>NC_089745.1:40520489-40792989 GCF_040412425.1 Macrobrachium rosenbergii
AGAGAGAGAGAGAGAGAGAGAGAGAGAGCTGTCTGCTCCTTATTCCCAAAGAGAGAGAGAGATATAGAGATTAAACTTACAATCGTGCTAGCCCAATTTCCCTGCCATTGTATGCATATTCTCATAACAGACCAGCTTATACGAGTAAAGTAAATAAATCAAAATAGCAAATGAACTACTAAATATGAATTTTATAAATGACTACCTCTGGAGTGACAACAAAAATGTCGATGTCTTTGTCACCTGGTGTAGTCTCAACATCTCCAGAACTTAAATCCATTGCGTATGGAATGCTAATATTTGTAACCTATAGGTATAGCTCATCAAAGCTAGCTCATCAACGGCAGAGGAAATTGTTCGGAGAATTATTAAAAATTATATACATACATATATATATATATATATAATATATATATATATATATATATATATATATATATATATATATATATATATATATATATTAAATATTGATGAAGGTGAGACCAGGTTAGAAGTAGTAGTTAAGGCAATAAAACAGTTAAACAGTTAAAGAATTTTAAGGCACCAGCAGAGGATGGTTTATTCTCGGAAATGCTTAAAGTGGAGGAGGATGGATTAGTATTTGTCTTGAAGATATTATTCATTGAGATATAGGTGACGGGAATAATACCATTAGTTTGGACGAATGGTGTGATCATTAAAGTTCCAAAGAAAGGAGATCTGAGTAAGTGTGGTAATTGGCGGGGAATCACTTTGTCACCTGTAGCCTTGGAAATTTTCTGTAGAGTAATGTTGAATAGGTTGGAGCCAGTGGTTGATGGTATTCTGAGGGATGAACAGGCTGGTTTTAGAAAGGGACGGGGTTGCAGTGATCAGATCTTCATAGTAAGGCATTTAATACAGCAAGCAAATGAAATGAAAACTCCGTTGAGTGTTTGTTTTGTTGATTTTGAAAAGGCCATTGATAGTATTTCGAGACGGACTATGGGAAAAATCATGAGGCATTATGGAATACGTGAAAAGTATGTGACGGTTATTATGAACATGCATGAGGGCACATCTTGTGAAGTGGTGGTTGATGGGTGTTTGAGTGATCCATTTGAAGTCAAGTCTGGTGTGATTCAGGGTGGCATTCTGTCTCCTCTGTTGTTTGTATTGGTCGTGGATTATGATATGAGAAGGGTTAAAAGAGAAACGGATTCTCTATGGAATTCGACTCCCAGAAAGTGTCACCTAATCCAGATATGCCTAGTTTTCCAGTCCCATGATATTCTTTATGGCCTATCTCCCCTCACATACACCAAGGTCCATATATATCAACCTTGGCATACACTGGACCTCCTAACTGGGCCACGGGTAATGTTCTCTGGGGAGAAAATGTGAAACCTTCTGACCTGGATTATGCTGATGATATGGTTTCGATCTGCGAGGGACCAGAAAAGATGCAGGGTGTGTTGGATTGTCTAGTGAGTGAAGGTCGAAATGTTGGTTTGGTTATTAATAGTGGAAAGACTGAAATCATGAATATGAATATTGAAAATGCACAGGACTGTCTAATTGAAGGTTTGGTCGTAAAGCAAGTGGATAAGTTTAAATATTTAGGTACTTATTTAGATAAGGATGGTTCTCTGAGCACAGAATTTATGGAAAGATTAAAAAAAGGCTCATCAGGCAATGGGAATGCTTAAAAATATTTGGAATAGCAATTTTTCCGTGCATACAAAAATCAAAATTTATAAGGTAATGGGTAGGAGTACTTTGATTTATGGGCATGAGTCATGGTACAGTACAGTGACTTCGGATAATAAATTCTTGGCATTTGAAAATAAGGCGCTGAGAAGAATATTAGGAATTAATTGGAGGGATAGAATATCAAATAACAGAATTAGAGAAGTAACGGGGGTGCAGCCGTCGATGAGTATGTTAGATTCTCACGCTGGAAGTGGCTAGGCCATGTGTATAGAAGACAGGAAGACGAGATACAGGGTGGGTTGTCCGTGGTAGAAGAGGTAGAGGTAGGCCAAAGGAGACCTGGTTGAGACATAGGCGGGAAGCAGGAGGAGAGGTTGGGATCTTGAGGAGTTGCCCAGGACAGAATGTGGTGGCATGGTAGAAGAGGTAGAGGTAGGCCAAAGGAGACCTGATTGAGGACAATGAGGCGGGAAGCAGGAGGAGAGTGTTGGAGAGATCTTGAGGAGTTAGCCCAGGACAGAATGTGGTGGCATGAGTTCATCGGTGAGGCATATATATATATATATATATATATGCATCCTTGTATATATATATGTATATACATGTATATATATATATATATATATATATATATATATATATATATATATATATATATATATGACTCGCTAAGTAGACATATGTGAGCTCATGCTTACGTAAGTCTATCGAATTCATATACTTTCAACCAGAGCTGACTAGACCCATATGCACCATCCCATGTATGTAATATACAATATATATATATATATATATATATATATATATATATATATATATATATATATATATATATATATATATATATATATATATATACAGTATATATATAAAGTGAAATTCTATACCTTATAGGCTACACAAGTCTTTAGTAAATTTATAAAATTGTCCTACGCCAAAACAATTTCCTCGAAGTTGGAATGTAAAGTTTACCTTATCCATCATGGTTTCTACTATGAATACATTCAATATTTTCTAAGAAAAAATATTTTCAATAACGTCAGAAATCATGTGATAAAGCTTAGAATAGTGAGCACTTAGGAGTGGTTTGAACATATGGAAGAATGGAAGAAGATTCATGAGCCTAAAGGAAAGTATGCTTTTTTGATTGAGCATTTCTAACAAAAAATGGTAGGCCTTTCTTCTGAAAAAAAAAAAAGCAGAATCAGCCACCCAAAATCATATGCCATTATTAGTGAATATTTTCTTTACCGGAAGTCACCTCTCCGCGTGAGTAGCTGCTTCCGAGATACGTGAGTGCGTGTGCATGTGTGAATTGAAAACGACTTTGCGTAATTTTGGTCTGAATGCGTACAACGAATGCAGTACAGCAGAAACTAGCGGACATTTTTCGTGTCCGCAGTTTTCATTTCAGAGCAAAATTGTGCTTCTGGGTAGACAAAGCAAGCTCTTTTCATTTAAACCTTTTCTCATGTTTCTTAAAACTACTTAAGTACTCCGATTCAGTTATCTATCGGTCTTTCTAAAAAAGGGTCAAATACGGCTTAAGAAACCTCAGTACATACTGAGAGTCAAGCGTTCATAAGACCTTCTTACCTTTTCTTACTTCTCAGTTAAGTTTGACTCGAGGATCGTTTCTCTAACGGAAGCCCAGCGAAACGGCGATTGGCGACCAGACCCTTAGACTCCCGACGCTCTACTGAGATTTGGCGCCCTCCTTGTGCACTTAGCCGATTGATTTATTTCGAGCAACTCCGGTGAATTCGTATGCAGAGGGACGATCGGGAAGAGCATGCCCAGTGTCATTTTTGGCTGGTACTTTTCCGTATTCCTTCGCATGACGTGAAACCCAAATGTTATTTCCTTCAGGTCATAGAGGAAAGAAAGCTTGGTTTGCTGAGAACATTCGCTAAAAGATAAGAGCGGATTGCATTAGAGCCTTTAATGTCGAAACTCATTTTTTGGGTTTGTGTGTATATCTTTGAACTGTAAAGAAAATCGTTATTGGAACCCCGTGCTAAACTAGAAAAATTCGATGATTTAAATGTGCTCATCTGCGAGATTCTGTATTCATTTACAATTGATAGTAAGCCATTCCTGAAGATAACGCTGTTCAACTAGTCATCTTACCTTTCCGAGGGATAAAAAATGCAAGGGTTCGACCTTTCTCTGTGGAATTCGACTCCCAGGAAATGTCACCTAGTCCAGATATGCCTAGATTTTCCAGTCCCATGATATTCTTTATAGCCTATCTCCCCTCACATACACCAAGGTCCATATAATATATCAACCTTGGCATACAGTACATTGGACCTCCTAACTGGGCCACGGGTAATGTTCTCTCGTATACTGTTTCTCATTTGATAATGGCATTCAAAGAATTTTCAGAAGCAAGGATATATCAAAATTCCCGAAACTGCGTACCCTTCCGCAAACATTAGACAGACTATCATTAAGCTCAGTAAGGAGGTCCAAAGACCTTGGCCAAAAACAAGACTATTTTCACGTAGACACGTTCATGAGTAGGCCTACAATATGTCGTGAATTCCCAGCTGAAGCCAAAACAAGACTATATTTTCACGTAAACACGTTCACGTCGTTGGCTTTTATCTTTAAGGGTTCAAAATTTAGAATATAAAGGATACGTAAGCCCTCACATTTTTCTATTAGAGAAGAATAATTAAGATGATCAGTATACCGCAAGCAAGAAAGAATTAAGAATTCTTGATAGTTATCAAGAAATGCATGAAAATCTTGCGCACATCGGGTGAAAGCTATGTAACTGGATAAAATTAAAACTGTGCTTCCCTTAGATATATTATGTGCGTGCGTGTCTGTGTGAGTAAGGCACATACCTTCATTTGCAATTAAAAATGAGAAGCAGAAATAAGTTACGGACGCCATACTGGCTTGAATTGCTAAACAAAAGATGATGTTGATAAGGTCCTCAAGTGATTTAAATAGCCACTTGAAGGTAGCCTATATTAAAATAACATTTGAGATGAGGATAGCAATGTATATAATAATTTTCCTGAGATAATTACGTAATAGCAAGTAAGAGAAAGGAAAATAACTATACTTTCTTACACGCTTAGACAAAGATACAACAATATTCCTCTAATTTTCTTTTCAGGTTCACGAATAAAACATGGACTTACGGAAGGCTACTCTTCAGCGTAAGCAAACCCTACCGGAAATCGATAAACAACTCGTCATGAAACCTCACTCGGTGGGCGGCGATGCTCTACTTTCATTTATTTTTTTCTTCTTCTTTTTATCTAGCTTACGTCATGACATTTCCTGCGGTTGTTTTGCTTGTGTGTGTGTGTATTTTCTAACAGGTAATCATTGTAACTCACACTGTAACTCACCGTGCTTCTGATGTTTGTATATTTTCCAACAGGCGGTTTCCACTGAATTTTTTTCATGGGTTTTTGGAAAGCTTTGAATAGTCTCAATGGATAGTTCAAAGTCCAAAGGCCCACGCTAGGGTTATAATTAATCACTTCGACCCTTAACCACACTAGCCTCAGGACAAGCGTTCGCGTTGTTATAAGGCATAATTAAGAAAGGGCCATTTGTATGTACATCCCAAGTAGTGATTTGATTAAGTAAATGGCTGTTACTCGACCGTTGGAGTCGAAGCTTAGGTCAAGAAAAAAAACAGCGAAAATCTCTCTCTATGTCGCCCCAACACACACACATACAGATATATATATATATATATATATATATATATATATATATATATATATATATATATATATATATATATATATATATATATATCGTAAACTGATAAATTTATCATTTCTAATGTAAAATCGAAAGCGTTAACAAAAGTAGTCCTCAGTTATTGTTGTTTATTCTATAGTTATTTTAACTCTCAATAGATGTCTTTAGCGCCTTTGTGCCCCGCCCCTGCCCCCGGCAAATCGACGAAGCGATAACGAGCATAAAATTAAATATAAAAAACGTTATGAAACCTCTAAATAGGTAAATTAGCTAATATACTCATGTTTATAATGTGTAATTGCAACAGAACTAAAGTGGAACATAAATATAATTCTTGTCCATCCTGTATGCTATGATTCCCATTTGTTTTGACGTTTCTGTCTTTTAGTCATGTTTCATTTAGTTTTTCCCATAAAGGGAACCTAATCCGTCGAAGATATGTAAAGTTTATTTAAAGATTTATTGTTGTACTCCGTATCAGCTCCAAAATTGACATTTCTTCACTAGGCCCCTGTCTCTCATACTGTATGTAAGGTTCTTCCAGGGAATGAGTAGATTAAAGCAATATAAAAGCGTAACATTGTAAAAAGGCATTTTAAACATAGTAGGCTAAAGTGTAGCGAAGGCTCACCTTAACCAGCTACATTCCTTTATGAGGCGCTAGTATATCCTACCCCTTCAAATGTCAATTTACACACAAGGCGAAACTTTGCTTGGTTTAAAGTCCTCCTAAGATTTTTATATATATATATATATATATATATATATATATATATATATATATATATATATATATATATATATATATATATATATATATATATATATATATATATATATATATATATATATATATATATATATATATACACATACATATATATATATATATATACACATACATATATATATATATATATATATATATATATATATATATATATATATATATATATATATATATATATTTTTATATATATACGCCAGCCACCTCCCACATTATAATTTATATTTTTCTTGGGTAAAACACATCAAAACAAAAAGTTTTATCTCAATACATGACCTTCGCAAATGCTTAATAATATGGAAAAACAATTAATCAAATTACGACTTATAAGATAATACCGGCCCCCCACCCCCCTTCATAGCAAATATGGCAAAATTGTAACCAGTAAACACCCCTAGGTTACGTTAGGTTGGTATTTTTAGGTTCTTTTACTACCCTATCATTCCCTGGCCATTTTTGCATGAAAAACTCAAAATGTTTTTCATGCAAAAATGGCTAGCTGGGACCTTCCGAAATGGCTGGCTGAGTCTTCCGAAAAATTACCAAAGATATATATATATATTTATATATATATATATATATATATATATATATATATATATATATATATATATATATATATATATATATATATATATATATATATATATATATATATATATATATACACACACACACACACACACACACACACACACACACACACACACACACACACATTAGCCTAAGAAAATCTTGTGAAAATATAGATTAGCCAAGGGTACCCTAGACAGACCATGTTGCTTAAGGCTCACAGTCTTAGTCGGTGGCATAAATCTAAATCAGTCTTAGGTTAAGACTGCTGCACGAGATATAGAGTTTATTAATAATTTCCTTTGGTTAAACAATATAGAAAAAGGTATATAGGTTAGATAATTTAAGAAATGTATTGAGATAATGAGAAATTTACTGTTACCCCACTGCTGGTAGAATCGTTAGCTTAATTTCTGTTGGACACGATAGTAAATTGCTCTGAAGTGATTGTAAGGGTTTCAGGTGGAATCCTTGGCTGTTTTCAGACATTTGTTTGTCCAGGAACAATAGAAATTAGTGTAAGAGTAGTTATTGAGCTCCGGCAAATAATTATGTGCCCAGCTAAAGTACTGATGAAATTTGAAGCAGAATCAAATGTTTGTTCGGATCATGTCAAGATTAGCGAACCCACATCATGTTAAGAATAGTGAACCCAATGATCCCCATGTAAAGAATGGCCAACCCTTTCGGGTCCGAACTCAAATTCCACATGAGGGCTAGTACTAAACGGGGCGAAACAGTGATTCATCTACACTGTTTCGCCGTTTAGTACTACCCCCTGGGGGGTCAAATGTATTTCGCCTTGTTTAGTACTAGCCCCTGGGGGATGAAATGTCTGGTACCGAAGTGTTCATGTCTAGAACAGCGAACCCGATTATTCCCATGTAAAGAATAACGAACCCAATAATCTTCTTGTAATGAATAGCGAAGTCTTAAAATGATTCATTTGCTCCTACGGAAATACAAACCATTTTCTTTCGTGTAGGAATATTTTTCGGTAAAGTTTACTGTTGGTCATGAAGGTGAATGGGATAATAACTTCACTCACCTACCATCACTAAAGCACTTTTTCTCTGGTATGCTGGCTAGTCATTGAAACTTGATAACAAGGCAGTTGACTGGTGGTTACCAATAAAGGCAGGAGAGTGGCGGGAATACTGTACCCCCTCACTCACCTGCTGTCCAAAATATTTTCCTCCAGATGCTTTCAAGTGTAGCGATCTCTACTGCACTCTTGCTAGGTAGAGTTATTGGTGAAACCTCATTGTTTGTTTATTTATGAATGCTTTTGCTTTTTCATTAGAAAAATTTTGGTTGGTTGGCGGGGTGGGGGGGATGTGTGAAATACTCACCTGTGACACCTCCAAATCCTTCTGGTTTCCTTCCTTCCCACCCCTGCTTACCGCATCTCTTCACAATCCATCCATCCCCAGTTGGTCATGGTTGGGTACAAGCAAGAAGGTGGGTACTACCATTCTCACTCCTCCAATGACATGCTGGTACACAGGCTGGCCTCTCCCCTAGTCCCACCCTGACATGTATACACAGATGTATCCCTGTGGTGTTCAGCCTTCCATGGGTAACCCCTCCACTGGAGGAAGGGCTGGTATGGGTATCTCTGAGCATGCTCTGTATCCCATCCTAGCCTGCTCTCTTGTGAAAGAGACCTGCTTCCAATCTTGCACCTGTTTTGTCTGAAAGCACCTGGTTGAGCCAACAATACCCTTTTGTTCAGCAATTTTACGGTCCCTGAGCTGGACACGAACTGATGGATGAGGTTCACAGAAGACAGATATCCTTTAGGTACTTAATACTACCTGGGACAATCTGCGTGCCCACTCTCATCCTGCTCCCCACCTGGCCCATGGCTTGCCACTGGCTCGAGGGTTGTGATTGCGTGACAGCATGCATCCCCATTCACTTGTATCCTCTGCTTGTTCAGGCATCAATGGACATACAGAGCCATACAGGTCAGACCAAGGCTTGGAACTTAGTTCTTGGTACAGGTATTCCATGGCCCAGAACCTCAACAGTCCAAGTGTGAAAGGCACTTTTGGGTGATTATTGCACTCAGCTGAATGTATTAATCTTTGAGGGGAGGCTTTTGCAGCTAGCTCCAATCTCGTTCACAGAGCTCACCCTCTGGTGTGCTCCTGAAGCAAGATTGTCTGTTAAATTGCTGTGGTCCCAGCTTGTCTGTGGTGTTCTGTGTCAAGTGAATGGAATGATCTTTGGGTCAGCCAGTTCTTTGTTTTCTAATTGGTTTTGACACCTTCCACTCCCCTCCCTCATTGATGTTCCAAAAGTTTTGATGTGCCAGGGGACTCTAAGACTACTGTACTCCCTTTCAATTGGACTCATTAGTTTGTGGACTGACAAATAACCTCCCTGGAAAGACTCCATCAGAAAGGTAATTCCTTCTCTGCATTGGGGTCAGTAACCATGGAGTCTGTGGCCTGGCTACCTTGTGGCTTGACCTTTGGTTTGAACAAGTTTGCCGACATTGCCTAAGATGCTAAGGCAAATTTGAGGTTGCCGGTGTCAGGAGGAAAGGTGAAGACTTTACCCATCTTGTGGGTAAACTTTGTCCAGAGGAGATGGGACATAGTTCCAATCCGCTTCCCTTGATGGGTTTGCATTGTCTTCAGGCAATAACTGGGTTGCCGTTACGTGTGTTTAACAGGTGTTCCAGTTCTCATATGGGTCAACATCCCTTTATAATTATTCTTTTTGTGCTGGTGACTGCATACCTTACTTGGGGTCAAGTCTACCTTAATGTTAAACTGCATCATCATTCCACAAATCTTGTCATCATTCATTATAGTGGACTTGAGTGAAGTAAGAATGTTAATGGGAATCCTTAAATTTGATCTAGTACAGCTGTATTAGTTTGAAGACTGATACTTTATTTTCTGTTTTCATTTTTTTAAATGTCTACAAGTGTATGGTATAACATTAAAATAAGGTGTTTTTGAGGAGTCCCCATTACAGTTATTAAGTAATTTAACCAGACTATTAACAATCGCTAAAGGATATGCAAATGACTGTTTTACAAACTATTGTATTTACATTCATAAATATTCAAATACACACATTATATAATGTAATTTAATACAAAATTTATATACAAATATGTTCATTTGTACTATATACAATACAGGGGAGTAGTGATGTAGAAAAGTTCTGTAAAATATTAATCTCAAAAACTAAAATAAAGAAAAAATAGCAATATACTCCTTCCTCAATGATAATTTAGAATAAGTTCCAAAGTTTGCCCCCATAGCAAAAGACTTTTTAAATTGTTCCTTGTGCAGTGTTGTGTAGGAATCAGTGTACCCAATTTTTAATTTCACTTAGATGTAAAGTAAGTGTCCACACTCACCTATAACAAAATACTCCTCATGGAATCACAGTTGCCAAATCTTTTGAATCACGTCACAGCACAATTATGGCAATTAAAATACTACACAATACTCTGTCCTTTAAGTTTCAAACATTAAAATGATACATAGTCATAACTGAAACATTTCAAGTTAATCCTGAATTTCCAAAAGCATAAAATATTGTACCGACATTCGTATCCCATTAAACACAGAACTCTGAGTATTAACAACAGCATCACTGATAATGTCAACCGTGTAACTGTAGAAGAGCAAGATTTCTAGACCACTGGTATAACAACTCACCTTATACAGTATTCCAATAGTCACCACCATGGAGTCTACATTAACTATCATCTATACACAATATTTCAGTAAAATACTTGCAAAGCCAAAACATGGCATAAATTTCCACCTGAAATTAAAACTGTCAGTTGCTGTTTCACTGACACAAATACATTACATTCTCTTCAATCAGGTATAAGGTCATGGAAGATTTCAAATAAAGCAATATAAAAGTCTTTTTTACAAAGAAAAGCTTGTAATTAAGATTTATGACAATAAGTACAAAACATCTGTAATAAAAAGAATTGCTTCAATCTATAATCTTGTCCAGTCACTTAAATTTTGGGCCTCTGTGGAATCTCTTTCAATGACAGACCATCTTAGAAAATCTCTCAATAATGGACTGTCTATTAAAGGATAAATTCTGAAAGATTCAAGACCTATTTTTGTTAAAAAAAAAAAAAAAACTCAATTACACATATAATATACAGTACAAAAATAGTAAATGTATGTACATCACTTAGTAAAAAGAACGATAAATGTTCAAAATGATAAAAAGACTGTAACTAAGGGTTCTCAAAATAATGTCAAAATGGATGCATGAGATATACTGTACACAATAGCAATCACAGAGGATTCTTGAAACATACCTATCACAAAGTACATATGGGACTAATGCACATCTTAAACACCACACAATAAAGTGAACCTTAGGCATAAACATGAACTGTTGGCTCCAAACTTCCATCTGGTGTAGGATATACTGAAATATCTAGTAAAACATGTCAGCCTCTTTAACTGATAATGCTTCTGTTTTCACAGCAAAACTATCACGAATATAATTGGTAGTTAAGAGTAATAACCCAACCACAGACCTATGTAGTTTTTAGTAACAAAGTGCTTTGGAAGCTCTTCAAAACTGTAACACAATCCTTTTTGTTCAACAAATAGATTTTCAGTCTACAAATTATAGACATAACTATGTAATAAAGGAAATGATGTAACCACCATGACCAGATCAAATCTAACTATTATTGCTGGTAATTTTTTATTATCTCTAAAACCAGTTACCTATCATAAATGGTAGGCTTGGCAGAATAGTAACTAATCTATTAACAAAGTGGATCACATTATTAGATTGTGGTATTTTCATTTCAGAAAGAATGCCACACTGAAGTAATTTTATCCTGTCTTAGATTTGAACTGGTCAAGTCACACTCGTTTGACCAATGGGTACTTAATAAAAAAAAAAAAAAAACTTGTGAACTTAGTGAAAACAATCTTTTTACGACATTCTAATCATCACTAAAATTTTTCAAAATCTCCAACATTTTCAGTTCATTTAATCATAAGACTTTAAGGAACTGTAATCTACCAAATAAGATCTAATAATTATGTATTAAGAGCAAACCTGAGGGCCAGCCTAATAACAGTTAAGAATGTTATCTCCTTGGTCTGGTTGGACTATTTTAAGTAATGATGGCAATATACTCCATTTCTTAATACACTGCTAAATAACATTCCATTCCAGTTCATCAAACAGCTTCAACTCATGCTTATTTCTTATCTAAGTCAAATTAGAAACATCTTACAATTGCCAAGTTAGTCTATCAGCAGGCACTGTGTGTTATCTAGAGAAATCTAGTAATACTGTAATATTTTTTTTAATTGCAAGTTATTTCACACGTTTCTGAGATCCTAATTTACTTATCATTACCACAACCTAGTTGGTCATAAGAGCTATCAGCTCTGGCTGCTTCATCAATCAACCACCACTTCCTGTAATACCTACTTGGGAAAGGGTCTAGCACCATGTGATTTATGGAAGAGGAATGAAATTTTTTTATTAAGCTACAATATTCGGAATCACTGAACATTATTTTGGCAGTATATTTTCTATATCCTCAAATGTTGATAAGAAAAAAAAGAGAAAAAAAAAAAGGTCAAATGTGAGTAATAAAAAAGGTACAATTGGCTAGCACTAATTAAAAGGCTGTATTATCACCTACTACCCTTACTTAACAAAGGATCTTTTGCTAAAAATAGCATCTTGCACTGGTGTTAACCTCTGTCAATATTTCGAACTTAATACATCAAGAAGAAAGTACAATTCATCTAATGTATAGAGTACATGTTAGCATAACATTGCTTACCCAATAACCTTTCCATTTTTAACCATTCATATGAAAGGCATGATTCCAAAAACTGAAATGTCAGAGATACAAGGAATGTTAGCAAAACAATATTTCAAAACCAAGACCACAGCTCACATTAACATCTGCTATCATGAAACTTTAACGCACGGTTTACAACAAAGCTCAACATACACAATCGAAAAGCAACAAGAATTTGAGATTTAAATCAAGTAGACAATAAAGCATCTTCATAAAAAGATAATTATATTAATCCCAGTATTTTATGAGTCCTATAATTATATTAATCCCAGTATTTTATGAGTCCATCCCATCCAGCAGTGGCTATCTTACTGGTTTCATGTGGATGCCATAATATTCCAATGCAAACATCATCATGAGCTTTCCACTTCTGATACAACTTAGTAGTTTTCCAGTCCCAAACATAAGCTTTGCCATCAGCATCACCAGACACTAAGTAAGACATGTCGGGTGAGAAGTCGAGAGTGCAAGCATATCCAGCAACCATGTGTCCTGTAAAGGTTTTTTTGCGATTCATTTTGAAACGATCTAGGGCAGAGAATATTACAATCTTATTGTCCATACTTTGACACGCCAACCATTTTTTATTTGGAGAAAGTGTCACTGCTGGCATAGAATGCATAGTGGGGTCTGCAATATACTTGAAATCCACTGGAATATCCCACTCCCACACACGTAAACTTTTATCATCTGATGTTGATACAAATCTTCTGTTCTCATCAATAAATGTGATGGAATTGACTGCTCCTAAATGGCGATCATACTCCTGTACGATTTCACCAGTCCTTATATCCCAACACACAATCTTCTTATCTGATGTTCCAGCAACAAAAAGATTTTGTTTATCTTCATCAGGATGAAACTTAACACAGTAAGGGATTTTCCTACTTGTAAATCTAGATACACAATCTCCTGTTTCAGTGTCCCAAAGTTTAATAAACCTATCATACCCTGCTGAAAGGAACTGCTTGCCTTCAATATCAAAGCAAGCATCTCTGACTGCTTGCTTGTGACCCATATATGTTCTAATACAACGACGAGTGTTGTAAACCTCCCAGATTTTAATTTTTGTGTCCATCGAACAAGACAGCATCAAATGTCCTGACCTTGGGAACCATCTTATTGCTGAAACTCCTTTGTTATGTCCTTTCCAAGTATGAATCAACTTCTTGGGCATGAAGCATTTTTCTGGAGGATCTGGGGATTTCAAATTGACTCCCACATCCTGGGGAATGTGCAAGAAAGATCGACCTTGATAATCATATGCATCCTTAATGTGTAATAGTGACTTTTCTTCAATGGGTTTGTCATCTGTTTGCTTTCCTCTTTTCTGTCGTTTGGCCAAAATCTCATCTAAGGCATGTTGCTCTTCCTCTGATGGTCTCATTACTGTCTGTTCATTTTCATACTTGGCCCAAGGCCCTTGGAATCCATCAATGTCACTAGCATCATCGTTTTTATCACGCTTACGTTTTGGTGGTTGATCAGGTTTATGTTTGGTTTCAAATACTGTAATACCTGAAGTTTCCTTTGCTGCAGACACATCACCCACATACCTACGGCCATCGTCAGGATTTCCTGATATAGAGGGATCAATTGCGTAACCTGGAACATACAAAGGCAAATTTACCATACAGTACTTATAAACATTTTCCCCTTAAAAATAAGATTTTTCTGGAATTTTACACTTACATATGTATGTCTATTCAATGTTTACATTAAAAAACTACATTTCAATACAGTATTCCCTAATCTCCTTGTACAACAAATGACAGCCCGATATAATATGATGGTATGAACTATACAGTTACGACATACAGTATATAAAATGTAATGTACAGTATTCTTACTTTTTCAGGATATAAAATGGTATTCCCAAATCTATTCAGTTTAAGATTTCCAGAAGACCGTTCCACCATAGATTCTACAGAGATTGGAAGTCTTTTCTAACTGAAAATGGTATTCTCATAATAAAATTAAGTTTCATATAAACTTACCAAGTAATTACATAGCTATACTTTCCACTCGCACAGCAGTTAAAAATTTGAAGTTCACAGTAGCGATTCATTTGTTTATAGTGTAGGTAAATACCCCATCCTCTATCAGAGAACAATAGGTACAACGTAACAGCAATCGTCACTACCCTTGTGGGGAGGAGGGAGGGCTCTGATCTTGTAATTACTTGATAAGTATATATGAAACTTAATTTTATTATGAAAATACCATTTTCATTTATGTAACTAGTAATTACATAGCTGAATCCCACATTGATAGGTGGTGGGATAAATGGACATACAGTATTCTGTTCCATAGGTGGTGGGATAAATGGACATACAGTATTCTGTTCCAAAAACAATTAGATAAGAGGATGAATTTGCAACATAAAAATCTGTTAGGATTGATAAAATGCTTGTTGTAACCTTCCTGGTAAGAGAGCTGCAGTAGATGATTACTGCCTTGGTCTGTGCTCATCCTGACCTGTAGCAATTTAGCGGAATGGCCGTGATAAGTCCCTACTTTTGAGAGGGGGGCCTTAGAGTGAAGGAGACTTCCAAACACCCATAAAGTAAAACAGAAAAACTGCCCTTGCCCTAGGCACAGTAGCAAAATACAATAGACTCATAAAAAACATTACCAACACCAACAACAATAAAGATTAAAACCATCATACCACTACCACAGACTGGTGGACACTCCGGGTATAAGTACCCCCAGGCTCCCACCCCCCCCCAAAAAAAAAACTAGACACCCAAAATTTCAAGGTGAAGGAGTTACGAATAGGAAGGGTTGCTTCCTATGCTGCCTCCTCCCCCAATACCGAGCCAGCCACTGATAACGGACCTAAGGTACTGCAATTTTCGTACGTTTCAATTTCTTTAAAATAGTGTGAGGCAAAAATGGAATTGCATTTCCAGTATGTCGACTGGAGGATAGTTGACAGCGACATACTATGCTTAAAGGCATATGAAGTGGCAACAGCTCTATCGTGCGCTTTCACCTTAAAGGAAAGTAGGACATCATCTTCCATTTGAGAGTGTGCCTCGATGATGAGACTTCTAAGAAAAAAATTACAGAGCGTCCTAAACAACAGTTTTGAGGTTCTTGACAGAACACCAGAGGCTACTGGCAGGGTCTCTGATTCTCTTTGTCCTGTCTAAATAATAACTCAGCGCCCTCACTGGGCAAAAGGACCCTTTCCTCCTCCTCTGGTCCTAGAATGTCCATGAGGTTTTTAATAGAGAACGAGCATGGCCAGGGATTAGACGGGGACTCGTTCTTAGCAAGGAAGCCAAGTATGAAGGTGCATACAGCACCTCCCTTTGAGAAACTGATGCACTTATCTATAGCCTGCAACGGTGTCCGGACCGTTCGTTACTGGACCGTTTGTACCCGGACATTTCGTTACCGGACATTACGCTACGGGACAGTTCGTTACTAGGACCCTTCGCTACCAGGCCATTATGCTACCAAAAGGTCAAAGTTTTGTCTACTATTATTTTTGTAATTAAATGTTGATCACCTTGTTAATGTAGTTCCTAACTTGAAATACTGAATAGTTGTTAACATAATTACTATTATACATCTTACCTTGTTACTTAAATACTGGATACTATTATACATTTTACTTTGTTACTGTAACTAAACCAACGTATTTCATTTGCTAAGTATCTCTTTTTAAAAGTGACTGAACCCTTAGTCAAGATGCCCAGGACGATTGAATCCAGAAGAAAACAAATCAAGTTGGTGGATGATTTGAATTACATATACTGTAAGCAGAAGGAAAATAGTGATGGGACAAAACAATATTGGATGTGTGAAAATCGGACGTGTAAAGCAAGAGTACACACAAACGTTGAGGAGGATAATTATATATTAATAAAGGAAGTCGGTGAACACAATCTTCTGTAAGAGCAAAATGTGCAAGCAATTAAATCAAAGATAAAGCTCTTGGAACCCAGGACTCTTCACGTACTTTGATTGCTACTGAATTAAAAGAATTTACATGAATGTGCCATAGCTGAACTTCCTTGTCCATCAAATATAAGTAAGTCGTAATATCGCCCGATGGAGGCAAAAGGAAAATAAATCTCCTCCAATTCCACAAATAAGGCATGGTTATCTGATTCCCGAAGACTACGCCAAACTGAGTACTGGGTCATTATTTCTGCAATACGACAGTGGCGAAGACAATCTCGAAAGGATTTTGGTATTTGCATCTGCAGATGGATTAAGTGATTTGAAAAAGTTTAAAGTATGGGCAGGTGATGGAACATTCAAATGTTGTCCAATTATATACTATCAGTTATATACATTGCATATACAAACTAAAGACATAAGTATTCCCCGACTTTTTGCACTACTACCTGATAAAACCGAAGCCACTTACAAGCGCTTTTTTTCTGTAATTAAAGACCTCGTACAAAATCATGAGGCAGATCGCATTGTGGTTCATTTTGAAAAGGCTGTCATTAATTCACTGAAGGCTGTTTTTCAAGAAACAGAAGTTAGCTGTTGTTTATTTCATTTGTCTCAGAATGTTTACAAACATACAGTTCAAGCAGGGTACAAGGAACGATATCATCAAGACAACGAATTTAGTTTAAAAGTGCGCTGTTTCCCAGCACTGGCATTTTACCGCCAAATGACGTTCTTTCAGGGTTTGAGGAGTTGATCGATGATAATGAAATTCCAGAAGAAATAGTTTCGTACTTTTCTACAAATTACATTGGTGGTGAACGAGGCCGGGGATCAAGGAGAAGACGACTAGAACCCCTATTTCTTATACAGTTGTGGAATGTGTATCAGAGGACAGTCAATGAAATGCCCAGGACAAATAACAACTTAGAGGGTTTTCATAGCTCTCTTAGAACTTCAGTTACAAGCTCACATCCAAATATATAGAAATTGATTGATGCCTTGAAAAACGAAGAAGGACTAGCGAGGACAAAAATCATACAAGTAAATTGCGGCAATCTACCTTCAAAGAAAAGAAAGTATAAGAACTCTGAGCAGAGGGTTCTTAATGTTATTAGTCGCTACAACCCTGAATGTAAAATGGATTTTCTTCGAGCTATTGCTCATAATTTGAAGCTATATTAATAAAAACTTTCTTTTTATTTTATAATACATGACTAAACTAATATATGACCAAACTAGTACAGTAAATATTTTTAATATTTCAATTTTATAATAAATATATAGTATTACTATTGTATTATATATAACAAAAATGACAAACTATTATTATTATTATTATTATTATTGTCACATTTATCTAATTAAAAAATATGAGCTCACAACAAATCTAAAAAAAAAAAAACTCTTGGTAGCGTAATGGCCTGGTAGCGAAGGGTCCTAGTAACGAACTGTCCTGTAGCAAAATGTCCGTTAACGAAGTGTCCGGGGACAAACGGTCCAGTAACGAACGGTCCTAGCACCGCCTGCAACTCACTCACTCTTTTGGCAGTTGCCAAGGTTACATGACAAAGGGTCTTCTTAGTTAAATTCTTGAATGAAATGGTACGGAGAGGTTTGAAAGCAGGACTCGTTAACCATTTAAGTACAACATCCAGGTTCCATGACACGGAGTTGTCCTTCACCTGTTTATAAGTCTCGAAAGACTTAATCTGATCCGTTAGGTCTTTATTGGAGGCCAAGTCTACTACTCTATGCTTGAAGACTGATCCCAACATAGCTCTATAGCCCTTAATAGTCGATGGAGAGAGTCCTTTGGAAGTCCTGAGAAAGAGAAGAAAGTCCACTATTTGGCTTACAGTGGTTTTAGCAGACGAGATATTATTGCTACTGCACTATCTGCAGAAGATAGCTCACTTGGCCTGGTAGATTTGGCTGGTAGACTTACGTCTACATCTAGAAACAGCTTCTGCAGCTTGCTTTGAAAAGCCCTTCACTCTGACGAGTCTCCAGATAGTTTGAAGCTTGTCAGCGCTAGAGCGGACAGTCCTTGATGAAACTTCCAAAGATGAGGCTGTTTGAGAAGATGTGGACTTTGAGGAAGTAACCTTACGAAGGCCACAAGAAGCTTGAGAAGGTCCAGGAACCATTCTTTGAGAGGCCAAAAGGGCTATCAGGGTCGTCGATATATTTTTGTGACCCTTCAATTTGTTGAGAACCCCCCCTCACCATGTTAAATGGCAGAAAGGCATAGAAGTTCAGGTTCGACCAGTCTATCAGCACTGCATCTGTCACCCATGCCTGAGGATCCGCGACTGGCGAATAAAATAGAGGAAGACAATAATTCTTCGATGTGGCAAACAGGTCCACTGTTGGCCTGCCCCACAACTTCCAGAGGCTGTCGCAGACACTGGAGTGCAGGGTCCACTCTGTTGGAAGGACCTGACCCCATCGACTTAATCCATCTGCCAAGACGTTCATCATCTTTGCATGGATGAATCTGGTGATAAGTCTGACCTCATTCTGGTCTGCCCAAATTAGTAGTTCCTTTGCTGCCTGGCAAAGCGAGAACGAGTGGGTTCCTTCCTCCACTATCTCTAAGGTCTTCTTCCTTAGGAGGGAAGACACTTCCTTTTTAGAGAGCTACGAACTTCTCAGTGCTCTCCGGGTTTGCCATCAACGGGATCGGCGAATTCATGAGAGGAGGGTACTCTAAGAACAGGATTGAGCAGCCCTCTTTGAGAACTTTGATTATCCAAGGCACATTGCCTCTTGCACTCCACCTGTGCCAGAAGAGGGAGAGTCTGGCTCACACGAGCGCACGAAGGATAAAGGAGTCACTTTTTGGAAGAGGTTTTGGCTGAAGTCCTCTTGATGGACTTAGCTGGAGAAATACACCTTGGAGCGGGGTCTCGAGAAACCCTGTCTGCCTCCACGAAAGGGATGCTGTTGCAGAGAGGAGATAGACTTAGCAGAAAAGGCAGAAAGGTCCTTGGGGAGCTTTGAAGATTGTGCAAGAAGGTCTTGGGTTGATATTTCTGCAAATTGGTGGAAATCTCCTTCACCGCTGATTAAGGGAACAAATACTGCTTATCCAAGGGATAATATAAAAGCGCAGACTTCTGAACCGATGTCACTCCTCTCGTGGTGAAGGAACACCACATCTCTCTCTTCTTCAAAACTCCTGTGGCGAAAAGACCTGCAACTTTGAAGAAGCCATCCCTCACTGCCTTATTCGCACAGGATAAAACGCCTAGCCAAGTCAGGCACTAAAACATCGTGATCTTCTATTTTCCTGGCAAGAGCTCCTATTGACCAGTCCAGAAATCTGAAGACTTCCCTTACTTTAAACAAGTGCTTCACAAGGTGATCAAACTCTGAAGAAGCGACGAAAACTTTAGCTGAAGAAAAAGCAGAGTCTATCAAACCTGTGACGTCACCTTGGGAAGAGGAAGCACCTCCCAAGGAAGGAGCTTCTCCGGTCGAATAAGAGAAATATCTCTTGGCCATCAATCTAGCAGGAGGAAAGGCAAAAGCAGCCTTCCCTTGTTCCCTCTTAATGGACAACAATCTTCTACCTCTCTAAGTGCCTTTCTCGCAGACAATGAGAGAACCATCTGAGGTAGGCGCGAACTAGAGTCTGCTGGGTTTTTCATAGGAACGTGGAAGCAGGTGACACTGGAGCAGCTGGTTGGAAGTGAGAGGGGAAGGCTGCCAAAAAATATCTCATCAGGGAAGCATAAGCCGTAGGAGGAGGGTCTGGTACTACTACATCCTCCTCTAGAGAAACAGGAGTTAAAGTAAGGTCTTGAGAAGGCTTATGTGAAGGGGGAGCCTTATGTAGAAGGTCCAAAACATCTCCAACTGCTTCTTGATATGTGCGAAAGAAGAATCTTCAGGCACGCGCGAGGGAGACGATGATGAAGGTGTGCGTTCAGTGGAAGTCAAGTGGACAGTTGGCTTTGTGGGAGCTGAGCTGGCTCGAGGCGGGCACTCGGGGGAGCAAGGCAGGCGCTCTGGAGTCCGAGACGGGCGCTAGATGACTGGGAGGCGATCTGGCAAACACCCTGGAAGCTCATATGAGTGCCCAGAAGAAGAAGAGCATTTCTTAGAGTGATGAAGTTCAGCATGTGGATGCTCGGAAGAAGGGCGAACAGGGCTACGCCACGTACTTCAAACCCAGTTGCAGACTAGCCTGTCTTTAGCACACTTCGGAGAAAAGGTAGAGATGTCTCTTCAAGGGATGAGATACACCTGGGAAGCACCAAAAACACCCCTTATTAGCACTACAGTCACTATCGGAGTCAGACAATAACTGGTGGGCTCTCACTGAGACACCTTTCCAGCAGCTGTCAGAATTACGAAGCACCGAGTCGGATGAGGGGGCGACTGCCCGTGGGCAAACCCCACTAACCTCCTTTGGGCCTCCAGTGTGTCTGCTCCCAGGTTCAGGGGAGTGTGACAGTGACCTTCGTCTGGGAGTGTCAGCAGGACAGACAGCCACCTCCTCCACTGGCACTGACACTGACACTTGTTTAATACTCTGCACTTCGTCCATAAGGACTTTAGCGATTCACCCAACTTGGACACAGTAATAACTACGAGGTCGAATTCACAATCGAGATTACTTTCAAGGCTGGCTACGGTACCAGGATCAGAAGCATGGGAGCCAGGAATAGGAGTTGATGGAGAATTATTAAGAGGACTAAGGATGGGGGATAAAGCAAGGGCAGGAGAAGGAGGAATGTTGCAGTCAATGAGTTGATTGTTAGTGACAGGCTCTACACTCTGAGCTCTAATAGCCACCTCCCTTTTCCTATCTCTGTATAACTTATCCAAATAAGACCTGAGAACCTCCCACTTCTTCTCATCCCATCCAACACATTCATCACAAGTGAGACCTATTGAACACTCTTGTCCTCTACATTTTGCACAGATCGTATGACTTTCGTAAGTTACTTTGGTCATTCGGGTTTTGCAACCCTCCTACAATACCTAATACTTGATGAACTGGAATCAGACATCGTAAATAAACTAAAAAAAACCACTGGGCTAAGCTGAAATGCAACCAAAATAATGGGTACTTCACCAAATCCTCGGGAAAAGCGAAGAAAAACCTCAAATTCAACCACCAAACCATTCAATGTTGACGGTAAAGCCGGCAGAAAATTAGTGACGATTGCGGTTACATTGTACCTATTGTTCCCCGATAGAGGGCGGGGTAGTTGCCTACACTATAAACAAACGAACTGCTACCACGAACTTCAAATTTTTAACTGCCGCACGAGTGGAAAGTATAGATATGTAATTACTTGGTAAGTTACATATATGAAAACTAAATTTGAGAGAGAGCAAAAACTATACAATACTATTGTGACAATATTTAATAACATTATGATGACATTAAGTGCTCTGCCAGTAGCGGACTGAGTATATTTGGAATCTTTAAATGTGTATGTTCAAGGAGAATAAGTTCCTAAAAAGGCAAAAGGTATATTTCAAACTAAAATTTTTAAAATTTCCTGCCAAAAACTTCCAAACTTCATAATACAAAAAATATGAAGGTTTGGCTACAGGGGTCCTTACCTCTGCTGAATTGAAAGACACTGCAGTGGATCAAAGAGGGGACTCTGACCTTATCGTGACTAATGCATCAACAATACCTTTGGAAAAAAGTAACACCAAACCGCTGAAGGGAGGGGTCTTGGACTAATACCTCTAACTTTACCTCAAGGAGAAAGATGGAAGATGTGAAGGAGGATGGGATAGCACTTGACAAAGAAGAGGTGTACGGAAATGCTTGTGTATTTCTTTCTGTCCCTGGTTCGAGTCTGCTTCCCCCTTAGCAAGAGACCTGATCTAGGCTAGGTTTATTGTTGCTATCATTGACAAAAATATGATTAATACTGCCTGGGCATCTCCCACATTAACAGGGAAATGGTTTACTTGATTACTAGAAGCCAGGGAACACTCTGATCTGCAGATCAGACTGTTAACTTTATACAGAGCACCACAAGGAACCACAGCAGTCAGAATAACTGCTTCCCTCCTGAGTGACCCCTAAGAAACTCCAACAAAAGGGTTCAACAAAGAGGCTATGGTTACTTCCTGGAGATCATTAGACTCACAAGGAGCAAAATCATCTCTGCAGTAACATTACTGAAAGGAGGACAAACAACCACCAGGATTAAACAAACTCCCTAAAGCAAGGATTGAGATCTCCCAAAAAGAAGCTGACAACAACCAACCTTGAGCTCTCCCTCAGATTGTGGGCTTGAACGAAAGGTCTAAATGGTGCTGATCACCAAAAATAAACATATATGGTACACATAAGTTCCCAAAATTATGGTTCACCAACCAGCAGACTTTAAACATTAACAGTTTTAGGCTAACATTTAACCTCTTAAAAATCATGGCAGAAAATACATAAAACTTCTGGGTGATCAGTCGAAACCAAACTTACTGATGCACATTTGTTCACATGCATTAACACTTAATAACTAGTAAATGCACTAGAACATCTCATGTGAGTGTCATGACACATTCTCACTAAAGAGTGGTCCAAGTCAAGGAAAAGCGCTTGGAGACTGCAGGTGAGTGAGGGGTGAATCCCACTTGTTCCCCTTTGCCCCCCAGTTACCTTGTTACTCATCTGCTGTCACCAAGCACTCCAACTGATTTCTCTCAAACACCCAGAGGTGACTGACTAGCTTCTAGCTACATAAAAGGTGATGGTTTGTATTTCTGTAAGAACAAATATACAGCTATATGTAAACTAAATATGATGGTTTGTATTTCTGTACAACAAATGTACAGCTATATGTAAACTAAACTGGTCTGCTTGGCACACTAGTATTTAATAACGAGTACAGTAGTGTACTTAAGGGTACTTATAAATATGAATACTGTACTGCAAATAATGTGTATATATGTTCCACACAGAAATCCGCGAATAGGTGAAGCTGAGAATCTGGAACCGCGAATAGTCGATGGTCCACTGTATCTAATTTTCAGTTGTAAGCAGCTGTGTTCAGTTCTGAATATTAATTATCACCTCATGGTCACATAACATAACAAAACATTTCTGTTGTAAGGCTAATAGTACCAACTTACCATAAGAGGTGAAAGTACGTCTTTGGGATTCAAATTCAAATGAATTGAAGTGAGCTGGTTCTACATAGCCAGCAAGTGTGTTTCGAACTACTTCCTGGTATTTGGATTCTTCTGGCCTGTGTGGGCCAAGTGTTGGGGCAAATAGTTCTTCATATTTTGGGTTGTACTTCAACTCATTTTCCCGAGGGTCAATATGACGCCTGTCATCTAGCTCTTTCTGGAAAAAAAAAAAAAAAAAAAATTAGATTTTCCCTTCTAAAGAGATTACAATAAATCCTCATATTCTAATTAAGAGCCAATAGTCTACATAAATTTTTTTTAGCTATGTCCATGCTAGGTACCTTAAGAGGGAAGCCAAACCTGCCAACAAGGTGTTTTTTGTTGGATACGAGATCTCTTCGATAACCACTTTTTTTTTATATTATTACCTCATTAGGTCATACAAAAATAGTTGAAATAAATACACATTAGAAGTGAGCACAGTTTACAATGTGGATATCCTCAAACACACTTATACAATAACACGTTTTTAGAAGTAACGTGTATTTTTTCTAGATATACAAACCAGACCCTTTTATATAAGAGCTTCCTCAGTGTGAGCTGGAATGGTTGTTCCCCTAGAAGATGCAGGGGAATGAGCAAACCTTGCACACAAAAGGAGGAAGAGCTTAAGAGAGACCTATCCCTAGAGCAAGAGTGCTTGGTACACATGCTCCAAAGACTGCACATGTAGTGAGAGAGAAAGCAGTGCTGGCTCACCCTGGTGTGCCCCCCGGGAGGCGATAGGGGGAGTCTACCCTGGTGCCTGTATGTGAATGGTCTGAAGGCCTCACACACACTGAAAGAATGGATTCTCTCCTAAGAGGCATGAAGGAAGGTATGTAATCAGTCCTAAGACCAAGCAAAGAGTAAGAAGGAAGTGCAGATTCATCAACAGGTGATGCCAAAGTACATCACTTGGATTCATCAACAGGTGATGCCAAAGTACATCACTTGGATGAATCAAAAGCAACCTTCTTGTCTAAGTGGGTTTGCTTGATGCTCCCCTACCAGAGGCTGGACAGTCACCTGCAGGTGTCTGAGAGCACCTGCTTCCACTTTAGGGACAATGCTTGTATGAAGTCTGTTGGGACTTTTTGTGAGGAGCCGTAGGCTTCCCATTCTTCTTCCTCCTATGAGGGGGAGAAAAGGAGGTAGGCAAACTCAACAAAAAGGATGAGGAAGAGCATCGAAAATGCTTCTTCCCTTTCACCTCTCAAGTTTTCTTGGTCGTAAGACGCCAAAGGTGTGGCCCAGCAGGAAGTGAAGACATCAACATCAAGTCAGCAACAAGGGGTCTCCTTCACAAGAGCCAAGGGAGCAGCAGCAGAACTGATAGGCAAAGGAGAGAACTACTTTTTCTATGTAGCTAGGTTGTCCAGAATGGAAACAAAAGATGGACTACCATGGAATTTAAGCATAGGCCATATCTTTCACATATCTTGTATCTGGAGTCAGTTAAAAAAAAAAAGTGAGGATGGTAGTGGGGATGAAGCCCGACAGAGAGACCATTGGACCAAAAACTAGTGTTGTAGGCAGCGGGACAGGAATGGAGCAGGGAAAGAGGAAGGAATCAGAAGAATTCAGTGGAGCCACCAAGGGCATACTCATATTTCTCCCCCCTTCTCTTGCTGGCGAATGCCTCTTGTCCTTCCTCTTCTTCCTACCAAAGTTCTCCCACTGAGAAGCCCAGCCAGCACACTCCTTGCAAGGGGAAAAACAGGTGCACACCTTCCCCCCACTGAAAAGAAAAAGAACAGTCCTTATGGGGATCAACTGCTATGGGAAGAAGTGAAGCACCCCTCAAGGTCACCAATGTCCCTTGCAAAGATGCTGCTATGTTTCTGTTTTTTTTCTCCATACTTAAAAGAAAAAGCAAGTTCAAAAAACACAATTATACAACAAGGGCCAGCAATCAAAACACTCATCCAATTATGCAACAACAAGGATGAGAGAGAGATCTATTCTTCAAAGCGGCTCATGGAAAAGAGGCTAGTGACTAAAAGGTGAAAGAGGTATTCCCCTGCTCACCTCCCATAACCACCATTAATGAACGCTCCAGCTTGTGCTGAATAGTTTGTACTTCTGTAGAAACAATTGTGTTTGATATGATTTTAACCAGTATAAGGTTTTGCCATTGCTAAGACATGTGTTTAAACTGAAACCTTTTTACTTTATTGGCAGCCCAACTTGCATGAACATAGCGTTTCTACCAGTTACATGTGCATGAACATTGAAACAAACTTTAAATATTTTGGTTTTGGTAACAGTGAATCTGAGAGATTTTAGTATGCTTTCTTATTAAGCATATTAAGGAGACTTAGAACAAAGCAAAAAACTCTTAATATCAAGAGCTAGTTTTAAAGTAAAAATTACTGCAGCTTCAGTCACATGATACAAGAAACTTATATTTTACATCCTTTTTTGGTGAATTTTTACTTGAGAAATCACACCCATCATCCTACATTGGTATAGATTAGTTATATCACATATGAACATATTGTACATTTTGTGTCATGCTGTTTGAAACACTAGAAACACCTGTGTTTTGGGGATATCGAACAAACCTCAGTATAGAATAAGAATGAATAGCTCCTAGAACACTAAACAATCTATAAAATACCAAACAACCACATGCTTGTTAGCCTATTTCTATTTTCTGCAGTTGTGATTGTCATCAGCATAGGCTACAATAAATGTTTGGTATAACATGCATAAATATGTAAATTATCATAATCAAATTTATTACTTCAGTACCTACCAACTATGAAGATAGTTACTACAACATGCACACGTGTGACTTTAGTAACTAGCCCATCTTAATAGTTGGTAAGTCTTATTGCAAACAGCCTAACAGGTTGACTACAGAAGGGGAGAGGAGGGATAAACTATCTCAGAAACAGTTGAAAACGTAAAACTGAAGATTACTACTGTGGCCTCATCTTTGTTTTTATTCGTCTTTAGTGTGTATTCATGATATTTACCGTCTTTTCTTAGTTTTTATGTCCATCCCCAAGGGGCTGGTACTAAACAGCACCCATATTGCACACAGGCTGGTAGTTACCAAACGAAAGGGGCAAAACAGGCCTAGCTCTCTTCAATCTACGTGCAAAATGGACGCCTTGTTTATTACCAGCCCCTTAAGTAGGTAAAAAACCTAAACAAGAGACATACACATAAAATATACAGAAATGGCAATAAATATTTTGGTCGTCAATAGAACAAAGGGAGCAAATCCCTAACCCGGCCAAATTAGGCCCCATTGACCCAAGTTAGTTTATGTTAGGATGTATTAAGGTTTCGGGGAATTTTTAGCTAAAAAATATAAACCTATTCCATAAAAAACTGTGGCTGAACACTACAGTATCAGAAAATTAAATAAACCTGGCAGATTTAGCATAACCTAACAACTTACAGTAGAAGTAACCTGTGGCGTTACATCAAACTGCAGATCCGTAGATACTATATTACCACTTTCTATTGGTTTCAGGTGTTGTGTGAATTCCTCTGTATTAGTGTCACTATCGCTGTCGCTACCGTAATCTCTTAAATTCAGCAATGACGACATATTAACCGATATCACGGAAAAAACGTTAACTCTTAGTGAATAATGGTCATCAGGCAATTCTATGAGAAACAATGGTGTAGGATGTGGATTTCTTGTATTACTTCATATTGGAGGGAGTAGAAAAGAGATGATAAATGTTATAAAGAAGTATATATTAATAATATTTATTTAATAAAGTCAATAATTAATGTTAAATATTAAAATTTTTCTTTTAAAATGCCTGTTAAACTGTAAATTGTAATTACCATCACGGTTAAAATGAGAACTACTACCAGTAATACCTCCATGTAAAGAGCTGAAAATGTATTTGTTTATTTCCCTTCAGCGTCCGCAATAGACATCCACAATTGATTAATGCAATATTAAAATTATTATAAGTATATAATCAATTACGATATTTTAATAAGATATTTATGTTAATATTATAAAATAAAATGATTATTAATAACTTCGGGAATTAACTTTTTTTTGATGCGGATGCGCGTCGGGTGTGACGGCAGACGTTACTCTCCACCCTCTTATGTTATGGCAGGTTCGTTTTGTTATCATTAATGAATTAGGATATACCTTCTTATCAGATTGTAATTCGTCCGGTAAGGGTAAGTGAAGAGTGAAAGGAACATTTGTGTTAAGGAGAGGCTGGATTTTCGCCCCATAACCGGCGGTTTCGTCGCTTTTCGTAGAAAGTAGTGGTGGTTTCTCGAAAACAGACGCCATTTCCTCATTATTTTGCTGTGAAATTGTCGTAAAAATCGGCGTGAAAGTGTTACAGAACTGCGCTTTTATTCAGACGGAAACCACGCGGTGATAGTGTATTTCTGGCACGTTAACATTTGTGGAAGTGGGCTTCGATTTCATTGATTAATTCGCGAGTTAAACGATGAGTAATGGGATTGTTTATGTAGGATGGTGCCCCTCCCCTATCGAGGGCTGTCTGGCCCAAATGAGATTTGTGTTTGGCTTTGCGAAGAGGAGAATAGCCTCGGCCTTTGCATGTAAACCTCATTAAAAATGCAAGGCCTTTCATTACTTTAGAATGAGTACCTACTCAGTGTTGCTTGTAAATTTTCTGCAAGTTAATGTTGGGCCTAAATTTGGGTGGACTGTGACATCATAAGTCAGCCTGACTCGACTACTTAATTATTGATGGTATCGGTGATTCGTTACGACAGGAATAGAAAGCGTCACCCCCTATCCTATGTAGGAGTATTCAGTGCAGGCTGGAATAATTCGTAGGAACTTAACCTAGTAACTAGCCTAGCTAGTTTACTGGAGGTAGGTGGGTTCACCTGCTATAACCTACCACATCGTTTTTGGTTGCCACTGAGTGAAGACAATCAGCATAACTGAAGACGGTAGAACTAAGTATTAGCTCCGTGTTGGGTATTACCTTGGAAATTGACTATTTCAGTAGTATTTTGGTTGCTTATCAAGAATTTACTGCTATTTTTTGTTGCTCAACTGTAATTATCCTCAGAACTGATCATATTTTTCCTATTGTGTACGTGTGCATTGTTTGTAGCAAAACTTTCTGTAAAAAGTGGGTAATTCTAAGCCGTAGTTCTGCGGTGGGCTAGACTATGGCAATTGACGTTTTCTTGTTATTTTTACTGCTTTACAAGAATTTAAAGTAATATTTTGTTGGTCGGCTGTAACTAAACTGTAATTGACCTTTGAAGACTACACTACCGACGGGGTAGATCTAAGCTGGCATTCTGCGGTGATTCCCCCACCCCCTCCATAGCTAATATGGCAAAATTGTAACCAGTAAACACCCCTAGGGTACGTTAGGTTGGTATTTTTAGGGGCGTTTACTGGTTACAATTTTGCCGCGTTAGCTATGGAGGTGTGGGGAGGCCTCGCCGCAGAATGCCAGCTTAGATCTACCCTGTCGTGTAGTCTTCAAAGGTGAATTACAGTCTAGTTATGGCCAGCCAACAAAATATTACTTTAAATTCTTGTAAAGCAAGTAAAATAACATAGAAAAACATCAATTGCTGTATTCTAGCTCACCGCGGAACTATGGCTTAGAATTACCTAATATTTTGTTGGCTGCCTGTAACTAAGCTGTAATTGACCTTTGAAGACTACACGACGGGGTAGATCTGAGGTGGCATTCGCGGTAAGCCCCCCCCCCTTAGCTGATACGGCAAAATTGTAACCAGTAAACACCCCTAAAAATACCAATCTAAAGTACCCTAGGGGTGTTTACTGGTTACAATTTTGCCGTAATTAGCTATGAAGGGGGTTGGGGGGCTCCCCGCAGAATGCCAGCTCAGATCTACCACGTTGTGTAGTCTTCAAAGGTCAATTACAGTTTAGTTACAGCCGCCTGACAAAATATTACTTTAAATTCTTGTAAAGCAAGTAAAATAACATAGGAAAACATCAATTGCCATATTCTAGCTCACTGTAGAACTACAGCTTAGAATTACCAAAAAGTGGAGTTTCCTTAACTGGGGTTAACACTTCCTACTAGTTTAGGTTAGGTTAGGATATGTTAGGTTAGTATGGTTCATTACATAATGGGTTTCTGTAATTCTAAGCCAGCTGTCCGCGGTGAGCTAGACTGTGGCAATTGGTGTTTTTCTGTGTTATTTTACTTGCTTTACAAGAATTTAAAGTAATATTTTGTCGGCCGGCTGTAACTAAACTGTAATTGACCTTTGAAGACCACACAACTTGAATTACGTAACGCAGGATAGGTCTAAGCCAGCATTCTGCGGCAAGCCCCCCCCCCATAGCTAATACGGCAAAATTGTAACCAGTAAACGCCTCTAGGGTACGTTACGTTGGTATTTTTGGGTTGTTTACTGGTTACAATTTTGCTGTATTAGCTATGGGGGGGGGTGCTTGCCACAGAATGCTGGCTTACACCTACCCCACGTTAGGCAACTCAAGCCATATAGTCTTCAAAGGTCAATTACAGTTTAATTGCAGCCGGCCGACAAAATATTACTTTAAATTCTTGTAAAGCAAATAAAATAACATAGGTAAACATCAATTGCCATAGTCTAGCTCATCGCGGACAGCTGGCTTAGAATTACCTGGGTTTCTTTAGCCAATCCCTTCTTGAACATATGGCTCCCTAATGTGTCTCGTATTCGCAGAACCGTTCCGTACAGTCTTTGCAGAGCTAGTACTTACAAATACTCAGACTACTACTAACGCGTCCGCCTTTTTTGGTATCTACCAGTTTACCTGCAAAATGGACGCTGTGTTTAGTAGCCTACTAGGCTAGCCCTGTGGGAATGAGCGTAAAAACAAAAATGAAAGACAGTAAATACAGGCAGTCCCTGGTTATCGGCATGGGCTCTGTTCTGGCGGCAGGATGAAAAGCGAAAATCTCTGATAACTGAAAATCGCTGATTTTCGGTTATCACTGCCTCTGTTAGGTATGTATTGGTTCCAATATGCGATTATTGGTACCAATAAGCGGAAATCAACACATATCAGCACCAATACATAATTATCAGCGCCGATAAGTGGAAATTGGCTCATATTGGCGCCAAAAATTGCAATTTTTGTTGCTAGACAAGCGCCAATAAACCGGATCGCCGATAACCGGGGACTGCCTGTATCACAAACACAAACAAAGGGCATAAACAGGAAAACATAAATGCTGTAAATATTCCAGTCTGTGGCTGCCTGGAACCAGACACCACAAGTAGTCTTCAGTTTTATCAAGGATATCTTGGTGTGCTCCTGCCAACTGTCAGGTTGAAACTTTTTTTTTTTTTTTTTCTGTAGCCAGTGGTTTTTTTTTTCTCTCTCTCTCTCTCCTATGTAGCCAGTGGTGATTTTTGTTTTCTGTAAGGAAAACTATTGTGCCACTTCTGTCTGTCGGTCCTAACCTTTTCTGTCCATCCTCAGATCTTAAAAATCACTAGGCTATTGGGGTGCAAATTGGTATGTTGATCATCTACCCTTCGATCATCTAAAGTGCGTCTAGCACCAATATAGGACAGGCCACTACCAGCCTGTAGTTAAAGTTTCATAGGCTGTGGCTCATACAGCATTATACCGAGACCACCGAAAGATAGATCTGTTTTCAGTGGCCTTGATTATACATTTTGTAGCTGTACAGAAAACTCAGTTGCACCATTTTTTTTCAGTATGGATTTGGTTACCCTAAATGAGGGTTAACCCTTGACTGAAATTGGCATTCCAGAAGGAATAACCTACAACCTAACCAGGCCTACCATGATCTAACCTAACCTCAGACACCTTTGCCTTACCTGGCAGAAGGGGAAGGGCTCCCCCCCCCTTTAGTTGTGACCTCTCCGTCTGCATACTATCCAAAAGAATAAACGTTATGTGGTGTATATGCCAGTAATCATTTTCTCTCCATAATATTAGGTCCATGATGATGATGATGTGCATTAGTGCCTGGAGTATGCTAGCTGGTCTTGTTTGCAGAGGGGTTTGGTGGCACTGGAAGAAAGCCCAAAGATGTTGCTAGTTCCTGCAAAGGAATTACTGCACCTTTTGATACTGCCAAATCTTTTTGCCTCCTTCCTCTCAGAGTGCCTTATATCTGTGTACCTTCTGCTTTTGTGAGGGGATGAAAATTATAATAAGATAGGCAGCGAACCCGCACTCTCTGACAGTGCCATATGAGGTGTGCGTTCCAAGCTCTCTTCAGGTGAGACAGCTGCATGTGTTCATGGTTCACCACCTTATTACCAGTGTTTTGTGGCAGCTTTTGTTTTGTACAGTAGACATTTCTGTTTGGTATTCAAGTATATGGGAATGTGGACTAAGATTTTCAGTGGTTACAAATTGTTGCTGAATTGTTTTTTGATTATCAATCCGTTTGACTCTGATTGTTTGTGCCCATGGACTTAAAACACCACCAGGAGAGGGTGGTGTTTGTTCCAAAGGAGATACACTACCTTTTATGTAGATATATCCCTACTGAGTTTGCTTTTGTCTCTGAATTTTAGAAAAAAGGGTTCTTAAGCGTTGGTTCACACACACACATTACGCACACACACACACACACACACACACACACACACCACACACACACACACACACACACACACACACTCTGCTGCTGCCTCTTTTCTTTGTTTGTTTTGAAGAGTAGATGTCTCACTGCACTTGCCCACTTTTTTGCTTGTCATTCAGTGGTTGAATAATAGTTTATTTTTGGTTTTTTGCTTTGATGTTTATCTTTTTTGTGTATTCTGGAGATGGAAAAAAAGCATGACCACCATTCTGAGGGTGTGGGTGTCCTTTTGGGTGCTTTATGTACCCTATAACAATTGCAAAGGGGAATCTGTGCATCTGTTCTTCCACCTGCAAGGAGTATGCTGGCTGGTCTTCTACTCCATGGGAGAAGTTTGTTAGGAAGAGAAAAAAGGACCATGCATTTGCTGGCCTCTTGGGGGGGTGGGGCAATATGGCTTTGGTGACCCCACTGAATCTTCTATTCCTTCCCCTCTCCATCCCCCTTTCCTATCCCACTGCCACCTGAGGGTTTTCCTCCCCTTAGGGGTGGGGGTTGCTCTCTTTGGGAGATGACACGGTTGCAGAGACCAATGGCCTCCTATGGTGCCTCCAGTTCCAGCTGTGACCTCACCTTCAGCATCCAAGGCCAGCAAGACCAGGGGTAGGTTAGGGAAGAAACATTCTCAGCATTCTTCCTCAAGAGAGGAAGAAGAAAGGAAAGTGTATAGCCTCTCATAACAAGTCCTGTTGGACTTTGTGTGATTGCTCTCCCTTCTTGAGAGAAAGCAGGGCCTGACAGTCATTTACGGTGACCTTTTAGCCTCTGGCAGGGCAGGTGCCGGACACCTGCGCAATCCTTCTTAGACAAGAGGACTGCTCCAGACTGCCACCATTGGCTGGGTCTTCCTCTCTTGTAGGAGAGGAACCAGCTTCTGCTCTTGGAGGTATATGGGTCTGAATGGCCCCATTCTATGAGAACCTGAACAGGCTTAACAGCACCTTTGAGAGATTATGTTGCATGTTCATGAACATAATAGTATTAGGGAGGCTGCCTCTGTTCCAGTCTTGGTAACAGTCTTATCAGTTGAGTTTACCCTTGGGTGTGCTCCTAAAGCTGGTTGTTTTGGGCAAGCAAGTGCTCAGATCTGCAGGGGGTTTTGGGTCTGGCAAATGCTCAGATCTGCAGGTTAGGGAGTGTTTTGCAGTCTAGGGAATCAAACAAGCTCCTACCTCAGCTGCTCATATGCTTGAAGAAACAAACGCATTGACAGACTTCACTGTGACTGATGGCTCATCCCAGGACATGAGGGAAAAGTTCAGGAGGTTATTTTATCTTGAGGTAAGGCGTTGACTCTCCTAATGCTTAAGGGTTCAACCTTTTGTCTGGCCTTGTTTGAGAAGGAGGGACATGATTATGTCCCTTTTCTTCCAGCAAGTTTTCCACAAGAGTAGTCGTCTGCTCAGGAATGGTTTAGTGTTGGGCTCCTTACTCATTCTAAAGAGTGATGTGGAGGCAGTGAAGGAGAGAGAACCACAGTCCCAGGACTCCCTTATCTGGTATGCAGTGTTCTTCCAGTGTACTTAGTATTGCAATCATGGGGGATGCAGTGACTCCTGTATACCCCCATGCATGCTATCATGACTGACCCCATGGGAGGTAGTGCTGTCAGTACCCCTCAAGTGGTTTACTACAGGCATAACTGAAGGGTGCTTGCAGCAGGGTGTTAGCCATTAGTGTAACCCTTTAAACCTTTTATTTTACCTACATTTCTGCTTCCTTTCTTCGAACTTGCTGTCCACTGTCACTTATTTATTATGTTGTAATGCAACTGTGGAATTTTCTCCTAGTTCTGTATTTATATCCCTGTACTTCTTTATATTTTTTACTCTTCCTATCTTGCTGTCCAACCATTTCCACTCCCTCTTGCCGCTGTCTTAAGTGCTGAGTGACCGAAAGTGCCCCAGTGCTTGACTTGACAGGCTGAATTAAAAGCAAATCAGATCAAGCTATCACATCCAGTACAGGTATTGCCCTACTTACGATGGGGTTAGGTTCCAAAAAACCCATCGTTTGTTGAAAAAATTGTATCTCGAATATAGCCTAGCCTACACTAGGGTAATCAGTACCATCTGTACATATATGGTAGCCTAGCCTACACTACACAGTATACTCTATACATAAACGTATAGTAATTATTAATGTCAGCTAATTCTGCAGGTTCAATGCAGATTGACTAAGGATAATTCAGTGTAAAGAGAAATTGAATAACACTAACAAGAGTTAGCCTAGTGTACAGTATGGTTTATTGTATATGTAAACAGTAGCCTAGTCCACAGTATACTCTATGCAGATACGGTATACAGTAAACCCCCCGTATTCGTGGGTATGCGTGTCCCCCCCCCCCGCGAATAGCTAAAACCCGTAAATACTTGGAAACTATCTAAAATCACTTTGAACTGCCGATTTTGGTAGTTCAAACGCACACAAAACAAACCAAAAATGCTTATACAGGTATTATCTTACTTACGATGGGGTTAGGTTCCAAAATAAAAACCATCGTTTGTTGGAAAAAAGGCAAGAAAACCAAAACGTATCTTGAATATAGCCTACCCTACACTAGGGTATTTGGTACCATGTATACATATATGGTAGCCTAGCCTACACTATAAAGTATATTCTATACATACACAGTATAGTAATTACTATCAGCTAATTCTGGAGGTTCATGCAAAGTGATTTATGATAATTCAGTACAAAGAGAAATTGAATAACGAAACAAGAATTAGCTTAGCATAAACTATGGTACTCGTTTGCATATTCGGTACCGTAGCCTACATTATACTGTAAACTATATTTACTGTACATATCGTATTATACAAATGTCAACATAATGAGTATGCATCTCATCCATGGGTCTTTTTAAATGTTATGCCTTAATTCACACTATCCAGTAATATTGTATATATTCTTATGTTGCTTTTGTATTATAAATTGCAGTCATAGCGATCATTGTTTTGGTTTGGATATCGTGTACTCAGTGTTTATTTCGCCGTATTTAAGTCAGTTCACAGCACGTTTCTTGCTTCTAGTTAGCATAAATGGATCTCTAGATACTTTAGTTAAATGGGGCAAGGTTATTTTTCGTTATACAAAGTGTTTTTAAGTCAAAATATAACTTAAATACGTCTTGTTGTGAAATTGATTTAACTATTTTTTTCATTAATAGATGACGATGGCCGTTTGGGGTCATTTGTTTTGTGTAAAAAAAAAATCAAGATTCCGTTCGCTATTTTCACTTAATTTCATCATAATATGAGCTTTATGTATTTTATCATTTATCGGTGTAAAATTAGCAGTAATGTGTTCTTTCATGCCCAGTAGTGTTGATTAAAATACTCTCTCCAATTTTAATTATGATCAAATTTCATCCATGTTGCAGAGGCACGATAATTTATAGTCATTAGCAGCTTGAACATTGTTTTCTCAGCTTCAGCTACAACTTGCAGCTTAAATTTAGCAGTATATTTCCTTGCCGACCTTTTATCCGTACCGAATAAGGGCATTCTGTAATGTAAAAATATATCAGTCCTATTCTACTTAATGTCATTTGTACTATTAGCTGCGGTACTGTATGATGGTTGAAATACTAGGAAAACGGCTGTTGTTATCCTATTTGGTGATAAGCAAAACAGCAGTTTCTCAGTCAGTTGTTTATGGCTGTATGCATTTGCGCAAGAGTATAACGTTACTAACAATACTTTTATCATTCACTTTTACTTTTTTAACTAGAAGATGGGATAAAGAGATGGAGGAAAAGAAGTTGGTCTACTGTAATTTGGTCTCTCTCGCTGCCTGACTGTACACTGCTGCCTGCGCCTGCATGAAACTTAAAAATATTTTATAAATATCATATCAGTATTAATTGCTTATCCCTCTGCAAAATTGAATTATCGTAAGGCGAATCATCGTAACTCGAGCACTACCTGGGTATTTTAATAGTTTTATCACAAATAGTGCATTTAGTCATGAAAATGTAGTAATTAGTGAATATTTCTCGGTGAAAAATACCATGAACGGGCGAATTTTCAGTGTATAATGTGTATATGTTCCATAGAGAAATCCACAAATAGGTGAGTCCGCGAATCGTGAGACCGCGAATACGGGGGTTTTACTGTAGTAGTAATCATCAATATCAGCTAATTCTGCAGGTTCAATGCAGACTGACTTATGATAATTCAGTACAGATTGACTTATGATAATTCAGTACAAAAAGAAATTGAATAGCAAGAACAAGAATCAAACTGTACTGTAAGGGGTAGTCGCCAGGTTTGGTCCGTTGGTGGCATATGTGAACGGTGTCAGGCTGTTCATGGCTACATATCACTAAAAATCGGAAGAGGAGGGGGATGATAAAGCCGCAGGATCATCAACTCGCTCCTCTTCAGCTGATAGTCTTCTTCTTCTGTTAGTTTATGTGTTTCAAGAAATAGTTGTTAAGAGATGTAGGGGACTGAGGCTCAAATGTCTGGGAAGTGGTGCGGGTCGGGGTAGCGGTGGCAGAAGGTAATGCTACTGGAGTCGTTCTCTTAAAGAAGTATTCCATCGTCGTTTGCATAGTGCGTTTTTTCGTTCTTCATAATTGATTGAGTAACATGCAACAACGTCTTGATGTGCTCTGTCAACTTTAGCAAACCGTACCATGTTCCTATCCATTTCAGTTAAAAGTTTCAGTCCATGTTCAAATGAGGCAAAAACCTCTGCCAGTGCTTTTGTCGTAAACTTTCACTCTGGCTCCTCTTCAATTTCTTCTTCCTCTTTTGTTCTTTTTCTCATCTGCAAGTGCAATTAGATCTGCCATTAGCTCTACATCTTGCATATCTAAAAGATCTTGGATATCTTCCTCATCAATTTCTAAATCTAAACTTCTCCCAAGTGTCAAGATCTTTTTATTAATTTCCACAACTTCTTTATCTTTATCGAAACCTTTAAATGAGTTCACATACACTTGTAGCAGATTTTTCCAAACCCCATTCATACATTCTTTCTTTACCTCCTTCCACACCTTTCCAGTGCTCAGAATGGAGTTCAGAACATTGAATTCCTTGCAGAAAGTTCTGAGATCTTTCTCCTCATTATCTGTAGCCTCAACAGCTTGAGCAAACATGTTCCAAAGATAATAGGCCTTGAACATAGCCACAAATCCCTGATCCATGGGTTGTATGAGAGAAGTTGTGTTTGGTGGCAGAAACACAACTTTTACGCTCTCGTCAATATCTCCGATGTTCTGAGGGTGGCTGGGAGCATTGTTTAGAATCGACAGAATTTTGAAGAGGATTTTGTTTTCCCTACAATAATCTTTAACTTCTGGAATAAAGCAATGCACAAACCAGTCTTCAAATAGCATTGCAGTCATCCATGCTTTCTTATTATGATGGTAATGCACAGGAAGCATATGCTTGTCAATTCTCTTTAATGCCCTGGGAATTTCAGAGTGATAAATCATAAGTGGCTTAAGTTTATACCCAGCCACATTTCCTCCAAGCAGAAGAGTCAGTCGCTCTTTGTATGCCTTAAACCCAGGCATCGTTGTTGCTTCTTTATGGATGTAGGACTGTTGAGGCATACGCTTCCAATGCAGTCCTGTTTTGTCAACATTAAAGATTTGCTCCGGCAAGTACCCTTCATCAGTGACGATCTTATGTAAAAGTACTTGCACACTGGAATATAATAAATAGAAAATTTTAACCTTGAAATCAGACAAATTTTGGATGATAAAGAGATGTTCTTGATATGCTATGATTGTGTAGTGGGGGTCAGAAATTTATTGAGCCATTGGAGTTTGCAGCTCCAGTGATATACTGTATAGGTACTACCTGCGCAAAGTTGAGGGTGCAAATCTACCAGATATTGGTTGCTCAGGTGACAGTGATTTTGTTATCCCTGGCTCATCAGGTGAGGGTGGAGCTGTTACGGATATGGAAAAATGATTAACTTGAGCTGTTTACCACAGTGACATTGTTCCCTAATTATAGCTTCATGGGGAATTCTTAGATTTGCCTCCAATATCTGTTAAATCGGGGTCTGTAAAACGGAGGTAGGAGTGTGTAGTAAAAAACTGAAATTGATTAAACCTCCACATATGCCACTATGGTCTTTGCAAAACAGTATTCAGTTAGAAATGTTATGAACTTATTTACGAATGGGCCACTCACGAGTAAATCGTGGTATTTGGTATTAAAATCCCTTAATTTAAACCACCCCCACCAGTAATTGATATTTGTCATTACAAATCTTGGCAGGTGTATTTAATATTCAAGACCACAGCTTTTTTCACAGTATACAATAAGGTAAAGAAATATTACAATCATCAATCTCTTTTATGATTTCATGAACTTAGTTTCAACATTATCTGTGAGAACAATCTTAAATTCCCAAGCCAAGCTTGTGAGAGTTGTAGTTGTTATTAAAAGTGGTATGGTAATACTATATATAATAATAAATGAGTGAAAATATTTGTAGCAGCTATTGTAAAGGTCTCTATGGCAGAAGTCTTGTTTCGTAAGTCAAAATAGTTTGTAAATGTTTATTGTTGCTGGAATGAAAGAATTTTCCAAACCAAGCAACCAAATTACTGTATTTTTATATGTACGGTATTGCATTTTTTTCATAAGTTGTTGAATTGGTATCTTCCGATGGGGCCAGTATGTTTCATGTTTGTTTGTTTTGTTGTTTACTGTTGTCCTTCCATTTGTAAGATTACACATCATCTGTTTCTATACTCTAGAGTTGTATAAAAGGTATCCTATTGTGAAGTTAATATTAGATTTAAAGGAATTTTTTGTTTTTTGCTCAGCTGTTAAAGGAATGCAGTGCTAATAGGAAGAAAAGTCAAGCTCATGTGGGTGAGTGAGTCAGCCTTAGTGCTGTACATCCTTATTACCCTATTGTCCATAGGGCAAGTTGCCTTTTAATTCATGATGGACTTGACTTCAGATATATGGTGGTGATGTTTTAAAGACGATGTTTGTTTGATGTTGTTTTGTTTACTTTTTTCTTGTTAAATATGGGAGAGTTTTGTCCCTGCAAAGTACAGTAGTTGGGTACAGTAATTGTCATGCCCAGATAGATTCATAGGGAGGGGTTGCCAGGTTGCCTTAACCAGTGGCTTGTGTGAAGGGTAGGCAGCTCCAACATTCCTCTGCATCCTGTCCCTAAAGGAGGAAGTATCCTGGTGTGGGGAGGAAGTTACACTGGCTATGGGAATGATCTGAACCCCAAATTACCTCGTATTTTCATCAGTTATAATGGTTTATGAATTTTTTTCCCTGAACTTATATGTTATTATTATATTTTACATTTTTTTTCTCCAGGAAAAATGTTTTCTTCAGGTGACTGAGATTTTGTGTGACGGGACTGCTGTAAATGAGGCATATGCCACCATTCAGAGTGGCGGCCAAACACAAGGAGTTTGGCCACACACACTTCCTACATAACCATAGGTAAGGTTTGTAAATATTTTGTTTGCATTTGTTATAAATGTTGAAAGATTTCATTGCGTGATAATGAGTTTCTTTGAAAGTGATACTGTCTATAGTTTTTGGTTTTGATTTGTCTGGGCATTTTAGTATACAGAGTTGGTAAATTTTGTGTAGTCTGTTGGAGGATTTTTTGGTCTACCATCATGATTATTCTTTTGAATGGTAGGAAAATATTTTTATAAGCCTTTGCCTGACAAGCTAAAAAATGTGTATACAGTATAGCATAGCTGTCAACATGAAAATCACCCATACCTGTCATGCAGTAGACACTGCCACACCCAATTGGTCAAGTTTTATTGTATGGGTTTTTTTTTTTTTTTTTTTGTTTAACTGCTTTTGTGCTACATAACTGTTATTGTTATGAGAATGTCAAGAGAAATTTATGTTCTTTAAAGTAATGGAATTCTGGGGTGTAAAGTTTTTTTTTTTTTTTTTAAAAATGATTGTATATCATATTATTGTATAATTATCCACAACTGTTATTGTCTTTCAGAGTTAGAACGTAGCTCAAGATGCCACTTTTAAAACGTGTGGTGTCACCCGTGCATGTGTCACGGGTGCCTTTAGTTGAAGAGTTGGTAACCGATGAACATGGGAAGGTATACCCAGCATTGTTCCCTGCGACTAATCAACCACAAGACTTGGAATCATTCACCAATTTAACGCTTGCAAATTTAATTACTCAAGTAAGAATTGTGAAATGGATGTTTTTATCTTAATTTTTGCCTTTCTCCCAATGTACGTTCAGTTTTGCATTCATGTACATAAAATATTGAAGTGACCTCCGGTTCTCATTAGTTATATGGCATACAAGGCCTTTGTGGACTCAGAGAAATGACTTTTGCAATATTGTAAGCCTTTATGCCTCCGTAATTGTATTTCTGTTTGATCCCTTTGATGAAATATAACATTATTGCTAATTTATTAAGGAGTGATTCTTACTAGATTTTTGTGTCTGAAGAGAGTGATATTGATTGGCTTTTGTAGTTTACTGAAATTTGGTTCTTTTACAAAATACATTACAAGGAAATTGTCTTGTTAATTGTAATTGAACACATTTGATTGAATTATTTGTAAAAGTTGTATAGATTTCTCATATTACAGTGTATTATATGTGACTAATGTCCTTTTTTGAGAAAGGAAATGCTGGAGATATATATATTTTAGTAAAGATGAGATATAGCTTCTGAAATAATAATAGCACAAACAAGTTTGTGTCTGTTAAAAGATTTGTCTGCTACTTGATATTTGCCATTCTTCATGTTACTTGATAGTTCGTAGTCTGAAGTATTGGTCATATTTATCAACATTAGACACGAGTTTCCTAGATTGGAAGTATTTGGAGATTTTCTGTGAATCTTTGCACTGTTGATTCAATTTTGTTCACAGCTTTCTTCACTCTCTCGATATGCCGAAGACTTATTTGGTGAAATGATTGCGGAATCTACTTCAATACTAAACAGAACAGTATCATTACAAGGCAGGGTCGATAAGCTGTCAGTTAAGGTCAAGAACTTAGACAGCAGTGTGGAGGAAGGTGAGCTGACAGTTTTTCAATAAATCTAAGGTTTTAAATTTAAATTACTGTATAGTTATTATTTTAATAGCCATTTTTGTAAGGAAGGTGTTCAGTTTAATCTTTGCTTTTGTGGTAGTCCAGTAAATGTACCTTGTAAATGGTTAAATGATTATGAAGATTGTATAAAATATTGACTGATTAATCTGGTTATTAATATTGTTTTCCACATAGAACTAATGGTGAGTTTGGTTCAGGGATTTTACTTTATTATTACAGTAGTATTGTTTTATAGAATTATTTAATCGGGAGGAAATTTTGAAAACAACCTTTATGAACACGTCACTAAATCTAAGTAAATCAAAGTAAACCCTAGAAGTTTTTGAATTAGCTTATCTTTGATATCTGTGAAAGAGCAAGAGTTACCCCCCTTCTTCCAGCAGCATATGTATCTTGTTAGTTAAACTCTCGGTTTTGAAATTATTATACTAGTGGCTCAGCTTTCCAGTTAAATGATGAATCTTCCCTTGAGGACGGTTGATTGTTGTAATTATTTTAATAATAAACCCAGGCCAAGACTTTTTATAAATTACTGTGATTTTATTATTTTTTTTTTTTTCAAAATTTTTGTTTAAAAAAATCAGAATTCATGGGTATACGCAGGTATGAAATAGATTTTATATAAAGTAGTTAAATGAGATCACACTTTAGAACTTTATAGGGTTTGCCTGAAGAGGCTGTTCTTGCAGTTGAAGGTGACAGTTAGAGCATTGTAAAGTTGAAGCACAGCTTTTTGGCAAAATATCAAAGATAATGTACTGTAACAAGAACATAAGGGGCTCAGGCTTATCTTTAAGCTTTCATGCTATTTGGTTTGAGTTGCTTTGCTTTCTCAGGCTTTAGAGATAAATTTGTACCTTCAGGAGTATATAACTCTGTCATGTTTATGGATATACCTTTGGCTGAAATGGGTCACAATGAAGCTTGGTGACTAAGTAGTAAACCAGCATTTCAGATAAGTAACTTACCAAGTAATTGCATAGATATAGTTTCTAACTTGCATGGCGGCATTTGATTTAAAAATCGTGGAGCACTTCAATAGATTAGTGTAGGTGATAAGCCCCACCCACTACGGGAGTACTGAGAATCACTTAGCTGGTAGCAACTTTTATGTACTGATTTTCGCTTGTATCACTGGATTTCAGTGACTTATTTTTGCTTATTTGAGTAGCCTTCAAGCTTTAATAGCTTTCCGGATCATTTTTTTTTTTCTAGTTCTTTTGTTATTATGTCTTTTCAAGATCACCTATTTTTGCTATTCTGGCAAAAATTTGCATACCAGATTACTCTGTCTTCATATAATTCTCATAAAATTTACAGTTAATGCAGGGGGCAGAATATAGTAGGGAGAAAACTTGTGCTAAATGTAACAATTAGCAAGAGTAGAAGGTACTTAAATCTCAACTAGACACGGTAGAGAAGGATAGAAAGGCAAGCAACCTATAGAGCTGATAAAGTAGCTTCCCTTACCATAGAATTCTACCCTACCCTAGCTCTGCTATTCCTTCTTTTCCCCCTTCCCACCCTTTTCTCCTGCTACTAGCACTCCTACTTTTAATCCACCTACTCCCGTGCCTGGCTCCCTCGCTACCAAACCTGATGCCATAGCCAACTTAGAGTATAAGTTTCACAAGAAAATTATCCTTCTTGTGTATTCAGTGGCGAAGTCAGGTGTGTCACTGACGGCGTTTATAGGGAAATATTTTCATACGGTGCTACTTCCTGCAAAGTGACAAGTGAAAGTGTTATGCAAGTGGGGGAGATGACTTCTCGTCCCACCGGTTCTCCTAGGCGAAAGTCTCTGTCCTGCTCCCCTACACCTGGAAGAAGACATGCCGGAAGTCCAAGGGAGGCTGGTGGGTTTGCACAGGTTGCTACCCCCTCATTCGAACCAGTTGCACAAATATCCCAGGTTTCGACCGACAACCTCTGGAAAAGCATCTTATTTTTTATGAGAATGCCTTTTATTATAGTCTTGAAAAGCTCAATCCCAGAATTATCGTTTAAAACGTATCTTAAAAAGCTCGATCTCCGAGAATTATTTAAAACGTACAATAGTTGGTGAAGGTATCGTACGTTGTACCAGAGGCAGTTTTATCATACATGTAAGATAATTATCGTACGAATGCCACTGCAGTGACGTCACTTCTGACTGTTCTGACACGAACAGAAGGCACAGGAAATGATTCCTGGATTCTTCTATGCCGCTTAAGACTCTTCACTTGTTTTGAGTCATTGTTCAGATCCAATTCCAGTTAAGTGATATAAGAAGGCTAGTACTTCTTAGCCACCTTGTAGTTTCACTGTGGCTATATGGGACACAACACCACCTCTCAAGCACCTGGCACCATGTTACCAGATCCCATTTGCCTTTTGATGCTAAATCTATCATAGCGCACCCACTTCCAAGTGCCAAGTGCCTACTCCCAGGTATGTTTCTCCACTTCTGTTGTTACCTTTAGAGCAAGATGAACCATCATTGGCCCCTTTTAAGCAACAGTTAGCTGAAATAATGCTCTTACTTTGTTTACCAGGTTTTTCTCAAGGAGATAGGAGATTGGCTTTCAGTTAGAAAGGAGCAAGGGAAACCTTATTTCGCTTTTCCTCCCTCGCTTAGTTCAAAGGAGATATCTGTCGTCACTAGGGAAGCTCCTTTGGGAGTTGCTGCCTCCTCCCAAGGGGACTTCTCTGTTCTCATTCATATGTATTTTATGCAAGAAACTTAATACCCAATGTAAACTGAAGTGTGGAATAAAGGAATTATTATTATTATTTTTATTGAAAGGAATCGCTGCATCAGCTGCTTTGATCTTGTATAGAGTCTTCTGTATTATCCTTGTAACTCTATTATCCTTGTAAAAGTTTTCTCACTGTTACTACAACTGGCGAGAAACACGCCAGTGTGATTCATCAGGAGTTAAATTTCCAGTGATTCCGTATATTCTATTAAGAGTAAGTCAAATTTGGTGAGCATAGCCCGTAGGGTTTTTATACATGTAGAAGTAAATGTATCGAATTTAAATACAGGTCAAAATCTTGAAGTGGCCAACGTTTCTCCTGCATTCCTTCGAGTATGATCACTACTACTACTACACTCTGCGGTCTCGTCAGTGAAGATAAGTTTTTTCGTCGACAGAGTTAGACCACCTAGTTAAGATTATCTTCCTTGGCAGGACAGTGGGAAAATGAGCTAAGAAGACTGTTCACTTTGGGAGTACTTTAGAAAGAGAGCTGTAGTGCTCCTTTACCAGTAAGGGAGTCACTCAGACACAGAAATCAGCTGTATTATTTTCTCCCCTGGACCAACGTACCCTCTTCCCGCAGGAAACTATTAAGAAAATTATATCTGACCTTCGGAAGAAGTCGACACAACACCCTGTTGGCTCATTCCTAAAGATTCGCCTGCCTTTGCTTCCAATACGGAGTTTTCATCATCTTCAGAAGTCCCAGTTGACCCGGTCGCTAGAGATCCTGTGTTTGGGGATCAGTCTCAACTCTTGGACTTTTCGGGCTTCTCCATCTGCCAAGAGAATGGTTCACTAGTTTCTATCCCTTTCATCTTGCTCAGCCCATCAGTGGATAATCCTACTGGGGACTCTTTCATCCATGAAGACTGGCATCAAGTTAGGCAAACTTTAAAGGAAAGTTTTACAATTCTTCCTCGAAGACAACTGGGACAGGGAAACAGCGGGGGCTCCTGCATGTTTCCCATTACTCAGTAGTTCAAATTGGACATGCAATGGTGACTGTCTGAATGAGACCTTTGGAAGGGGAGTCCCTTCTTCCACTCAGCCCAGATCTAGACTTTTTGTCAGACACCTTGGATCTAGGTTGGGAAACCAGGAAGTTTCCAGGACATGGTCCCCGGAAGAGCAGGACCTTCACATTATTAACCTTAGAGAGCTGAAAGCATTCCTCTTAGGATTTTAGTGTTTCTCGTCCCTAGTTCGCAACAAGACTATGGTATTCCATTCATACATACCACAGCTAAAGTACATGTGGAAGCAAGGAGACATTCTCTCCTCTTGTCTTCCGAGTGTCCAGCTACAGCTCCCAGCACCGGCTCTCAAGCGCCTAGCTCTATCTCCCAAGCGTCCAGCTACAGCTTCCGGGCTCTTGACACCAGCTCCCGAGCGCCCAGCGGCAGCTCTCAAGTGGCTGACACCAGCTTCTGAGCATCCCGCGCCAAATCTTCAGTGCCTGTCTCCGTCTTCTGAGTGACAAGTTCCTGCATAAAGACATGGATCTCCTCCCTCCATGATGAGCCATTCTTGGCACCCATTCAACAGCAGTTAGCTGAAGTTATGGTCTTCCTCCAAGAAACTCTCTCCAAGAGGGTGCTGTCTTCATCATCTAAGAAAGCTCCAAAGGAAGTTGATGATTGACTTTGGCTAAGAGGGAGCAAGGCAGGCGTCCTTCACCGTTCCTCCTTCTCACTTAGTCGGTAGGAGATATCTGTCCTTCTTCATAGGGAAGCTCCTTCTATGGGAGTCACTGCTTTCTCCCAAGGGGGCTTCTCTGGCCTCATCTAATCTTCCCGACGTACTGAGTTTTCATCGGCTAAGGTTATTTGTCTGTCGGCCGCACTGGACCAACTTGTTAAGGACCTCTTCAGGGTGTTTGAGATCTTCAATCTCTTGGACTGGGTAGTTGGAGCTCAGAGGCCAAGGAAAATGAGAATTTCAAGGAGTTAAGAACTACATTGCCTTGGTCTGGCTAGGAGGACCACCTGGAGCAGACAAGGATATCAGAGATGGATATATTTAGCTTGCTGCTCGTTTCTCCTTGGGGGTAGTGCAGAAGGGGGATTTATGGTGCTCCTTTACATCTAAAGGGTTACAAGACCCAGAAGTTGACCCTTTTATTTTTGCAGTTGGACCCCCATCTCCTTTTCCTGCAGGGTACTGTTAGGAAAATTGCTTTGGACCTCCAAGAGGAGTCCACTCAGGATTTACTGTCAACAGCAAGAGACCTTCTACTGTGGACAGATCAAAATTGAGTGATTCTAGTCACTCGATTTGTTCAGGCCAAACTAAAGGTTCTGGTGAACGAACTGAGTCGTCGGAAGCAGGTCCTTCTCACTGAGTGGACCTTGCATCCCCTGGTCTATCAGGATCTGGAATCTATGGGCAGGCCAACTTTGGACCTGTTTGCCATCTCAAGGAACCATCGCCTTCCTCTCTTTTGTTCTCCAGCCACGGTCAATCCAGCATGGGTAACACAAACCTTGTCTACTCAGACAACCTCACTTCAAGAGATTCCACCAAAGGTTGTCCGCTCTTCCCCTGACAGGCTCCGGAGAGTTAGGAAGCTTGGCAGAGTGAAAGGGTTCTCTAGACATACTGCAGAGGCCATTGCAAAATGCAGGCATCAATCTTCTATCAACATCTACCAGGCGCTTTTCCAAAACTGGTGTCTCAGACACATGTCTATTCTTCTGAGACATCTGTGACCCATTAAGAGGTATCAAGCTATGCTTAGCTAAGTGTTTGAGCTGAAGGACCTAGATCTTTCATCAACCCAGTCCTAACGACCTCATCAAGTCCTTGGATATTTCGAAGCAAGGAAGGAACATTTGGTCTCCTGGAACCGGAATGTAGTGTTGAAGTGGCTGACAAGTCCCTCTTTTGAATCCCTACATTCCTCTTCTCTGAGAAACCTTTCCCAGAAGACTCTCTTCCTTGTGACCTTGACTGCTGCTAAATGCCAAGAACGAGGACCCATCCAAGCACTGGACCCATTCTTGCTCTGGTAAGAACTTAACAGACATCCTCAGCTGTGAGGAATAAGAGAGTTATTTGTCCTGTTAGGGCTTTCAGGTATCCACTGGAACAGAACTGAGAAGATCCAAGGGCCACCCATTAACCTCTGGTGTTCTGTTAAGAACCCGCCTCACCCTCTGACTAGAAAGTGTTATCCTTCTTCCGGAGGCACTTAATTTCTGAGGCTCACTCTCAGAATCAGGAGGACATTCTGCCTATTTTTAAGTGAAAGCTCTTGATGTCAGGGCAGTGTCAACCTCATTAGCTTTCAGGCACAGTATGTTCCTTACCTCCATTCCGCAGTCAACCTACTTTAAGTGTAAATTGAAAACAGTGCTAATTAAACATTGTTTGTAATTGCAGTACCTTGAGACGACCATTATCAGTGACTGGCATGGTGTTAGGTGAGGAAGCATAGGAATATCTCCTACTTCTCTTTGCCTTAAAGTGAGGTGTTGAATTTTGGGGACCCCCGGGGGTACTTTGTCCTTGGAGTACCCACCATTCTTAGTGGATGGGTAGTGGGTTTTTTTTTGTTAGTGAAGGTGACAGCATTGTCAGGTTATTTGTTGGTACTGCACCCAGGACAAGGGCTCTTCAGTATGTCTCGTCAGCGATCAGGCCTATCCTTTGCTGCAAGACTTCCACTTATGTAGAGGCGACCCACATCTGAACCGCCACGCCACTACAGGTTAAGATGAGCACCAACCAGAAGCATTTTCAGTTGCAGTAGCTCTCTCACCACACAAGGAAACAACAAGCATTGTTTCAATGCTGGCCATCCTTTCTATTTCAAGGTCATTATCACACTTTAATGTTTTGGAGTAATATGTCCATTCATCCCGCCCCCTATCAATGCTTGATTCACATATGTAATTACCTGGTAAGTTACTTATATGAAAATTATATTTTTATAATAAAATTAAGTTTCCTGTATACTTAACAGGTAATTACAGAATCAGAGCCCTCCCTCCTCCCTCTAATGGATATAAGGGCTCAAACAGAATGATGCTACCAGCTAAATCGTTCCCAGTACTCCCATAGTGGGCAGGCATATCACCTACACTAATCTATCAAAGTGCTACTGCAATTTTTTAATTAAAGGCTGCCGTGCTAGTTAGAAACTCTAGCTATGTAATTACCTGATAAGTACATAGAAACTTGGTTTTATTATAAAAATATCATGTTGGTATATAAGAGGGTGATGGACCTATCCATTCACCTGGTAAGTAGCATGGCTGTTGTTGGAGCTATTCAGTTGAGTATCTCCGTATCTGAATTATTAGGCAATCATGATCAGTGGAGGTAAATCAGTGCAAGAGTTTGTTCATGACCAGACCTCTTCCTAGGCTCAATCAGGTTCCCAGAAATCTTCATCCTTGGGAATGGGTCAGAAGTCTGCCAGCAGGGAAGGCAAGGAAGAAGGAAGGTGGTGATCCTTGCCGTCTGCTGCTCGAGTTAAGAGATGCCTGTCGTGCAATTTAACAATGTGACACTAATGGGAGGAGCCTTGCTTTGTCTGTGGCCTCCATGACAATTACAGATTTTGCTTCAACATCCTCCCCTTTCTCACAGACCTATCCTGTTTATTTCTTACTCTCCAGGATCATTTAAGAGGACCCTCTTGAAATGATAGATGACCTATCTCCAGGCTTCTGTGGTTGTCTTTTCTTGATGGAAACGATAACCTTGGCTGGAGACTTGTCATCAACCTCTTTCTTCTGAACAAATTTGTGTCAGTCTTTGTTTAGTAACTTCATGCTTTTCAGTAGATTTGTTCTTTGGCAAAGACTGATGTTCATACCTTTTCTGGCTTTTCCAGCTTAAGGGCTTAACTTTGCCTCAGTAGAGATTTCAGTGCACTCAAGGAGCTTGAAACAGTCTTGCCCACTCTTTTGACTTAGTTCTTTGGAGAGAGGTGTGACTTGCATCCTTCATATTCTTACTCATCTTACCCAGGCACTGTACAGACCCCTGAGTTTAACCAGACCACTGAGCTGGTTAACAGCTCTCCTAGGACTGGCCCGAAGGATTAGATTTATTTTACGTGGCTAAGAACCAGCTGGTTACATAGCAATGGGACCTACAGCTTATTGTGGAATCCGAACCACATTATGACGAGAAATTAATTTCTATCACCAGAAATAAATTCCTCTAATTCTTCATTGGCCGCTCGGAGAGTCAAAACGCTGGGCCAACAGCGTGCTAGGGTGTTCAGGAGGAACTTCTAGTGTCACAGGTACTGAGGCCAGGTGTTTGTTGGTGCCAAAGCATGTTTTCCTCTTTTCACTCTGAAGGAACAAATTTTTTAGATAAGGGATGGGTACCCACGAAGTTATTTGGTCAACTAATTTCATCAAAATCCCATCAACCAGTACTTTCTTTGTCCCTCTGCTCTAGGAAAAAATTATTTTTGCTAAATGAGTTGGTGGGTCCTCACCCCCTTACTCACCTGCCACTAGGCTGTTAGCAAGTTTGAGTGACTGGACCAGCATTCACCTGACATTTATCCTTATGAGTGAATTTGTAATATTCAGAAAGTACAAGTGGAGGATACAGTAAAGAGATGAATGAGAATGTTTAATCAAGGGATACACTCATACTGTTGGTTAACTTTAGGCATAAGTAGTCATGTAGTTTTGGTAAATGTTTTCATTTTTCAGCTGGTAACAAATATTTGCACCATTCATGGTGGTACAGAAGTAACGGATAGTAATTATTGTTTCTATTTATATTGCTTACTTTTAACTGTGAAGTATTTGAAATTGTATAGATGTATTCTCATTCCGTGAATTATTTTTTCAGTTTCATTGCAAGATATCCATATGCGAAAAGCATTCAAGTCATCAACCTTATTTGATCAGCAAGTGGTCTCAAGAGACACGGTACCAGCACCGATGTTAGAAACATACCAGACTTGTGAACAACCACCACCTTTACATGAGTTGAATCCATACAGGCAAGTTAAAAGCTGGTGTATACAAAATAATCAGGGGTGTTGGAAGGTTCTCAAAATTAAGATTCATTCAATAAATGTCCTCAAAAATGACAGTTTACTTCTTGCACACTATTTTTCAGAATAGTAGAATGTGATATCTTCACCTTTCACATCTTGATCAAATATTGAGTATAGTGAGAAATGTAGGACAGCACTTCTTATTAACCAATTTAATTTGCAAGTATTCTCATAGATCAATTGGGCAATTGCTACAGAAGATATAGGAAGTATTCTGAATTGAATACAATCATGGTACATATCCATTGACTCTAGATATGTAAGATCAGAGAAAGGTGCTAGTTCTTTCAGTTACATTGCCCATAGAACAAACCAGCCATAAGTGATTCTTGAGTGACATTTAAGAGCAAATTATAATTTCGTCATTTATTTCATTTCAAAGATTTGTAGAGACCCCATGCTGTATTGTGCTTATATCTGCTCTGTGCAAACCACCTGAATATATTTTTATGAAAAATCAAGTGAATGCATATTTCACAGTAGGCAGTGCAAAAATCAGTTATGTCTAACATTCTTGTAAGTCTTTCGCTTGGTGTTTTAAAATGCCATCTGTTTACTTAGTGGATATCATCCCTGTTGATTTAAGAAATAGCAACAGACTGTCAGAAGGCAAGAAGGGTCGGAGGTTTGTGATTGTCAGCATCGGGGTAGACACTGCATATCATAGAAAGGAATTGATTCAGTAGTTATTAGAATTAATTCCTTGTTATTCTTTATAAATAGTTTAACATACATAAATGGAAGCCATGGATATCATCCCTGTTGATTTAAGAAATAGCAACAGACTGTCAGAAGGCAAGAAGGATTGGAGGTTTGTGATTGTCAACATCGGGGTAGACACTGTATATCATAGAAAGGAATTGATTCAATAGTTATTAGAATTAATTCCTTGTTATTCTTTATAAATAGTTTAACGTACATAAATGGAAGCCCATGTCTTATTCTTCAGGTAGAGAAAGGTGTACACATTATACATATAGCAAGTTTGTTGCCATTTAAGTTTTCTCCATTCAGTTCTAAACTAACTACAATCACTCTTATTCATATAGTGGTGTTTTTTTGTTTTTTTTTTCCAATGGCATACAGTTTCTTGAGAGGAAAAAGCACTGAGGAAGTAACATGCTGATATCCTCACAAACTTTATTGGGATGTAGCTCTGTCTTTAGTGAATGTACCGTAATTCAAGTAAATTATACATACTGTACTTTATAGTGCATTCTGCCATAGTTATGAGCACCATCTCTAGGTAGAATATTTTTAGTTTACAGAAATCTACTTGCATTTTATTAATAATCATATTGTGTTTACTCTCAAGTCATTTAATTTTATAATTGAATTGAGACATAATTTGTTATTGTACTTCCCTTTTGCTTTAACCCATCGTAAGAGAAAGGGAAAATTATTTTTGCTGTTTTTTTACCCTTACCACAGATGTGTTTTAGATTGTTATCTGCATGTGAACAGAATTATGCAAAACATTGCATGGGAAGTTGTGTAAAATTTCACAAGTTGTGTGCCTCATGCATAGCAACAGCAATTAGATTTTTGGAGAGATGAGAATATAACTTTTAGGCAGATTGGTTGCTCAGCCGTATTTACCAAATCACTTTCTTCCAAGTAAGTCCTCTTGTCCTGTAAATTGTGTATGGATTCTCACAGCCAGTCATTGCTGACCAGTAAAAATGTGTGTTCATCAAGGTGCTGAGTGGTATTTTTGTTATAATTCTTAAAGTATTTTTGTTTTACAGTTTCATCATTTTGTTAAAATCACACTGCTATGTTTGAGATCAGTACTACTCTCTCTCTCTCTCTCTCTCTCTGGGGAATTGTCCTATCATCGTAGGGCAACTCTTCATTTGAGCATCGTAGGGCAACTCTTCATTTGAGTAGCTTACTGATGTCACCATAAGGGATCTCCTCATAGGACGTCTCCTTTGTTGACGTACGAAGGCAGTTGACAGTAGAGTGCTTAGCACGTTTCTACATAAAACATCCTATCATACGACATCCCCTGGGGCTATCCTTTCATCTCTGTATACAGTGCTGAAGAATGGGGTTGCAGTAACATGCTCAACACAGACGTCAGTCGGACACGTTCCAGGATGAGGGATGTATGTCAGGGAAGTTCCATCACTGGAGTCTGTATCCATGCGTGGGTACAGGAGTTCCATTTCTTTGGCAATGTGAAATGATTGAGCATGCCTACTTTCCCTTATCAGTTTCTTCTACCAGATTGGTTTTAATACCAATAATGTGTATACAAGATCTGACATGTCAGGTGTGTGACAGTGGTAGTACTCGGACAGACAGAACTGTTTTCGGTAAAATGATCAACAAGGAATCAAAAGCTAGATGGCACTTTTTCGATGAAATCAAGGGACAGGACGGTTGATCTTGACTTCCGGTTCTCGCTCAACCTCGAAAGGAGATTGGTCATACTCTTTCTTCTCTCAATTTCCTGTTGTTGGCTCTGTTCTGATCTGCTTTTCCTACATATTCGAAGGTGATCAGTTAGAGTGATCATAGGCAAAGGGATCTTTTCCCTGCCTAGGGAAATGACCTTCCAAATATACCCTGCAATTTCCTGGTGGTCATCAGTACGTTTGAGGCAACATCTGTAGGGGCCACAGGCATCCATCAATCTATGGCATTCAGGAAGAACTCGTCGATCTGGTACTAGGATAGAATGTAATTGTGCAGATCACATTCTTATCCTTTTACCTTGGATTATTGCCCTTGGGTCCTTAGATCCTTGTTGGGTGCTCAGTGAGTCATGTAGTTTACCCAGCTCTTAAGGACAGGTTGCATCTCCCCTAAGGTGTGCAGCTACAGGGAGAAGGTGTTGGCAAGACTGGCTTCCTACCTTCCTCCTGTTTTCCCGAAGAGAACCTCCTGTTTTCTGTTCTCTTTTAGTGGACAGAGGAAGAGTGAACAAGCCATCACGAGCTGGACTGGCATGCTTGCAGGTGATCTAAATGACTGAGTATCCTGTGTAATCCATTTTTGTTTGTATTAATAGATGCATTTCCTACCTTCTCTCTAGCAAGGAGAGAGCAAGACTGACTATGGGCAAGCCAGTTGTTACTTTTAGCTACATAGTCTTCAACATTGTGGGTTTGTCCACACCTTTCGAATCAAGGGTTTTCATACTTCCCTTTGATTCAGTGTCCAGAAGTCTGGCAGTTGAACATCCCACAAGGTCAGCAGATCAGAGGCATGGTATCCTTCCTTTACTCTTTCATGACCAGGAAGAAAATACCAGGTGAGCTGAACTACCAGTCAGTTCAGAGAATTACTTGGAATCCTCCTTCCAATAGTAAGTCTCCATATGTAAAGACAGGGTTTGTATTCGTTTTGGAACAAATGACATTTTTAATTAATTTGCATTTTTCCTAACGTACAAACCTGATGTCCTTACATAAAAGGCCCACCTCTTACCACCCCTCATTCTTTTACCTGGGCCAAAAGGTAAACTTGAAGAGATTGAATGCATACCGGTTGGGTGGGTGGTACTTCTGCCTATACCATAGGTAACTGTATTAACCACCTTGCAAAAGTTTAACAGTCAGACTTTCCAGCTTTGCAGAAAGTTATCTACATGTAAAGACCTCAGGTTTGTATGATATGAAAAATACAAATTAATTACAAGGTTGTCATTTTTACCCATCAGTGATAGTTAATTTCAAGTAATTTTATTTCAGGGACGATGGTAAAGATGGTCTTAAATTCTACACTGACCCATCATATTTCTTCAATCTTTGGAAAGAAGAGATGACCCAGGAAACTGAAAGATTGAAACATGATAAGAAGCAGAAGGTGAGGTCCCCAGTGATAATAAAACTAATGTCCCATGTCACATTTTCTCCCCCATGCTGTCATACCTTATATGCTATGTAAGCTGCTAAATTTAAATTTGATTTCTGATATTGCATTAAGTAAATTATTTTTTAATAGACGTGTATTTTGAAGATGTTCTGCATGCATAGTCATTACATGAGCATTCATATTTTTATTACATTTAGGCCTAATGTTTTGGTACTTATGATTTGCTAGTAGATTGATTTTTGTTCCAGTTATTGTACCAGATCAGTCACAACAAAATGATAAAATTTGATTTTATATTCATACCTCCATTATATATTTTCATTTTTAGCATGCACACGCAGGGGACCATCGAAATGAGGCAAGTGTGTCTGTCAAAGTGGGTGCATGAGTAACCCTATGGGCTCTGTTTATGTACAAGTATATTCTCTTATGTGCTGAGGGTGAAGAATCTTTTACGTTGCCTGCAAGGTGGTTTTAGGTCTCATTTCATACTTGTGCTATTTTTCAGATAGTTATAGGGTATTTCATTTAACCTCAACTTATACTTGTACTTTCACTTTCATACTGATTGGCCTTGTTTTTATCAGTGCCCACACACACACACACACACACACAGTGTGAACATACATGTACACTTACATGCACTTTGTTATTCAGTGTGAACATACATGTGCGCACATACACACATATTTAGTTAGTCAGTATGAGCCCCAAGGGTTTTTTTTTTTTGTGTGTGTGGGTAATCGTGTGGTCACAGTGAACTGGATGGTGTGGGAGAGACCCACCGTGACTGACACACTGCCCCACCTCCACTCTGTGTGCACTCATCTCTTGAGCCACCTCCTGTGAATCAGAAATTTGCCTCTTTTATCTTCTTTGTATTTCATCCTGAAACACTTAAAGTCACTTTGAAATTCCTCATTTATGGTGATGAATTGCAGTTCGGGATACTGTTTTTTCATATTCATTGAACGCTAATCAGTTTTCTTTCTTTTTGAATTAGATCATTGATAGTGCCTTGCTTTTGGTGTTCTTGGTGAAGAGACTACAGTACACTTAAAAAATTAATTTCAGCCTGAAAATGATGTGTAAATATGCTTTTCTATTGGTAGTAGTTTTTTTAACTTTGTTGTCATCACATGGTAGGATTATTACTTGAGAAGCCAGTCAGTGGGTATTATTAATACAGTTAGTTGCATCAAATGTTCATTACTCTGAAGTTGTTTTATGAAATGGCGAGTTGTGGTTACTCTTAGTTACTCAGATGTTACTCTTGTGAAAGTAAAAATCTTGGAAAGGTTGTCATTTTTGTTCTAGTTTGATTTTATATCAATTTATTGTTTGTGTTATCATGAAGTATTAGTGGCCAAGTTATTATTTGTTATTGTCTTTTCCTCTCTTTTAATAGGGTATGCATATGATTCAAATCCTGCAATTTTGTTGGCAGTTTCTCATTTTCAGTAAAGGCAACTACATAGGATTTGTGGATGGTATTGGAATAAAAAGCCGGTGTCAGTAAAGTTATATATTGGAAATAGTTACAACCATGTTAGATGCATATTTACACATCATTTATTTTGCTCTAGATAAATATAATGATAAGGTTGATTGAAAGATACTGCATTGTAATTAACATTGCATCTCATTAAGTTACTACTGTATGAGCTAAGAACCTAACTGCTTACGTATATTTTGTCATGATAAACTTAATAACAAACATTTCTGAATAGTGAAAATTGCATTCTTTATTGATAATGATTCTGTTTGCTTAATTAAAAATTGTTCCTTAACTGTTACATTAAAAATGTTTGTTGTATTGACAGATTGCTTCACTTGAAACATAGAAAACTTCGTGTAATGCTATGTATATTTTTTTAAACAGCCTAGTAAACCTAAAAGTGACGGCCGTAACAGCAAAACTAGGAAAATACCTCGTCAAGCTGGCAACACTAGAGAAAGGCACAAGCAAATGGCTATTGCCCAGGGTGAATACATAGGAAAAGAGGGTCAGTACAGACCACCTATGAATCAAATCAATGAGGTTAGTACTGTTTGTAGTTGTATAGTAGTTATACACTTTCTAGATAAATTGCATTTTATGTTTTGTTTTACATATCTTGTTCCATCTGTCAAGTTTTTTTTAGATTACAGAAATAATTTTGTATGGCCCCGTAGGGTTGCAGTATTGCCCTGCTAATATATTTTCCTAATGTATTTCTTTAAAAACTCAGTGAAATGTGTGCTGTGTAGTGTCAAACATACATAGTCATTGTAGCTGCCAACACCCCTCAGCATTGTCCTACACTTCACTCTTCTTAAAGCAATCTGTAGAAAAAGAGCAAGAAGCAGTTTATGAGTGCAAAACTGAATTAATACAATTTTGTGATACCCAGCCATCTTGGTCCTCCAAACATCAGTGAAAATGCAGTGAGGAACCTGCTCCAAAAATTTCCAGTGGCACAAACCAAATATAATCCCCCCCATCAAGGTTGTCACATAACTTAATTTGATCCCAGACCAACCCTTATGCATTTTTTATTTCCTCTTGCTTGTAATAGTACAGTTAACCCTTAAACGCCTGTTGGACGTAGCAAACATCGACTAAAATTGTCTGTTGAATGCCGAGTGGACGTAGCAAACGTTGACTACAAAAAATTTCAACCTTCGGTCAACTTTGACTCGACTGAAATGGTCGAAAAACGCAATTGTAAGCTAAAACTCTTACATTCTAGTAATATTCAATCATGTACCTTCATTTTGCAACAAATTGGAAGTCTCTAGCACAATATTTCGATTTATGGTGAATTTTTGAAAAAAACTTTTTTCTTACGCCCGCACGGTAACTCGGCCAAAAATTTCAGAAATTCTTTCGTCATTTTGTCGTAATTTTTGCACTGTTCTGTATTAGCTGTTACATAAAGTTTTATATATGAAAATGTGCGCAATTTCATGTACAATACAACAGAAGTCTCTAGCACAATATTTCAATTTATGGTGAATTTTTGAAAAAAAAAATTTTTTTACGTCCATGCGTTACGAATTCATGCATCATTTTGTGATAATATTTTCTCTGTGTTGCTTTGATCATTTTAAAATTTGTTATATACCAAAATCATTGCAATTTAGTGTACAGTACAGCTAAAAAAAATTAAGTCATTAGCTTTAACAGTTTTGCTTACAGCACGATTTGTATACAATTATATACGAGTTTTTTTTTTCGCTGTCATATATTCCAATATTTATATATGATAATGATTTTTTTTTTCATTTCTGATGGTTGCATACTAAACCTCAGGCAATGACAAAAAAAGTGAGCCAAAAATGAACTCTTAATCTTAAAAACTAAGCGTGCTGTGATTTTTTGAAAAAAACTTTTTTCCGCTTAGGCGCTAACTCACCGAACGCCGCCGGCATACGGGAGACGTTTTTGTAAATCGGGCTTCGGCGTTAAAGGGTTAATCTACCCTAGGTTGTGACATGAAATGCCTTCACTTTTCATACCTGTTTTTGAAGACTTTCTGATATAGTTAGTAGTAGCCAAATAAAACTATCCCTTCTCTCTTCCCCATGTAAACACGTAGGCCTACTATGGCCTTGCTATCACATATCATCAAAATCTCTATTCCTCTAAATAAGGATTGGGAAAGATAAAAAAGGGTCATGCCAACACCCTAAGGCCCCAGTATAATGTTGACCTTATAGCATTAGTGGGCCCCTTAAACCCATATTGCAATGGTATCATAGTAGTGATAACCTGGCAATTGATATTTTATGAATGCAGCCCAAACATAAACCAGCAGGAGCTTTTTCACTTTTTTCATAAAAGCATAAATTTTTTGTACATTTAGCATGCATTTTATCCTAAAAGTTTGTTGGCATTAATGAGTACAGCGTAGTTACCAGTGGTAAGTGTTCATAATCTGTAACACACATTAACATTAGTTTTATTGTAAAGGTATTAGTCTGGTTTGTATCTAAGCTTGACAAGTGTTTCTTGCCTGTGAATTCGCTCTTAAATACAGACTTGATTCATTGTTAGTTTTTTCTTTATTTTAGGGTATTTGTGATCAGCCAGTTGGAGTTAATCCTGCTGATGGTAGACCTCTTCGGCCCAACAGCATAGAGCTTCGAGGCCATCATGGCAATGCATATGCTGGGGTAAGAGAAACTTGTTTTTTCTTCCTTCATCAGGGAATAGAGTTGTTTGGGTTTTGAAATTTTGTGCTAGTTGGACGTTTGCGGAGGGGTTACAAGCAGATGTTTTTCTTTAAATATATTTAAAGTAAAATTAATTAATGCATACAGTTGGATGAAAATGAGGCCTGGGAGACAACCCAGCAAAGTTAGCAAGTAGACTAAGCTATTTAAGCTATCATGAATACATACAGTACATCAGGTTGTGAATTAAGGCCTTATGTAGGCTCGCTTTCACTTCTCATGTAGTCAATGGTGTTGGCAAAGAGGATTGAAAAGGTAAAGACTGTGATTAAGTGATTTAGTGCATACAAAATATTACACAAGTCAAATTTTATAGAGTACATAATTTGTTAGCAGTATACCAAATTAAAAAGAAAAATTCATCTTGGATTTAGATTTCAACATAAATCCACATCATTTTAAACTTTAATGTAAACAAGACAGTGAAATGTCTACAGTCCAAGTTCGGAACCTATCGGACACATAGGTTCACATTGGTAAATTTATACTGATGGTTCTAAACATTTATCTGTCTGGTGTAGGGTGTTCTGCCATATAACATGAAAAAACAGATGAATTTTCTTTACCAAACTGTGCTTCTGTTTTCACAACAAAACTGTATGCAGTAATTTGTGTACTTCACATTATGAGCAGTATGCCACCACAAATTTTTTAAATGAATAGACTGGAAGTATTGGTGTTATTGTTTTGTAGATTTACTGCCAGATCTAGCCGTGGAACCCAGTGCCCAAATGATATGTTTGGATAAACTGCTCGCCAAGATGAAAAAGATTGAAGGAAGTGTTTTTTTATTTAAATTCTTTACAGGAAGCAATCTGTGGCAATAGTGTACACCCACATGCTTACTCTCCAACCCACGATATTGGTCAGCCAGTTCCATCTGTTGATACACAAGGATATCCACCGCCATACCAAGACCAATACCCTGGTTATCCTCCTCCCCCCTATACCCCTGATGGGGCTGGTTCACAGGGTAATCATTCCAACTTTTCATATTAGATATGCATCTTAATTGCTTGTGTAATTTTACTTGTTGCACAGTACTGTATTATAATTATTCTGGAATATTGCAGTAATACTAATCCTTCAAGTTTATACTCACAGGTAGCACACCTATTCGAAATGCAGCACAGCGTCCTTCTAATCGACCTCTTCAGCCTCCTCCAGCTCCACCAAGTGACAACAATACACCTACACCACCTGGAGGATCACATAGTGGCACACCAACTCGATCCCGTGGTCCTTCACAGGGTCGTGAATTATTACCGCCCCCACCACCACCACCTCAAGTTAGTATTTGTCTTTAAGGAAACTGACAGAATAATTCATAAATATAATGAGCAACTGTGATTTTTTTTTTTTTTTATATCACAACCCCATATATTATATATGCCCATCTGTAATCTTTGGATATCCCCATTCCATATTTTTTTTTTTTCAAGACATGGTTAGTATTGGTAGTGCAGTACCGTACATGTACCACCTGGAATAACTTTTCTTGTCACAGTTGGTAAACTTTGACTAGTTCTCTTGGTAGGGTTTGTCCATAGAGGTTGTTGATTGTGTAAGCAGTTAAGATTAAAGGCTTGGGTGCTGGAAGTTGTCATGGATACCCCCAAACTTATTTTTATGGAGATGAAGCCACCCTTCTCATCATAGTTCATAAACCTGGATGTGTAAAGTCATGACCTCAGAGAGGTTACAGGCTTTGGGCAACAAAGTTATGAAATGTTGCAGGAGCAGGTAATTGAGAGGATGTAGGATGAATCACCTTGGTTCTGCTGTTTTCTGTATTTGGTACTGAAGTCAACAGAACTCTATGTGTCATTGCAGCAGTCTTCCCTCACAATGGAAATTAATGATTTCAGTGAGGCTACCCATTTGGAAGGCAGACTTCCGAGCATTCGCAGCCCTCAAGGATGCACACTTCCACGTTCAAGTTAATTTGGGTTTGAGGTGTTATGTTTGCTTCTTTTGGGGTTGTGAGTTGTTTTAGTTTAAGAATGCTGAGTTTTGACTTGCAACCTTGCAGAAAGTCTTTATCTACACCTTGACACCAGTAGCAGTGTGGTCACCAGGCATAGTGCAATACTTGTTATGTAGATGATAGTTGTTATGATGACATTGTTAGTAGAACTTTTAGTGACATCAGGCCCATTTGAGAACATCCCATTGTTGGATTTGTTTGCAAGGAGCCAAAATTTCAAGCTGTCAGCACACAACTCAGCCTAGCCAGACCAGGAAGCCTGGAAAGTAGATGCGATGCTGCTTCCCTGGGATGACACTGATATGTGTGCCGTTATACCATTTGGCCCTATAGGGTGGTAGCATCATCAGTGCACCTGACACAATGCACTGTAGGCATTACTTAGGCTCTTTGCAGCATACCTGCAACCCCTTTCATTCCTCTTATTATAACTCTGTTCATACTCTCTTCCTTCCAACTTACTTTCGACCATCTGTTATAACAATTGTTTCAACAGTATTTTCAGCACTGAATGACTTCATAGGTCTGAGTACTTGACTTGCTCAAATTTTTATTTTTACACCATTTGGACTCATTAGGAGGATTATAGAGAAACCCTTCAGTATCCAGGATCTTGGAGATAATACTAAAAATGCCACTTTAACCACAGCAGAAGTGGCATGCATTGTCTTGATATGCCTGGAAAAATGATTCAGTCAGCTGCATTTCCAGTTATTCCATTTCAACCTTGAGATGTTGCAACTTCATGCTGGGAGGTTATCACACAAGGTAGAAGAATATGGAGAAGTACCTGAAATCATTGCTAGATCATGGTAAGCATTAACCAATAATCCCTCCTAGGCTGAGTGGAGTTATTTTTTAACTAGTACAACAAAATGACCATTAATCAGGTCAACTTCACTCTTCATTTTATTGCAGATTTTCTTCTTTCCCTTTAGGCAGCAGCAGGTGTTATCATTCTCTACCACAAAGAACTACAGGGTAGCCATCAAGCATGTTTGTAGCTTCTTTTGTACTAGATATTGATTTTAAAATGAAACTAAAGAGAATCAAATTGTGTTTTTGAGGAGGTTCTGGAAGGCTCATCTGAACTTCTTATTGGGGATCTCTCCCAGGTCCTGAAGTGTCAGTAAATTTTGTGAGATTCCTTGATTTAAAAAAAAAATATATATATATATAGCCTTCAGTATGTTCTGCTTCCTCATCACTCATATTGAGAAATCCTTCTCTTTTAACTTCTTGCCCTAACCATAGAATGTACTTATGGTTTTTTGGAACTCATTCAGTAAAATTTTAATGGACAACTGTAGCAAAATAAAAGAGAATAGAAAAGTAATTGTAAAAAATTGGTAGCAATGTTGAACATTAATATATGGGAATCCTAAGTAATGGTAGACCTCTGGTACTTTGTATTATGTAAAGACTGTATTATGACAGTTAACAAAATGATGATCTGATGCTCTTTATTCTCAGTAGTATGATTGTCAAACAAATCCACATACACCATTTCAGTGTACTTTTAAGGTTTTGTAAATATAAATTTCATGGAATAATGTTTTGATTGGTCATGCAGGTCACCATCTAGATTTGTTAAAGAACTTATCAATTGGCCATCCTTATTAAAAATTTTCTTTCAACAGCAACCTGTGTCTCATGTTGGATTGTCAAGAGGTTCGTCTTTGAATCAAGAGCCGGAATCTCATACTCAAAACAACTTGCCACTTCCACCACCAACTCCTGATAAAACTGAACCTGAGCCCCCACCACCATCCCCACCACCACCTCCTCCGGTTGCAGGCATGCCTCTTCCAGGTGGAGGCTTACCACCTCCACCACCACCTCTGCCTCCTGTGCCCAATGGAAATGCCCCTGGAGCTCCTCCTCCCCCTCCAATGCCCATGCCAAATGGTGTCATCAAGCAGGTACATCTTTCTTTTTGGGTCCGAAGTTTTATTTCATGTATTACTTGGAAAAACTTAAAATTTGAAATTTTAATTTATATGGTCTAGTTCTAATCTCAAAATAAGTTTTTTTTATTATTATTATTTTCAGACTGTTCTAGCAAAACCTAAGAAGATAGAGAAGAAGATTGTTCCTCATGTGGAAACTGATGGAAGGAGTGACTTACTGAAAGCTATTAGAGAAGGTAACTATATATATTTTTGTTTGTATTTTCAGTACATCGGGATATTTTCTTCATGATAACTATTATTTAAAAAACTAGGTTTGGTTTCTTGGGTTTCCTGTTTATTATAGTGTAGCCATTTAGTTTGAAAGCTTGGTTTCATTAAATTACATAAGGATCAGTTCGGTAGTTGGGCTGGCAGATAAATATCCAAGAAAAAAAGGTCCTCTCTCATTTAAATACACAGTTAGGTAAACTGTCTTTCTGTAAAACAAAGTTTCACACAATACCGAGTGTCAGATGTATAGTAAATGTATGAAATGTTATAAAATAAGGAAAAGTAAAATTATGGAAAAGAACGATAAAGATAAGTAAAGGAAGAAGAGAGGGGCAATACATTAATAAATAATTGTTTGTAGTTAAATTTAATTCTAATTTTTTTTTAATTCATCCCTACCAACAAATGGAATGCTATGAAGTTATTTTTACCTCTTATATAGGTAAAAATAATGCATTATAACATACTAAAGTAAGAACAGTGAACCCTTATTCAAAATTTGCAGTTACTCTTGTCATTGTCATTTGACAAAATGTTCGCATAAACACAAAGCTGCAAAAAAGTATGAATTTTGCAAAGGAATGAAAAAAGGAAAAATTAATTTAAGTTGGTAGCATCACACTGTTAAAAGAGACAATTTTGTGATCAATCGCCTCCAGTATACAGGTAGATGGATGGAAGTGAATTTTGTGTTTTTCTTGTGCAATGTCTCTTTTAGGTTACGTTACGTAGAGAAGCACCTCAGCTTATCACATGCTTCTTGGCTCTGACTTTCTGAGAAGTAACAAAGTTTGTTAAGTAACAAAGACCCAATATTATAGCCTGTATATTAATATTTTCCATATATGTTACAGCCAATAGCCATTCCACTTACTTTCTAGTCTAAATTAACCTGTACTTTACACTTGAATTTCAGTTTAAAAGATTGATTTAAAAATGTATCAGATCTACTGTTGTAGCATAGCAAAAAATAATCATAAGAATGTAGCTGATGAATGCTGAATTCTGTCAAGTTGTGGTCCATTAAGTTGAGCTGTTACATTTGAATATTTTCAGGTATCAAGTTAAGGAAGGTGGATGATGTGAAAACCAGACCAAAAGAAGACCCAGATAGTGTGGATGTGGCCTCAATTCTTCAGAGGAGATTTGCATTTGAAGTGAGCGATAGTGAGACCTCTTCAGATACAGAGAGTGATAGTGATGAGTGGGATGAAACCAGCGCTTAGGAAGGTGAATACCAATCATTTATGGCTTTCCTTTTGATAGTGTTCCTCCATTCTTATTTAATCAAGTAGTTCTTGGCTATCATACCAGTATAACTTAGACAGAAAGAGAATCCAGTACCAGAAATAGGTCTGACAGGGTGTTGCATTTCATGTAACAGTAGTGTGATTATCACTTTCATCAGCATTGTATCAAAACTATTTTAGTATTGAAATTTGGAAGGTACAAGATAATTAACATCTTGTAATATTATTCAAGTGGAATAAATGCCAATAACAGGCAGAGGGCAAAGCTTGGAGCATTATATGAGATTGATTTGATAAGGTTTAACAGAGTTTGTATAAATCCTGCCTAAGGATGTTAAATATTGTTCAGATTAACGTCTTGTGTGACAATTCTGAATGATTTTGAAAATATTAATGTTAAATCTTGTGAGAGATTGTCATCATAAAATATTAATTGCCTGTTGCAGAATATTTCTATATGCCGTTAGCTGTTCATCTTTCCTGGAAATTGTGCAGTATCACAGTAGTAAATTGCACTTCTTGGTGTTAACACAGTTTTTGGTTGTGATTCCTTTCTATTGTAGTGTATTTTGTGAGCTTTTTCAGCCTCTCGAGAGGGTTTGGCGTCTTCATCCTCTGGGAAACCTCTTGTATTTGGGGTTCTAAAGAATGTTCTTATGTAGAACAAATGTTGATTGCTATTCATCTAAATTTATTAGTCTGACATTGTTAAAAGTTGTAGCTTTCTGTAAGTATAGCGTAGTTTTGTCCTTTTAGTACTTTAAACTTAGGAAAGTTTCCATCCTTGATTGCCATCTTACTTGTCATTCTAACAAGCTTTAATTGTTCATATTAACGCTGTTGGTTTGGTAAGTTTGTTTTCTTTCTTATTTTTATTCCCTCATCATACTTGAGAAGCATTCACTTATCTTGTATCAGTAAAACTTACTTTTTTGTTTACATGAAGACTTGGTTGTATATTTGGTGATATTGAAAAAGTATTTTTTATACCACTAAATACTTGTGGCGTATATATTCTTTTTGAAGCATCTTTTGGATTTTTGTAAACCTCAGAAAATTTCTTCACCATTTCTATGCCAAAAAATAATTTTTGAGGTTTTCTACAAAAATAATTTTCTGGAAGCTTTGTTATAGTGTCATATTCAGCGACAGGCAGAATGAAGTTGGTACTACATTCAGTAAATAGCTTTATTGATATTAGTGCATCAAAGCCAGTAGGCACGTAACACATTCCTACAGTTGTAATTTATTACTCTTTCTTTATAGATAATTTCTTAAACCTAACATTCCTCTGAATGGCTCTGTGAGATCTGTTCATTTGGAAGACTTGCTGTTGACCATTCATTGCAGGAAGCATTCAGGGAATGTGAGAACATCATATGGTATGTAATAGCTTCTTGCTGTAAAAAGTGCCCCTTTTCCTGCCATCTGGTGAAATATTATTCCTTCTTCTGTCATAAGCAGCCCTGGGGATTTTAAGAAAGAACTACTTGAATCTGGAGTGACTGGAACTTGAAAAGAGCCTGTTTATGATAAAAGAAAACTTTTTTGTATATTTGATGTGTATTTTTAAAGATACAGTCAAAGCTGAAACTTGGGACCGTGTGAAATGTTGGATGTGATATTAATAAATCCATGTTTTGTTGTTTAAGTGAAAATGAAAGAACATGTAAATTGTAGAACTGCTTTTAAGGTGTAGCTGATACCAATTTTGTAGTCAGAACTCTTTTTCATTCTTAGGGCAGTATTCACCTGTGACTTCATGCAGTTTTGTTAATTATCATATGTCATATACAAATATATATATATAGCCATACTAAGCTCACATTTAGTCTCAAAATAAACCTATGGAGTGAGAAAAGGCACATTGCCTAATGAAAGTTTGCCTTGCCTCTTTCTTGTACTACGATGCTGGAGAGGCAGTAAATGAAGAATCTTACTAAAGGAATTGAAATACTTTATACTGAAATATGTCAGGTGTATGTTTCTTCATCCTATTTTGTAGTCCCCCACTAAACTGTTTTGTGGTAAGGTCACTGTTCATAATCTTTTCACTAAAGAAATGAGGGAAACTGCTGTGTTCACAAGAATTCCTGTAATATATTAACAATAATTACAATTATAATATTGCAGTAAACTCTTAATTTACCATTCATTTCTTTTATGAAGGCCATCAGTGGGGGAAATTTGTATATATGAGTGCAGGTGCGTTAAAGTAAGTGTATCATACATTTAACTGTTTCTTTGGAAAAGAAATGAAGCTAAAGATTATGATTTAAGAACAATTTGTATATATCTACCCATGGAGAAGTTAAAGTTGGTCACAATGTTTTTATTACTGTGCGTTGTGCATATACCAAATGGCTTTTGTATGCTCTGTGAAAATGAACTACTGTCTTTTTGCTAGATTAAGGGTTTACTGTAGTATCTTGTATATGCTTCATTTATGTGATATCCTGATAGCCTATTTTGTCTGTGCTAAGACCATTAGTTGCTTAATTGTTCATGGTTATACTTTTTTTTCCAAAGATCAGACAATTTATATATATATATAAAATATATTATATTTGTAGACTCTGGTAAATTACCACCAGGAATATAATGAGGACATTATTTTCCTAACCTAATGAAGTGTAGGACAAAGCTTGGTTGCTTAAGAACTTCCTTTCTATAAAGATCATATGCATTGTTGTCCTATGCACAAGAAAATTATCTTTAATATAACAGAACTTTTGTACATTTTCTGTCTTACGTAATATTACTGAAAATCTTTGGCAGTGTTCAGTTTACATACTAGTCAGTTTTCATTTAGAAACAAGTTCCTCTTCTTGAAATGCTCTTAGAATGTTAGCGTCAGCTTCTCACAAAATTTCAATAAAATTCGTAATGTGTGAGCATACTGTAAATATTGCCTTGGAAATGTCCTTTATGGCTCTACTAGATTTTGTTCCAAAGAATGTCACATTAAAAGAATACTGAAAGTGGGTTTGGGTTCAGATGGTGTCTAGTTAGCTTTTTGGTACCTTCTAAACTGGCAGTGAAGTGCATTCAGTAGTAATTACTACCTTACCATCTGTCCCTTGACATTTATCCTTTGTTATTTGTTACTTAACTAAATCTGTCTGCAAAGAAGACATTAAGAATTTGCAAAGGCAGCAGTAGGCTGTTTTTTTTTTTTTATCCTACCCCAAATCTTCCCCAGTCCCATAGAAGAGGAACAGTAAGGATGCATGTGTCTTTGTGGTGTTTTAGTCTTCTGTCCTCTGATCCTCTTTACTTGAATTTTAATGGTGAGATCGTTTTTACAATGTCTGGTCTTTTCCCTAGAGTAATTCACCCAATTTACTAATGTGGTTTCCCATCTTAACTGATAGTCTTGGAATGTTTTGTTTATATGGGTATTCATTTCAAGTTGGTGTGGGTTTTATTTTTATCATCATCATCATAACTACTGCATCAGTATTATGTGAACTTCTTAGGTTTATTGGCAGTGAATTTTTCTTTTTGAAAATTCCAAAGGCATTAAATCCATTGGGAAAATGCTATGATTCAAGTATTTCCTGAGTGGTAGTGAATGGAGTCGTTAAACCTTTATTTTTTATTATTTCACTTAGGTACAATTTATTGTTAATGTAAGATAGAATATTGCTGTTAGCATCAATCACTTATCAACAGAAGTAACCTGAGTGTGTTCTTTTATGCACATACTTTCATCTTATGGTAAGAGAAATAGGTACAGTGTCACGAATACTCAAGGAAGGTGCTTGAAACGTGGAAGATTTTTAAAGGTTGCTGTGCATTTTTCATATTCCTAAAAATGAAGTACCTTTGAAAATTTGATTTCCTCAGAAGTCGAACTTCATTAACATCACTAATCTAGCTAGCCCCATGTTATTGCAATCTGGAGCTATTTGGTGTAGAATAATTGTGCCAGTCTAGCATGTGTATCAAAATCTGGTTTTCTCATCTTTGATTTTAGTATGTTTGGCTCCCAAAAACTGTATTTTAATGTCTGAAATTTTGTTAAGACATGAATGGGATTTATCAAATTTTTATTTTTTTTTTTCTCATCACACCCATTTAATATGACCTACACTCCTGACTTAGTTCCTGTATGTAAACAGTGCATATTGTAATATTAATAGTAAAACAGTCATTTTTAGTTAATTGAATTAAAGTTTTTGAAGCTGTAATTAGGTAAATGTAATTACAGTAATCCTTTTGCTTGTATAACAAACCATTCAACCCAACCCTGTGAGAGCTTCAGTATTCAGGTGATTGGATGATTATATCATTTTCATAATAATGTTCAAAGATTGATTGTGTTTCAGATGTGCATCTATTATAGAAAGTTGGATTACTGGTTGAAACAAAGCATTTCAATTTCATAAGCCTGCTTGTCAAGTATAGCTTCAATTTTCATCAATTCCACAAAATGGATATGCAAGCAGGATTTTTACAAATTTTTATTTCTGGTGTTATGGGAGCTTTTTGGTGTATTTCTCTTCTGACATGTTCTGGAAAATACTCATGTGACAAATTACATACGTACTTGTTCCGTAGTTTATGAAGCTAATGGTAAATGAGATTGTTGCATTATTGTTCAAGTAAGCACTGAAACATCACTTTTTGTCTGGATTGGAAGGCAGAATATTGAATAATCTAAAATACAAATTAAAGTAATTATAGAAGTAAAGCATTCCTACTTTTAAAAGAATGCATAATTTTGTCTCCCCCACAAGTCCACAGTACCCACAACAGAATCTTTTATTGCAGCATGTGCAACCCAGCCTTGAAAAATGAGGAATACATTATGAGTATGAATTAAAGATTTTTTGTGAATTAAATTTTATTCTTATATATACTTAAGTTGGGATAGCTCATAAAAAGTAATTTTGTTAGTGGTCCATTACTTGATAATGGTTATGCTTAGGTGCGATTGTTGCTGTTCTGTAACTGCAGTTGGCAAAATTCAATTCTATTTCATTTGCAGTCCCTTTTATATAATAATAAACTATCTTTTGTTGTGTAATCGGTTTTATAGCTTAGCTTCTCTAGTCAGTTACGCAATGACTTAATAGGGTTTGTATTTACATGTGTATTTTGTGTACCCTCTACTTTAAAGTAGTTAGTTGGAATGTGAACATTGGTAGCTAGCTAGCATCCTGATTACTTTTTTCCCTAAAGGTTTAGCTTGAGAAATTTCTTGGTCAACTCTAACCTTAATCATTATCATCTTAACACCATTACCCTGGACTGAGGAGCCAGATTTTATTAATTGATAGTTTTCCCCATAGTTTAACTATGATCCCTGGATGAGAAAACTAGTGTGATACAGCCTCTACTTACATATTTACATTCGGGTTTGCTTTACACTCATAGTGTTACTTCTGTATGTGTATGCTACAGATGATAGCCATAAACTGGTATTTCATCTTTTATTATTTTTCTGTAATTTCGCACAATTTATTAATGATTTCTTTAATGTGCTATTGACGTTATATATATTTTATGACTGAATAGGTAAAAAGTAAATTTCAGTTTAGTAAATGGTATATGTATTCATTTTATTTAATAGGCTCAAAAACCTTTATAATAAATGAGATTTCCTGGAGTTTACTTTTGAATAAAAAATTTTTTTAAGAATGTAATAAATGTTCTCATTATAATATTGTCTTGCTTTTCACCATTACCTTGAATTCAAGCCCTCTTTTGAGGGCTCCTCTTCTGTGATGAACTCATTGTTTTTTGGATTTTGTTGATTAACACTCAGGGACTTAAGACATTGTGATTCCTTACTCATGAAATTATTGTTTTACTTGGAGATGTAATAGCTCTACTGATATTGTCATAATTGGTGGGCTTGCTTGGAGCAGGGAATAACTAGGCAAGGGTTAAGGGGCAAGTTTTTTTAACCCCAGCAAGTTTAGCCATACCATGAAGGCCACTAAAAATCTTCCAGAAAATGACTGGACGAAATCTATCTTCCCTCATTATTATAATAAGTCTTAGAGTTGATGATCACTAAAGGAATTGATCAAGTTTTGCCTGCAAGCAGGATCTATATTAAATCTAGTGAAAGGTGCCTCTTACACCATAAGGCCCCTTTTTAATTATAAATTAGGATCCTGAAACTTCATTTTAAATTTTCATGTAATCCTCCAGCAATTTTCAATTTATAAAAGTTTGGATTTTATGGAAGGGAGGCATCTTCATGATTAATTCTTAATTCTGAGTAGACCCTTCAAGCACCACATCAAGGGTGCACAAGTCGATTTTTTGTAATTTGTATGACATTATATAGATAACGAGGGAGAAGATCAAAATTTCAAAATAAAAATTTAATTCTTGTTAATTAAACAGCCAATTTGCAGTTATTCAGTTACTGAGTTCTGGTTAACTACATAATAATTATATGGATAATACATGCCACATGTAAATATAAAATTTCAAGGGAAGTGAAAGCAAGCAAAAGGAGTGATTCCCACAGAAACACTCAAAATACTAGAGCAGCTGTTTTAATCTCCAATTTACAAAAGGGTGCAGGAGTCTATTTGTTGAAAGAAAAAAGTTTTGGAATTAATGAAACAAACTTATAAATAAAAGCCACATCTTACTCTGTCTGGGTTTTACATTTAAGTTACAAAATGAGTGTCCAGTAGTTTTGAAATTTTATAACTCCCATCTAGTTCCATAACTGCCTGTCAGGTGTCTCAGACACCAGTAATTATGATCAGACTATGTTACAAAAATGCCAATTTAATTTCACATACCTTTGTGCTCTATTATAACCAAATATACTGATTCTGCAATTTATACTCTATTCACATGTTCTACATTTTTTTGTGCAGAAGTGCAGCTTCCACAGTTTTCACTTTGAGGATTTTAATACTGCAAAAGTTTGGTTTAACTGCCAATAAATTCAAATGAAACAGGCGACAAAGACTAAGTTCTACTAGATGATGTTAAAAAAATTAAATTATAATTATCACATCATAAAATTATATATGCAAGGGCTAAATACCATTTTCACAATTACATAAAATAAATAACTGGAAATGTTCTACCCATTCATTTTTAATAGAATTTAGTACAATTTTCTTTAAAAATCTTATTCTACTAGGTCATCAGACCAAATCTCTATAAATACTATTTCTTCAACCTATGCACTCATCAAGGTAGTTATCACCGGACTAAGTAGGGCTAAATATTAGACCATTTCTTTTGAAACAAAGCATGTTTGTTTATATAATCAATGTCCATTTCGAGTTATCATTGGTTGTTCTTAGACCCCTTGCAAGTTCTCTGAGTGTAGTAGTACCACATGAAACAACCACAACTAATGTGACCTTATGTAAATAGCATCTTGAAAAGAAGAAAAGTATTGTGTGATATACAATTAAGTGATCCAACATAGGAACACTTGACAACAAATAGCAATGCATTACAATATGAATTTCTGAAAAAGGTTTATTAGTAAGGAGAAAAATGTTAAAATTAAGAATGGACTGCACTTATGACCAAAGTTGGAAATAAAACATGAATATCGGTTTACTTGAAAATACAAGCATCACAATATAAAGAACAAACTTTGATACACATAGGGGTATCTCTTGGGGCTTACTGTAAAATACTTGAACACCTTAATAGAGTCTAATGCAACTGCTACACAGCACTAGCATGCATGGCAGACTGCACAATTTCAAAAGAGGACAAACAGACATCCCCTCCGGATACAACTTTCAGATAAAGAAATGGTTTGAAAGACAAATATTCCAACAACATTTCAAAAGGACACATGAAACAACCATTAAATGATAAAATCAAAGGCTCCTTGTTACCTACATTACTACTCTCTGAATCATAGCTCGTACAAATAGAAGCTCTCACAATAATTCACGGACATTTACAACTCTGTGTACCATAAAAATGCCTCACTCACCTGAATTATAAACCAAGTCTGCTCACTGTACTAAAATTGAAGCTATTTAAAGGAAAAATTTATGAACTACATCCTCTGAACTAGGTATCTGTTACAAGTAAACAGAATATGCAAGTCATACACAAGAAAAACTGAATAATTTCCTTAATCAAATTACCAGAATCGGATGGCAGTATCACTCTTTGGTATGCTAATGTATCCTCTAAAGCCATTCCTTACCAAATGTTTATAAATGAAAGAATTTGGTTCAAAGTCAATACACATGAATGTTAAAGCAAGATAAGGTCATCTCTATGTTTTCATATATTGGATTCTTTTATCATTCAATAACTGACTAAAACATTTACAAATACTTAACACACATTCTGAGCTTTCAAGATTTGCTTCCCCAACAGAAAAACCCAACCTCTGGGTCAGAAGACTAAATATATGAAAAGAATTAAGAATTTTTTTTTTTTTGCTGATCTCCACTTCCATGAAGAAACATGATTTGGTCTATTAAATTTGATCTAACTGCAAAAACACATTTCATTTCTCAACAAATTTTGCATTCAAACTGAGGGCATCTTACACCTTGAAAGGCCCCATAAGTTAAGCTACAGTATCAAATTCAATAATACAAAGACCATCAAAACTCTACAGATATAATTTATCAATTCACCTACTAAATCATATACACAAATTCAGAAAGATATGTAAAATTTTAAGATGCATATGCACTTTTTTTGCCTACATTATCTATAAATACCCAAAAGGTAGTTTCCCACAAGGTAATATTTACAACTATATCAGTCGATCCCAGCAACTGTACACGACTAATACTATTTTATGTAACTTAAGTAAAATCACTGGGCTAAGAACTCTTTAAGAGTCATAAAAACCTTAATATGTAAGTCCAATTTAGAAAAAACTAGTAGTCCAGCAGTACCTACAACCACTTTGGCTTCTAAATGACATTTCATAAATCTAATTTTACTTTCATCTTCCAAAAAAACAAACCAGTTTCAAAGTTGGGTTTAACTAATTTCCATGATGCATTTGCAAAATATACAGCTAAAATTATGCAAATCAATCAAGAAACTAATACCCTATAATGAGCTACTCTCCACTTCCTTGTCTATCCTATATGTATTATTGCAGCCATGATTCTTTAAAATGATTTTTAGTCTACAGAAAAATTTGCATCAAATTATTCACAGAATTGTGTTAATAGACATCATAAAATAAGCATTCAATTTAAGCACTTCATGAGTAACTCTCAGTACAATGTTACCAAATGTAGAATTATCCAAGTGATTTTAATTCCTAGAGCTAAACAGCAAATCAGTATCCGAACTGTACAACACAGGTAAAAACTTCTTTCATCACCTACATTCACTAACTACAAAAGCTTTTAATGAGCTGCTCTGAGAGTTCATAAGATTGTGACAGAGTAACATCACTCACCTTTCACACAAACAACATTTCACTTTTCAAAAGTATGTCTCAAAGTCAACATACACAACAATGATTTTAACATATAATGCACAAGAGATGTATTATCTTCTAAACTGACCAGCACTTAACATTCACTTCACAAGTCCAAGCCTCCCAGTGAACATATAAAACTTATCTTTTATCAAGCATTTTTAACGTCATCCTGTAAAATTCTTTAAACATAATTTTCCAGAAAACATTTTAAAATTTGCCAACATTTCCTCTCGTAAAAGCTAAGGGGAGCATATTCAAACAAGTGTTGGGAGTAATTTTTCTTTTACACCAAAATGTGTGAAACTGAAGCAATATTTAGACCAATGATACCTCAAATTAACAGATACCAGGCTCTGAAAAAAAGCTAAATTACTACGGGAAGGAATTCCCAAGTACATGAAGGGTGCCATTACAATTTTACAATATGCTTGGGCTTCTTTTGCACATAGATGAAACTGCAAAAAATGTATAATAAAGTTTCCTGTTCATATAGAAATTACAAATGCGAAGATTAAAACTTAATTTAAAAGGTTAAAATTATTTTACATTTAGCAAAAACAATGACAAACTTTAATAGCCTGTGTCATCTAAATCCTGACTGAATGGCATAAAATTTTTAATCTGTCTAAAAATATGCTAATACAGTATTGCTATTGGTTCCCATAATCAATGAAAGCTGATAACATGTCATTTTTCATAAATTTTACAACAACAGTCAACTTCAAAAAGACTCATAAATACATCGCAAATCCCCCTAGTGTCTGTTAAATGAGGTATTACTGTCCTGATGCAGAAATAATCTACCATTAACTTGAAGAATTCATATGCCAGGTGTCCCCATCACAGTGGATTTCACTAGTTTAAAATATTTTACCATCCTACTAATGAAAACACGGGTTTAGTACAAACCCATACTTTTCATGGCCTATAAAGCAGGTCATTTCATAGTTCCTATCTTCTCATCCGCAGATGCTTACAGGTTGGAAAGCACCTGAAGAACAAGCATCCTCGAATACACATTCTCTAAAGACACTATAACATCCTTGTGGTAAAATCTTCAAGAGATTGTCAAACAGCCCTATTATAATTTCTTATTAGTCAATTGTGCGTGGAAAAGCCATAAGAAATGCAGCTTCATACATACTGCTTACCAACAAAATGTGACTAAATCAGAAAAGAAATAAGGAATACTGCAAAACAAGCAGTGACTTATGATACCAATTAATCACAAACATTGCTTTGGAAACATAATTTCACATTCATAACAACAGTAACAAATATAGGGTTTAAGAAAGAATTTTGCATCCTTGTTGACAAGACATAACTCCTGTGGAATGGTTGGGTTTAACCAAGGCAATTGTTTTAAAGGTTTGTAAAAACCACTTAAGATGAACAGACAATACTCATAAAAAGTAGAATACTATATATATGAATTACTGACTAGCTGCAAGACACAAATAACAACAGATTATGAATACCATAAACTCTGAGTACAGTAACTTCAAATTCATTTACACTATCAATGTTGATTCAATATGATACTGATCTGGTTAGAAGTAACTCATTCCATTATTATTTACATGAAGTAAAAAAAAATCCCCATAAAACACTTGCCTTAATTTCAATCATCATTTGGACTTGACTACGTTCTAATGAGAAGAAAACAAAAGCATTTAATCTTGTCACAGAGTACAGTTCTGAAAAGTAAAGAAGTTGAAAATGCAACATACTGCATTAAAATCTAGATGGCAAAATATTACTACATCCCTGTACGTGTGCCAGGTCATATTATGGCTACTAGCATATGTATGAGCATGTATACTGTATAGTTAACAAAATTCCTTTGCTTAAAAACTGGCTCTTACATGCCACCCAAAGCTCGCTTTTTTCATGAATTGTATAAATGTTTTTTCACAAAATCTGACTAATGCAAACCTGTTGTAGATGAAGAAGCCGTTTTCAGAATTCACAGACCTCAAATGACAGTTACTCTAAACTCAACCTTCTTCAGCAAGGCCTAAGGAGTTTAAACTCGATGCGAGTGAGCTGCCTCGGGTTGAAGAGATGTCTTGATATGAAAAGTGATTGAAGGTCTGGAACAGCAAAATAATGAAAATTCAATATCACCAACTTTTAAACATTTCAGGTATAATAAATTACGGTTTATTCCAAATAATTTAAATTTTATTGCTAAATAGATTAACCAGACCATTAAGTTACCATTCTTAACTTTCATACATCTGGCCCGAAGGATTAGTTCTTGATTATACTGGATCTTACTCAACATACTGTAACTCCTTAATTATTAAATAGTAGAGCTGAGAGGGAAACTGAGAGTAAAAGGGGTTTTAAGGGTGTAACAGGAGGAAAGCCTTGCAGTTGCACTATTGAACAACTGTCAGGATAGGGTGGAAAATAAGATGGAAGAAAGAGAATATGAATGGAGGCAGAGTAAAAGGAGTGAAAGGGATTGCAGCTAGGGGCTGAAGGAGTGCTGCAAAGAACCTCAAATAAAGCCAGCAGTGTACAGTGCGAGGTGCACTGACAGCATTACCCTCTACAGGTCACAGGGCTATGATTGGATAAACTGAAAATAATGAAGTTTGAATAAAATTTCTTTCAAAGATATTTCCCATATTTGATATATATTGTTGATTGATACAGGCACTCCATTCTCTGCATTGGATATTGGGTCATGTGGGTCATTCATCTAATATCCATGGGTCAGAAGAGTATGGTTTTTTTTCACGGTAGTGCTTGGTTACTTCTTTTCATTACTGCCTATATATTAACAATAATTTTCATATAAGAATCATAGCCAAAAATTTCTATGAGCCATATGGCTTGTCCTCTTGTGCTACAGTTTAGTATGCTAAACACAAACACAAAATACTTTTGATTTTCTAAACAAAGGATGCGCTTCCTATATTCCCAAAGTTAAATCATATATAGATATGGAAAACAAGTAGTGATTTGTTGTGTACTGAAGCAAGAGTGTGGCAATAAACCAACATATGAGATCTGGTGCAACTAAAACAATGTACAGTGGGCCAGAATTTATAGACTGATTTATCAGGTGTTATCTGATGTCATAACTGCTAGGGTCACTACTGACACTAGATGCATTACAGATACAAATTTCAGATGACGGAGGCCAAAATTCTAAAATAATCGTTGAAAGACTAATACAGTATATACATTACTGCTGTAAAATGTTAATTAATAAGAAACTCGAGAACTTGAATAACTTGTAGAAGGCCTGCCTCTGCATACATTTCAAAACCCCACTAAGTACTCTTTAACTTTTATTGAACTGAATAGAACCTATGTCTGAAACTGATATTTAATCTCATGATCAACTTTTATCTCCATAAAATCATTTAATCTCATGATCAACCTTTATCTCCATAAAATCATTTAATCTCATGATCAACCTTTGTCTCCATAAAATCAATGTGGTACATAGCCTAACCAATATATTGATGTTACAATGTTTCACAGTGGAAGTAGACTTTCCCTTGCCAATAAATACTGATCTTGTAAAATATATAAGTGCACCATACTCACCCTTTTAAGGAAATTCAATCAGATTCTTCATAATTTTTGGTTTACTTAATTATTAAACTTGCAATTGATCACTATGCATGGAAAATGGCCACATTAATGCAATTCGGCCATATTGCAGGGGTGCCCAAAAATGGCCCGAATGGTAAGGCTATAGCCTTGTGCATTTTTTGGGGGTCAAACGGACTTTTGACTGACTCTCTATCAAGGAAAACAACAGCCTGAACAGAGTGGATGTTGGACAACCACTCTATTCAAACAATAGCCAACATGCTTCCACAACCGGAAGTAGACCTGTCTGCCACATACGAGAATCACAGACTCCCAGTATGTGTATCTCCGAACTTGGACAATCAAGCAATAGCAAGAGATGCCCTCCAACAAGACTGGAACAAGTAGAGGACGATATGTCTTTTTCCACCATTGTCCCAGGTTTCGAAGTATTATCACCACTCATACTATCATTATTAAATAGTTTAACCATACCAGTGAGTTACCATTCTTAACTCTCACAGGGCTAAATGCAAGGCTTCTTCTTGGTAATATGTCTTACCTAATAAATTACAACATTAAAAATTTTACAGTAAAAACTTAAAATATTGGAAGAACTAAAACTTATCAAATAACCTATTCACAGCCCGTTAAGATATACTTCAACAATGGCAACTAATTAAATTACCTAACAATAATATTCCTCAACACTATCTGTATGCCAGTAATATAAAATGCCAAGGCTAATCAAAAATACAAAGCACTATATTTCCTTTTTACTCTGAAAATTGGAATATTCACTTTTATAGCAGAAGTACCAGTTCCCTACTAGCATAACAATACCTTTTGTGTTTATAAGAGCATTTTATAAGTGATGAGGATGAATGCTTTCTAACTTAGAACTCATGGGGCACAGCACTAAGTTCCCCAATTACAGTAATACCCAGAAGTTGTGCGATTCGAGTTGTGCGAATTCACAGACATGAGAACTTTTCATTGGAACCTAACTAATTGTCATACAAGAGTTTTTCACAGACACGCGAACATTTGCGAATCGTCGAGAAACCCTGCAAGTGATTATTTTTAATTTTTTATGTAAATTATAAGTTTTCAAGCTTTAAAGTGTAAATTAAACATCATTACATAACAAAAATAATAATTCTCTCTCTCTCCCTCTCTCTCTTTTACTGAGATGAGAGAATTTTTATGGTACATGAGTATGTTTATTTGTCTTGTATGATAAATAAATGATTTACCATAAGTACTAATTTAATAATAATAATAATAATAATAATAATAATAATAATAATAATAATACAGTAATAGATAATAATACAGTAATAGATAATAATAATAATCTTAATAATAATAATATAACTGTAATTACAAATTTTTTATATGATACGTATCTTAAACAAACAAATATATTTCCCTCATCTTTTGTTAACGCGTTGAAGAGCAGAAGCTCGTAGGCAAAGCTGTCAATTACGTCAGTTTAACCCTTAAACGCTGACTGGACGTATCATACGTCGACTAAAATTGTCTGTTGGGTGCCGAGTGGACGTACCGTACATCGACTACAAAAAATTTCAACCTTCGGTCAACTTTGACTCGACCGAAATGGTAAAAAAATGCAACTGTAAGCTAAAAATCTTACATTCTAATAATATTCAATCATTTACCTTCATTTTGCAACAAATTGGAAGTCTCTAGCACAATATTTCGATTTATGGTGAATTTTTGAAAAATACTTTTTCCTTACGTCCGCGCGGTAACTCAGCCGAAAATTTCAGAAATTCTTTCGTCATTTTGTCGTAATTTTTTCACCGTTTTATATTAACCGTTACATAAAGTTTTATATATGAAAATGTGCGCAATTTCATGTAAAATACAACAAAAACAACCCATGGTTGTAGCTTTTATCAATTTTTTGAAAAAAACTTTTTTTCCGCTTCGGCGCTAACTCCCGAACGCCGCCGGCATACGGGAGACGTTTTTGTAAATAGAGGCTCGGCGTTAGAGGGTTAATATGACAGGAAGGGGGAGTGTTGTCAATTAGCAGGTCAAAGGATTCTTGTAATTCTCTCTCTCTCTCTTTCTCTCTCTCTGTCCGTAATAATTCATAAATAATTTCATTCATTCTCTTAAGTAAGGACAATCTCTCTCTCTCTCTCTCTCTCTCTCTCTCTCTCTCTCTCTCTCTCTCTCTCTCTCTCTCTCTCTCTCTCTTGTTCGTAATTAGCACTAACACATATTTTACAACCTACGTATTACTGTTTCTCTGTACATCTTTACCTGTAAAGCAGATCATTTTAAATTGATCTAATTTTACGTGTACAGTACCTCTATGAATTGTAAATGAGCCATTCTAAAACATAGAGACAAAGAGAATGAGACAGCATAAAGAAGCTCTTAAAAACAAGGTTCAGAAGACTACAAATAGATCGGTGGAATGGAGAGAGAGAAATAGTATACGTAATCTTCACTCTCTCTTTTGCGTCAACCATTTATTTCTTTTTTTTAAAGGTAATGTATTAAGCTAACTTTTAAATGAAATTACAGTAACTTTAATTCCATGTAAAACTTAGCGTAATACTTTAGGAGCATAATTAGGGTCATATTTAGTGTTTAAACCTAGAAATAAGCATTTGTTAGCATTTTTAGAGATTGTGCCAAACTTATGCAAAAATTTTCCTTGCGCAAGGGGGTCTGGAACCTAACCTCGCTTAAGTTCGGGGTATGACTGTAATGATTTACTTATTAAAAAAAAAAAAGCAGGATTACCTGTCCATGAGCACACAGAATCTGAGATCTAAGCTAACTACCTTCACCATACTGCATTTCATCAAGTTCCTTACCATGTATTCAGACTCTTCATCAATAACATTAAGATGTTCACTTTGGTCGGGAGGTGTAAGCTGCACGGATTCTCCAGTAAACTCACGATCAAAATATCTTGTGTCTGTTTCACTGGTTACTTGTGGCTTAAACGGTGGTGTGAGCTGTTAAGATAAAATATATAAATACCAATTATTTCAACTCCCTTCGTGGTCAATTCAATAATGGCATGGCATCAAGAAGATACTTACCTACTTTGCATACCAAAAAATACTCTAATTCTAAATTTTTAAAAAAATCCTGTTTTCTGGATCGGGGTCCCGTGTCACCCGGTGAAATAGTCCATTCAGCACTTATTTCTAGGTAATTCCGTTGCTAGATACCAGAGAAAGCTAAATGAAATGCTGGAGTTACTACCCCCAGAGCGAGCTCCACTAGATGGAGTCGTGTATGGAAAAGGGTGAACTACAAAAACACGGAACCTTATCCTATAGAGATTCCCAATGTCAAAAGTCCCAACGAGAGAGGTGCCGATACAAGCCCATGCACTACTCGCGGACTGTATACAAGGCAACACTAGTCGCATTCCATTTTAGCATACGTTTTTCGTTCACACGTAATTTCGTTGTGATCCTTATTTTGTGCTCTATTTTGGATTTTTATGGCATCCTCGCAAGGTTCTTCTTCAATTACTTGAGTACCAGTGTTTTGTTGTTTTTAGGCGATTGAGGCTTCTTATTTTCCTTTAGTTTAATAATTAAAGGAATTTATAACGCCGTCTCGTTCTCCTCTCACGTCGTCTCTTGACCTCTCTTGGTCTTGCTCGGCATATTTGTTTTGTGTTTTTTATTTGTATCCCTTTTTATTTGGGTTGTTTTACCATTAATGATCCCTATCTTTAGTGGGTTTGATTAATTTTTGTTTGTTCTGTACCCATTTACTACGAGAAGTGCTGTTTACCGTTTAGGCTACGAGCTACCCCCTCGGGCCCATTCGCTTTTTTCATGACTTCATTACGAGAGTGATTTTATTATGGTAGTGATGTTTAGCGTTTAGGCTACGAGCTACCCACTCGGGCCCATTCGCCTTTTATCATGGCTTCTTTACGGGAGTGATGTTTAGCGTTTAGGCTACGAGCTACCCCCTCGGGCCCATTCGCTTTTTATCGTGGCTTCAATACGAAATGTTGTTGAGCGTTTAGGCTACGAGCTTCCCCCTCGAGCCCATTCGCTTATTATCATGGCCTCATTATGCTTTATTTTTGTCACTCACTTCTCTTAGCCTTTGGGGATCTTATTTTCATTGGTACTGTTACGACCACGGTTTTACTTTGTTTTCATAATTTTGTTTATTTTGTGAATTTTGTGTTCCCTTCCTGATCAAGTGCTGTCTTGCTGTTTAGGCTACGTGGTTCCCCCTCGGGCCTATTCGCTTCTTATTTTGGCTTTATTTTGCCTTGTTTTAGACTCACTTCTCTAAGTGTATGGGAACATGATTTTCATTGTTACATTTAATTTTTGACCTTGTGCTTGGATTTTGAATTTTTGAATTTTGGGATACTTTCATTTAACTGGAGGTCGGTCATGTCCCTTCACGTCCATGTCGTGTTGGGCCTGCCTATCCTCCTACATGTACCTTACAGACAATTTTTGTTTTATTATGATTTTTTTTTTTGAGTTATTTGTAGCCTTTACCCCTCTCCTAGGCTTCCTTCCTTTACATCGCCTCAGTTAGGTTAGCCTAGGGGTTGGCTGTAACACTTTTTCCCTTCGGGGAAAAATTCGTTTAGGCGGGGACGATCTCGATCTGTACGTATGAGTTTCATGTCGGTGATCTCGTTCTGTACATGTGTGTTTTATGTCTGGTGCTTCCCTTTGTTTGGTTTTGACTTGGATATATTGCCTCGTCCACCCTCTCTCCTGTTTCGGCTTTTCACTTAGGCTAATGTTCCTAATAAGTTAAGCTGGAATAGTGAGGGTTTACCTGCGTAGCCTATCCTAGTTCAGTCCTTCTTTGGGTTGCTTACCAGTGGTGACCGGGAGTGCTCTCCCCACTCCTGTTCACACTTCTTTTACAAATGACTATATATATGTTATTTTGTGGTTTCGAGAGTCCCCTTCTCTCCCTTTTATCCTTTGCTCTCTCTCTCCCCTTGGTTTTTGTTTTCAAGTTTGTTAACTTTCCAAGGCTTGAGAGCAATTATCCTTATTTTATGTCGTAGCCTAAATCCCCTCCCTCTGCATTGGTTGATTGTCCTTGATGTGTCTGAGTTGGCACTCCACCTGGACCTGGAGGTGACCAGGAGTGCTCTCCCCACTCCTGTTCACACTCCTTTTATCTTTCATTGCTCTCCTGGCCGTAGAGAGGTTTTTGCCCTTCCTCTCTTTTTCTCTCGCTCTTGTCGTGCGACTCAACTTACATAGCGAGGGGATCTATGAGAATCTCTGGGCGCCGGGAGTGCTGTCCCACCCTGGTCGCTGCTTTGGGTTACCAACCTCCTGGCCTGTCCTTCCCCCTTCCTTTTACGTCGACTATTTCCCTTCGTGGTGCTTCCTACACGTTCGCACCTCACTGTTGGGATCTCATACGAGGCCAGTTAGCGTTCTCCACCTAACTGTCTTCCGCTTTATTTACTTTCAAGCGTTCCCCCTCCTTTTTGCTACTACCTGTTGGTGTTTCGTTATCTTGTTGGGCGCTCTCCTGCTTACTGCTACGGCGGTTTTAGTGTTTAGCGGTCGGCGTTTATTCCCCCCACCGCTATCACTTCCGTTCAGGATATCCTCCTCCGGGAGTTTTCCTCTCTTGGCTCGGAGTGCGCCCACTTCCGAACAGTTCATAACCTTCCCACATTCTGTTCAAACATGATCGCTTCGGAATGTTCCGTTGACTCTGTTTTTATGTCTATGAGTTTTGTCCTGTTAGCCCGGTTTTCTCTCCGGTTTTCTCCGGGGTTTTCCTGGTCTGACTAGGCTTTGGCTGCTCGGTACTCTGCTCCGACATCCGTTCCAGCATGCCTTTTTCTCATACGTTTTCGACTGGTTTTGTCAAGTGCAGGAATGCTCCGCTATCCTACAACAAACCAGCGGTCACGAGTCTATAGCTCCCATTCGGTGCGCAGTCTGTTTTGGATTTATAGTTTGGCACGGAAGGTTATGAAGTACGCTATGCTCTCCTCGAGCAGGCTTCTTGATGAACCCGTAGGGTTTCATATATACCTGTCGGTTTCGTCTCCGCCAAACTCCGCCTCATGTGACTTATTCTTGACTCGGAAGGTTGTAAAATGTACGCTATGCTCTCTCCGAGCAGGCTACTTGATGAATCCGTAGGTTTTATTTACACCAGTCGGTTTTATCGCCGCCAAACGCCGCCTCCTTTGGCTTATTATTAGTCGTTTGGCACCCGGCAGGTTGCGTTTATACGCTATGCTCTCCCAAGCAGGCTACCTGATGGATCCGTGAGGGTTTCATATATACCTGTCGGTTTTACCTCCGTCAAGCTCTGCCTCATGTGGCTTATTAATAGTCGCTCTTTGAACTCCGTCTCGGGCGGGATTCTCGTTAATTCGGTAGGTTTCATATAAACCTATCGGTTCTCCGCCTCTTGTGGCTTATTAATAGTTAATCTTTGGTGTTTGGGCTCTCTCCGGGCGAGATTCTCGGTGGATCGGTAGGTTTCATATACGCTCGATTTCCTCCGCTAAACTCCGCTTTCCGGGCGAGATTCTCGGTAAATTGGTAGGTTTCATATACACCTATCGGTTTTTCCTTCGCCAAACTCCGTCTTATATAAATTATTGATAGTTGTTCCTCCGGTGTCTGGGGTTCTAATTTTTCCCCCTCCTGAGGCGGCCGCAAGTCTCGTAACTCTTCGCTTCAAGTTAATTGGTTACGGAGAGTTTTCTGAAGACGTTGCGGCCTTCTGTCTAAATTCTCGGACCTGTGAACATCGTCCCGGAGCGATAAGTAGGTGCGGGAATAATTGAGACAAGCCTTTTCCGCTTAGCTCGAATTAGGTGAGGCAAACTTTTCCTTTAGGGGATTCGTTACCTTCTCATCCCTTTTCGACGGTTCCTGGTCTACCGTCCCTAAGGTGAAGTCAGTAAAAAAAAAAAAAAAAAAAAAAAAAAAAAGACCACCCTTTTTTAAACCAAGAAGACCCGCTCCGGGGCCCCCTCAGGACGTCTCGGATCTCTAATCCGGTGCCATCTACGAGTTTGGCCTCGTCTTCTGGAAAGGGACACGGCCCAAGCAAAGCAAGCGGTTACCCCCTCCTTCCTTTGTTGAAAACTCTTTTACGGGTCTCCTTATAAGGAGCTCGTTATGAGGTCATTGTCAACCTATTAACTAACTATCTACGTCATGGTCCATGCCTTCCCTTTCCCAGGAGCTTAAATCCCAAGAGATTAATCTCAAGACTCATTGTCAATGGATCACCTGTTAAGTCCTGCTCCGTTCTGGAATTCTATCGTTCCGGACATCTCCACCTCTTTTCCCCTCCAGTCTGGGGAATCTTGGTGCCTTCCCTTTATGCTTCCCAGCATGAAGGCACCCTCCTGTCGGGGGTGTGGGCACACGGAGGTTGGTGGAAGGGCATTTCTTCCCTTCGGTCTGGTATCCTCTTATCCGGGTTTTACCAGACTGTCAGAACGAGCATGGCATCTGTCTGGCAGGATCCATAAGTGAGCCCTCAGCTAGGGGCTGGACACATCGTCTCCCTGAGGACTCTAACGGAGTGGCAGGCGGAGAATTCCAAGTTCACGCCAGCTGTGGGGTCTTACCGTGCTCTCTTGGAGAGCCCTGTTTCTTACCCCTTGTGCTCCGAATGTAGCCCCTCTTATCAACAGGCTTGTTTTGAAAATGTATCGCTGAGGCATTTCCGGGAGACAGATATCACAGATACATTCACAGTGAATCTTCTAACCCTGGACTACGCTTCTAATTTATTCAGCGCACAGCTCCCTAAGCTTCGGAGTCAATTTTTCGGAAGCTGAAACAGGTGTAGGTCAGGCTTGCCCGTTCCGCCTTGAGCTGAAAATTCTTATGAACGGTTTCACCTGGAGAATTAATCTTTTTCCCAGGTGGGCGTTATTACGCCCATCTGGGGCTACTATTGTTACCCAGAGCCTCCGTTCTCATGGGTGTCTACCCTACGAGCAGAAACGGTCTGATCTTGCTGGGACCTGCCTAAGTCCGGCAAAGAAGTTCATGTAGTTCAAGAGCCCCCTGCTCAGGCAGTGGTGCAGGCTCTTCAGGTCTCTGCCCCTAGACAGCCGTCAGCTCTCACTCCCAGCCTCCACCTCGATGTGTGCGGGTTCAGCCAACACATCAGCCCCTTGTAACGCCCGTGTGTCTCTGCCTCCCCACGGGAAAGAGATAGCAATGCCGCCGGGTTTTCTTTGCTTCATCATACGAAAACCTAAGGAAAAAAATTTTCACTAGACATTTGGCAAGAGGCTCTGACCCTCGGGGTTATCATAGGAGCAGGGATGCATCCTACTCCTCTCCGAGAAATTGGGAAGGCTTTCGCTTCACGGAGGCAATCAAGCCTCCTCCCTGTAGTATTTCTCATATGGGTGGGAGGCTGTACCATTTTCGGGGCCACTGGAACTTCAGTTCCTGGGCCCAGAGTATAGTTATCAGGGCCCGGGTGGAGCTGGACTGTTGTCCCCCCAATCAGGTTCAATCAGCCTCCGGCCAGAGTTCTGGGGTCTTTGCGAATGGCCTGTCGGGCTTTTTCAGTCTGCCAAGGAAGTTCCCTTCCACTGGAAAATTTTTCCGGGCGTGTCCCGTTTGTTTTCCTTATTCATGCGGCAAGTCTCGGTTGCTTACAGTCTTGTGGGTTCGGATCCTACTGCGCCGTGGAGCCGTAACCACCTCTATAGACCTTTCCGACGCTTTCCTTTCACATCTTGGTTGCAGAAAGGTCCTATCCCTTCTTGGGATTCAGACTGGGAGCAGGCGTACCCCTTCAGGTTCATGCCCTCCTCAATGCGGCTCCAGAGTCTTCGCCAGTTTGAACAATACCGTAGTTCAACAGCTCCGGTATTAGGAGGCTATGCTAGCTGCATATCTAGTTGCCTGGCTCATTTGGGCACCCAGCGTCGGGAATTGCCTGAGGGCGCGGTCATTATAATCGGTTTCTAGTCTTTGGGCTTCTAAGTAACCAGGAAGGAATCCCACCTGATTCAGGAGGGTAGCCTTCCGTAGTTATGAATCCAGTGGAAGTGGAAAGAGATAGCAAGGGCATCTTATCATTTCATCATCTCAAGCATACCTCTCCCCGTGCCCAAGAAAAGGTCCTGGTTTTCTCCAGTTTGCTTCAGTGACGGTTCTCCTTCTGAAGTCAAAGCTGGAGTTTATGACCGGGGTATGGTGGAGTCAGGGACGTGTCTCCTTGATTCCTCCTACTTGAATAGTGGCCTCCGGCCTTGCACAACTGTCAAGTGCTTACCGAAGTCAGTTCCTCTCCAGCTTTCCCCTCCGGCCTCAGTATTCCCACCGTCACCTCTCTGGCGGGTGAGGTGGTTATTTTTTGGCCCAATGGAGTACATGGTACTTAGTCGGTCACGTTCCGACAGTTCCATATCAACGCTTTGGAGGGCGGTGACAGTCTTCCTGTCCTTGGAAACTCCCCCCCCAAGAGGTTTCCTTTTAGGCTGGTTCTGAACAAAACAGCAATAGTGCGCTGCGTAAACAGGTGGTTTTGGACTCGAATTGCTCCGTTCAGGTTATGGTTCATTCTTCTCCATAACCAACAGACGCAGGTGCCGCTGTCTACCACCCTTCTCGTAGGGGTCCTAAAGGTCACTGCTTTTTCCCTATCCAGGGCCTCCCCCCTGGTGTCGGAATAGTCCTTAGGCGGAGCATCATTCAGGTAGTCTTGTGACCTTTTCCTGGGCCTGGAAGTAGGTCTGTTTGCAACCCAATTCAGCCACAAACAAACTATCAAGCTGTCCCGTCTGGTATAAACTCAGCCTGCGTCAGCCCCCTCAAACTCTGATGTCCTGGCTTTGTGGTCTTTGTGAATCTTACAGTTGAGGAGGAAACTGATATTGGTCCTGTTATTACTGTTTTCCTGAAATCAGTTAAGGGATCCTACTCTACTGCAGTATGGTTCTGCAGTTAAGTAACTAGCACTCTTCACATAGTTTTCGAAGCTATAGTACTGATGCGACCGCATTGGCCTCGAGGAAAGTGTTTTGTTGGAACCAGACTCACAGGCCCTTACTTTTTCATCCCTAAGGTCTGTGTTCGTCTAAGAACAGTACTCCCACATTCGGTTTCCTGGTCTTTGAGTAATGTATCGGAGTTAGCCGGTAACCAACAATCACCTTGTTCTTATCTTTCCTTGTTAAGGAAGTCCCAAAAATTTTTAATCAGCTTAGCTTCTAGTGTTAGTTTTCCTGTACTGTCTGCCCTGTCTGGCGGAGCCAATCAGTTTGGTTTGTCTGGCGGAACCAATCAGTTTGGTTTCCCCCCTTCAGGGGTAGTGTTGTGAATTCCTCACCCTAACTTTCTATCTACAAAAAAGGTCCTCTCCTTTAAAAAAGGGGGGGGCACTGTCATTGGGTCTGCTATTAGGCAGGAAGTATTTTCTTAATACAAGCCTATTCAGGTGCTATTCTAAGCTCATGATCTTAGACGGTGACCACTTACATTATTTTCATTACATGAACTTAGAGGACCTTACTTATGTTCAGGGTAGAATTCTCCTAGTTTTCAACGTTTCTATTTAAGTCTTTAATAGCATAAGAATGATGTTTATTTCTCTGTTACTATTTCACCGGGTGACACGGGACCCGATCCAGAAAAAGGATTTTGACAAAGGAAAAATCTATTTCTGGAGAGGGGCCCGTGTCACCCAGGTGACCCACCCCTGTTTTTCATTCTCTCCTCCTTGATAAACTTCATTCTAGTGAGGTGGGTGCTAACATGGAATGCGGCTAGTGTTGCCTTGTATACAGTCCTTGAGTAGTGCATGGGCTTGTATCGGCACTCTCTCGTTGGGACTTTTGACATTGGGAATCTCTATAGGATAAGGTTCCGTGTTTTTGTAGTTCACCCTTTTCCATACACGACTCCATCTAGTGGAGCTCGCTCTGGGGTAGTAACTCCAGCATTTCATTTAGCTTTCTCTGGTATCTAGCAACGGAATTACCTAGAAATAAGTGCTGAATGGACTATTTCACCGGGTGACACGGGCCCCTCTCCAGAAATAGATTTTTCCTTTGTCAAAATCCTTTAATTACAACCTACTTTAGATTGAATATCATAAACAGAAATTATTATACTACTACCTAAATCCAAAAGTAAATGAAAATATTTTCACTGTAACTTGAAAGTGTCCTCAAAATTACACTCTTTGTAGCCTCAAATGTGAAAAGGATGATGTCCGCAAGAACCACCTATGATATAAAATTAATTTTCTTCAGTTTCTATGATAAGCTAAAAATTATTTTTTATTCTTGGTCAAAACAACAGCCTTTCTTATTAGTTTAATATTTTGGTATTTGAATGGCACATCATCCAAGAATTTGTCTATGAATTCACTTGAAATTACAGGTGGGTGGAACCACCCCTTCTGTGTGGTTTAAACTTACTTTTCTTCACCACCTCCAACTGGAGCATTATTCAAAAAATTGAAGAATTTGTGCAAATACCATGCTACTACCTAACAAAAGCCAAATACCCACTTATATAGGTGAGAGATTTTAGTAGTGAACCCTCCAAGATGTAATGATTGCTAAAAAGTTAGCAAAAGCACTTTCTAGGATATACTAACCAATTTCTATTCGTATTCTGAAGATTGAATGTAGTGTTTTCCTTCCTTGCTTGTTTTGGGAGATATATGACAATGTTCAAGCATTTATTGATTGGTGTTTGTCTTTTACAGTAACCCACCAGTTATCTGCTTTTTCTGTTTACTGTAGTAAACAATTATTTGTGCATTTTTCAGTCTCAAGTTGGTACCAGAACAAAATTAGAAAGGTGCAAAAACTATGCTTTGTGTGAATGGCATGGGCATAGGAAACTAAACACTCTGTTGTGGGAGGAGAATACTCTTACAACCTCTGCTCAGTCAGCCAAACTCACTCAGTATCATAAGTATGCTGAACGGCTTAATGTAGATGTTGCGTGCTAACTGGCTTCTTTTTCTTTATGTTGAGTGATTGAGAAGGAGGGGTAATAGTCACAAGCTTTTGGTGCAGACAGAGAGCAATCCACTCAATTATCTTCAGTCTAGTAGCTTTTGGCAGCCTTAAAATTTGATGGGGATCATGTTTCTGCTTTTGAGTATTATCGTGTGCACTGAAAGCATCCGACCACCAGGCAACTGAAGAGGATATGGTGCCATTTTAATGAAGGGTGACCTCACTTTCAACCTTGTGCAGAGCATGGTGTGCCAAATATGACCTCAAGAGACATCACTCATTTTGAATAAAAGTGTAGTGTTATGGAGAAAAGGTTGCTATGAAAAATATTTTAAGCAGTTTAAGGTAGTGCAGAAGCATACTGTTTTCTGCACTTGCATTTAAATATTGTGGTTAGTGTGGTCACTGTAATTCTTATTTTACTGTTTTACTGTACACAGCATTTATTAGCTTCTGAGAATAAAACACACAGTACATATACCAATTATGGATCTCTTAATTTGAGTTATGTAGTTTTGGCAGGTGAACTTATCATGAAGGAGGTCTTGGGTGAGACCAACTGCTTGATACAATGTCATATTTATTGGTGTATTTCAAATAGGTTTTTACTGACTTAATATGTCCACATAGGGATTAGACTAAGACTGCTTAGTTATCTCTTTGTAGACTTTTTTTTTACATTAACAATTTCTTGTATTTTTGTTATGCAGCCACATGTAACTTATTCAGTAAATTTATTCATCCCATTACTAAGCATTTTTTCAGAGCAATAATGGTTTGCAATACATGTGGCTACATGTAACTTATTCCATGAATTTATCCATCCTATTACTAAGCATTTTTTCAGAGCAATAATGGTTTGCAATGTACTGTGTGTTTGTGTACTAGCAGCTCATTTTCACACTAATTTGTTGTGCTCTGCCAAGTGCTGCAATTCTGTGCTTAACTAATGTGCGCTGTCTTGTGCAAACAAATGTACTATACATAAATTATTCTGAGGTAAATACATTAAAGGGAACTTAAACTTAAAAAAAAAAAAACACTGCAAAACACCTCCAGTACCATTCACAGTGTGCATTACAACAATCACTTGCAGCAGTAACACCTTTCTTAGGTAGATAAGGTCTACTAGTGCCACCTCATATTAAAGAGCACATTACCAAATTGATAAATTATACAGTAAATGCCAAACTATTGCCATGGTAATTATTATTGGTAATACAGAGCCAAAATAAGGGACAGCTTCTTCGTGCTACCAATATCTATAAGTAGAAACCTCACATGAAAAGTATATCATCATCATCATCTTTAAATCAACCAAATGGTCAACATTATCAAAAATGATCTAACAGGAAAAGGCATGCTTGGGCATATTCAATTTCGGGACAGCATCCTCATACTACTACCGCAGCAGTGGTTTGGCATTACCTTTACACTGAAATATATGCTACCACTAGTCATGCAGCCTTCGCAAATTAAGGCGAAATAGCAAGGAATGTATCTATCCATAGCAAATAATGTTCAATTCCAATTTCCCTTACCTTTTTTTCTTCAAGGAGTTTCCAATTAATGGTTATATAAAATGGGTGAGCCTGCACCTCTTTTGCATCCCCTGGACCGCCACCTAATCGCTTGTTAGGATCTTTGTGTAGCAGGCCTTTTAGTAAGTCACGTGCCTCCTGTGATATTGTTCGTGGAAATCGAACCTACAATAAAAAAAAAGTCAATCAGCTCCACTTATTGGAAATAAATTCAATATTTGTAACTAATTTTAAAGAAAATTTCCACTAATCATCTAAGCATTATCCCTAGTTGGTGCTGCTGTTTTGACTAAGCCTATTCCAAGTGTTTCTATCTTGTGTCCTACTTTCATCTATTTCCGTTTCTCATGTTGTCTTGAATGCAGTCTCTTCATCTTCCCTTAGGCCTTCCTCTCTTTCGCGTCCCTAGCAACCCCACAGCCATACTCTCTCCTACATGTCGTTCATCATCTCCCCTCCTCATCAGGAGCCCAACCCACCTCATCCTTGACTCTTGACTCTTTTGCTTCTTTTAACGCTATGACTTTTGCTGATCCCCTGATGTACTCATTTCTAATGATATCTCTCCTTGCCCCTCCACTCACCCATCTGAGCATCGCCATTTCTGCCACATCTAATTTATTCTGTTCTACAAGGGTGCCACTTCTATCCCACACATCATAACAGGTCTTGTCACCATTTTATGTACAGTACCTTGCCCTAGCCCTAAAGGGACACTCTCCTTGCCGTGTGTGCCTGAGAACCCCATCAATTTAGGTGTTCACCTTGCAACTCTCAAAATGAATCCTAATGAGTATTTACATACGTGAAAGTAAAAGTTGCTACACAATGAACACAGAATATTTATGCTTAATCTATCCAAAAGGAGCAGGTGGATAACAATGTAATAAACAAACAAATTTCCATACTATGAGAAAATCTTTGCAGCACAATTAAAGACTAGAGCAAGGTCCACATGGACACGTCATGCAGAGAGAGAGAGAGAGAGAGAGAGAGAGAGAGAGAGAGAGAGAGAGAGAGAATTTGTCCCTAACTGAAGAGTATGGCAAACCTACTCAAACACTACCTCCTCTCTCTCTCTCTCTCTCTCTCTCTCTCTCTCTCTCTCTCTCTCTCTCTCTCTCTCTCTCTCACACACCATTAACAGTTAGTCCTATTTGTAATTGTAAAACATCATTAACCCTTAAGGGACGGCATAATTTATCAATGTGCAGCACCCCAGACTGGGGAAACTTTGAGGTCAGCAAAATAAAAAAAAATCACATCAATGGAAAGAGAATGACATACATTTACACTGTATAAATAAAAAAATTCTAAAAAATTTTCCCCATCTTCCATGAGAAGTTGAAAAATGACTATTTACAACCCCTTGTGGGGTCACATTTATTTTGTAAAATTATTATTACTGCTCACACAATATCAAAACAGATAACCAATAAAAGCAGTACAATTTTTTTTGCATATTTGTTGAAAAATATTCACGTAAATTCACGAGAAGGAAGATTCAGTAACTTTTTTTTTTTACTTTTACATGCTTTTTCTAATATTTCTTTGCATTTCTCTTTGTAAAATTACATTTACAACCTTCAAACTATTGTAAAAGACAAAAACAAAAAACAACAGCAACCCCTTCGTATATTTACAAGCAAATTTACAAAAAGACTCATGTAAGAGAGAGATGCAGTACTTTTCCCTTTGAAGTCACAAGCATTACTGATGGCTGTGAAAAGACGTCTATGGCAACTGGCCCAACTCTCACGTCTGTATAAAAGTTGCCATTAGTGAATTTATAGCATATAGAAGCACTGGCACCTCTGTTTCGACTAATTATTACCATAATCAGTGTTGCATAATACTGTTTCACACTGAGGCTCAATCCGTACACCTCCCCAAACCTGTTTTACTTCGCACTGAGGCTCAATCCGTCCCTTAAGGGTTAGTTTTAAATAAACCATTCGAATTAGCCCTTTTTTTCATTCTAACTAATGTTTATATTGTGTAGTATGACAAAGCATTCGATGCCCTGAAACCAGATCCCTATTTGAGCTGTTTTATTTCCTTACACAGACATATTCATACAAATACTATATATTTATGAAAAGTGTCAGCTCACAGTCCTAAATGACAAAAATCTAAACTGTTCTTTGTGTGCTTATCTGTTTGTAGACCTCTAACTAGCAGTAAAATATTATTTGCAGCAAAATTAAGAAAACTAGCAGTAAAATATTATTTGCAGCAAAATTAAGAAAACTAGCAGTAAAATATTATTTGCAGCAAAATTAAGAAAACTAGTAAAAGATTATTTGCAGCAAAATTAAGTGCCAGTCTGATAAAAACCTTACCTAATATAGCCTACTAGTATAATACTAAAGGAACAACTCAGACACTTACATCATCACATACAATTTGCTGGAAGAGCTTATCGTGATCTCTATCGTAAAATGGTAAGCGTCCAACCATCATTTCATAGAGACACACTCCATAACCCCACCAGTCAACACCTCGGCCGTAGTCATTTTCTTCTAATACCTACAATTGAAAAGGTACTTGGAAACTCTAAAAACTGTAAAACAATCATAGCATTAAAAACCAAGTGAAGCCAAGCAAATGAGCTTAGTACAGACAATGCATAATTCTATACAATTTAACTGTCTGGTTGTCAGCCAAAGTCCCACAACAATTTTCCTCAAAGCCTTATTTATTTTCTTTAATATCCATTATTTTGCTTTGGAGTTTTCCTTCGATAAGATTATAAAGTGAAACTGAAACACATCAGTTTTATTATAAGTATACAGACAACACAGAAAACACAGAAAAGGACTTGAGTGCTTAAATACTATAATGAGCAAGATATGCCTTCTACAACTTTGATTTCTTTGTACAAAGATAAAAAGAAGAATAAAGACATTAAAAAATAAGACGGAAAGAGAAGAATAGTCTAAAAGAAGCATACAGAAAAGTGTGCAACATTTTTAATAACCAACTGGATATAATACAATGCTGAAGATGTAATATACAGCTCTACATATGAAGTCTTACCTCAGGCGCTAAATATTCAGGTGTGCCGCAGAAGGTCCTTGTAGTTGAGCCATAAGATATATCTTCTTTACAAAGACCAAAATCAGCTATCTTTATATGCCCATCAGCATCCAACAGAAGGTTTTCTAGCTGTAATAATGACTATCTTTCAAAATTGCATTCAGTAATGAAAACAGGTAGTGTTCTGAAAAAACATTGACTTTTCAATTATTCCATAACGTACTACTTGAACCATATTTGACATGTAACTAAACAACACCAATTGAAAGGTTTGATAATTTTAGTAACAAGGGGAGGCACAAGTTTCCTCACTTCTCATACATACATACATAAAAACAAAAACGTTTTAATGAAACAACAATGACCAATGATTTCAACAATAGAACTGCGGTGCAGTGATATAGTAACACTACAGACTACTAACTGGTTTTACATGGAAGGCTTAACTCAACAATAAAAAAATATTTTCCATGGCTAAATCAAACTTATTTAGAGAGGAAACTGCAAACTTAAGTATTGGTAACTGATACAGAACATTTTTCTTAAAATCCTTTGCAAAGTATTGCACAGCCAATGGAAAATTTAACAAATTTTAGACTAAACTAATATGAAACACAGCCTTCCCTAATTTAGCATTAAGATCGTAAGAACCTAATAGCAAAACCCTCATTTAACAACCTTCTACTCAGTAGTCTACAGCAAAATACAATTTTACTTATTGTTACAGTAAAAATTATAATACAATATTACCTTCAGATCCTACAGCAAAATACAATTTTACTTATTGTTACAGTAAAAATTATAATACAATATTACCTTCAGATCCCTATATATAATATTTCTTTCATGGAGATATCCAAGTGCTAGACATATTTCAGCACCATAAAATTTGGCACGTTCTTCAGGGAAAATACGCTCTTGATTGAGGTGAAAAAATAACTCTCCACCATTGACATACTCCATAACAAAACAAAGTCGGTCATTCGTCTGGAAGGAGTACTTCAGATACTGGAAACAAGAAAAAATTAGCCCTTAAACACAGGTCTTAATGCTTCACTTATCACCTGAAAAGTAATGAAAACCAAGAGCTTTACAATCTGATACAATCATTGTTAATAGGAAATTTTTCAAAACGATCAATTTGAATTGACAGTTTATCTCTATAAATTTGACATGTCCTACAAGAGCTGAGATTTTTGGTTCAGTAGTCAGGTTTAACAGTTTTTTCATAACTATATATTTCTTAATGTTTACACATACAAAATGGCAATTATAACCATGGCAATTAAGCTTCTGATGCCTACACCTAGTGGCAATTAGTATCATCACATAAGGAGGTTTATAAGCAACATAAGTGAAGTCTACTGTGGAAGGAAAAATGTAAAGCACATCTCAAGGTATAGTATAAAAAAAGGTAAGGAGTACATTTTAGACAACATGAATGACAGTAATAAGAGGACAAACTTGCAATTACCTATGTGTAAAAGGTTAACAATACAACTTGCTTAAAGGATGGAGGGTTAACTCAACTGTCTGTGTGAAAAACTAGATCATGGCTGAGAGGCTGAGAGGCAGCTGGAGACATAAAAGTGGCAGCAAGTGGCCAATTCATATGCATGATGAGGGAGTACGTCACCAAACTTTTGGTTCTAAAGGAAAGAACTGAAAGTGTCAAACTCAAACCCATTAAAGGGAAGTTAAAGGGAAGAACTGGCTGAAGAAACAGAGTAAAGGGGTGAGATAAAAACCACACAGCCACAAAACGAAGGAAAGACTAAAGGCACAAAAACCTTTGTCTAAACAAGTTATCGAGTTAATGATCATTAACTGTATATCAGGTCCACAATAATATTCAGTGGTGAATTAGGTTGATTTTATAAAAATGATGCAAGAGCTTTCGAACCCTTCTTCAGTCTAACCAAAATCATCAGTACAAAAAGTAAATATGTAAGCTCCAGTTTTAAGGATGGAACAACAATAAATGAGGAGATTAAGAAGGATAGCCACACAAAATATAAGTAGAGGAGAAGCAATCACCTAGTTGGATAGTTGACCGTATTGCCTGTTGCCTCATCCATTAGAGAAACACATCGTCGAGGCCACCCACTGGTTCCAAACTTAAAACTGGAGCTTACATATTTACTTTTTGTATTGATGATTTCAGTTAGACTGAAGATAAACCAAGGACAGGGTTCGAGAGCTCTTGTAATTTTTATAAAATCAACATAATTCACCACTGAATATTATTGGGGACCTGATATGCAGCTTAGTGATCATTCTTTCATACCCTTGATCATACACAAGTGTCTCATGAAGGTATGCTGATAATCTCATCTCACCTACTATACCTGATCAAAATTCATTTAAGACCTAGTTACAATTTCAACAAAATAAGGCAGGATAGTTCTCCTATTGAGGCATAAGATTAATAACCCTTGTGCTCTCAGATATTGCATATTAAATATTTAAGCTACTGAATACACTTCCTTACCGTCAGTATGGTCAAATGAAAAAATCATGTAAATCATATCTAAAATAACTTTGACAACAGGTGCAAGTCTAAACTTATGTTCAAACTAATTTTAGAACCTATAGCCTCCTCTGACTTGTTTAAACATTATATAGTGTGATAAATTTCATAATTTAGGTGTTGAAGACTACAATTTTTTTTCAATTGAGCCTAGACTTCAGTCTCATTGTCATTACTGTTACTAAATTACACACACCATCGAGTTAAAATTTTTAATTCTTGTATGGGTAGCCCAAAGGGTCTGTTCTTGATTGAATATACTGAAAATGTTGAATAATGACAAATATTTCTATTCTGCACTCTACAATCTGGGAATCAAATACTTCCAATTCAAAGCAGGGATAAAATTACTTTAATGTGGCTTTCTGCATGGAATGAAAACTAACATAATCCAACAGTGGGTTCAATCCATTTTCATTCATCAGATTCTTCATTCCATATTTATCTATCTCCCATTTATTAATCACTAAGAGGAATAGGTATATTTGATCCGGTCATAACAGCTGCAGCTTTGAGTGTGTTCAGTATCTTCACTTCCATTGCAAAACTACGAAAGCAAGGACCCAGTATAGTTCAACTTCAACATTTCTACAATACTAGCTTCATACTATTTGTGGAATGAGAACTTTATCTGTTTGACAAAATGATCTCTAGGACAATTTTCAAGGGCTTTGAATGCACTTTCAAGTCGCTGAATTACTATGGTGTCATGTTCTCAATAATCTTCACTGCTAACCATGCTGACCACAACTATGCTGTGAAAACAGGAGCATTATCAAGCAAAAAGAAATACTGTATTTTGTAAGCTCATATATTAAAGCAATTCTCACAACAGACAACATTTGGAGACATTAGTATAAACCGCTTAGTGTGAGGCTTTTGTTCACACAAAAACACTGTTGGATCTAATCAAAATAATGACTTACTGCTTAAAACTTACCGTTAAAAATGGATGATCTACTCTTTGCAACACTCTATTTTCAGTTAACGTATGTGCTACCTCATCCCGTTTAATGATAACATCTTTTCGAAGAATCTTGATAGCATAGAAATGGTTGCTACTCTGTAGGTTCAAGAAACAGAATAAAGTTTAATGGTTTAAATTTGATAAAGACAATACAAATAATGTGAAATACACAAAGTATCCTACCACCCAAAGCCTACTATGAAACTTGTATCTTGGCTACTTTGTCAAGAATTCTTGAGAGCTGTATGTTCTATCTTTAATGAGTAATTCACTTTCTTGCTGCTGTGGAAAAAAATAATACTAGTAATAAAAATAATCATAATAATAAGATTACTATCTCATTACTAAGCATGCTACATTCTTCTATCTTGGTGGTTAGTTGGAGTTGCAGAAGGAATGGTTAGTTGGAGTTGCAGAAGGAATCTTCTGAAGCTCCTGGTTTCACTTTCATTGCAGACTGATGGGTCGTGCAGGCACAGAATAGTGTATGTAGGTAGAAGACTCTCTTTAAATTATGTAGTATACAAAGTGATAGCTGCAATAGTTGCATTCAATTTGTATAGTTTTCTTTCTTTCAGATAACTGACTTTTCATGTTTACTGCAATCCGCCAGTAACTTGAATTATTGGCAGAATGCAATAGCCATGAAAAGTCAGTTATCAGAAAGAGAGAAAACTATATATAAACTGAATGCAGCTGATGCAGCTATCACTTTCAATACTACATGCTTCAAAGAGGGTCTTCTGCCCATATATACTAGTCCATATCTGCACGACCCTTCAGCCTGCAATGAAAGTGATGCCAAGAGCTTCAGGAGATCCTTCTACAAAGCTAACTAACCAACATGATAGAAGAATGCTACATGAATAGTAATTATGCAAAACTTTGACATGATTTTCAATTCCAAAATTCTTGCCATTTGATGTGGTATTTCGCCCTTCACTTAATTCACTGTCATCATTAGAACTCCTGCCATTGTGGTAAGAAATACAGTATATTCCACAGAAAAAAACATGAGATACAAAACAGCTTACCTTCTCACGACACAGAATTACTTTTCCAAATGTTCCTTTGCCTAATACTTTCAAAAATTCGAAATTATCTAAAGTCTGAAAAGGAAGAAGAAAAGCAATTATCCATAAGGGTAGGTTTCATGACTCATGTACAATAAACATTACCAAAAAAAGCAAAATCAACAGTATTAGTTAATCAATGGCTTATAGGATGCACTTAGTATTTTAAATAGCCCAAAAGTCCCAAGAAATCTTACCCTGAAGACAGGCTTCAATTGTAATCTTGACACAGCTCTATTCTACTTTTTGTAATGCATTATTAATAATAAAACAAGGGTAATTATGAAAAAGACTAGTTTTCATATATAAAATTCCAGCTTACAAACATTATCAAACAGTGAACTTGAAGATGAGGATCAATGTTACACTGTCACTCACCTATTACCAAATATCCCCAATATTCAATTTAGTTTTCTTTTCTCACTTAGGATGCAAGTATGCCTACTTTGAATACAATTCCTATTTACATTACAATTTTAAACTCTAATATAATGCTGAACTTGAGAAGGTTATCATGAGCCCTGGAAAGACTTCATATAAAGGCTTCCAGAAATCAAGTTCTTCTTTTATTAAACTAGTAAATGTCAAACAATTTTTCATAGTATTTTCCCACTCAAACTAAAGCAAAATAATCATTCTACAATGTTACTGTTTTCTTAATAAATGAAATCAATGAATTTGATACTCACATTGTCATCAATAACTGATACTCCACTGATCATATATTGAGTCAACATATTTATGTAAACTCAATATACCAATTTCATTTAAAATTTACTTGAGCAGGCATTTGCAATTTGCATCCACGTATCTCACAAAAGATGGGCATTTGGTATTTACTGTGTAAAACCATAGGCAAAGACAAATGCTTGTATATCTCAGTGGCACATCACTTACAATTTTCCTCTTCTTTTTTGACGTCCTGGATCCATGAGAATCATCATCATCTTCACTTGAATAAGAAAAGTGAATACTTTCTACAGACTCAGCCACTTGGATAGGGACATCTTGAGCAGAATTATCTGCAATTCTTTCAGAAACTTGTTTGATGGCTTCCATCCAAGCCTCTCTGACAAAAACGAAATGCATTGTTAAAAATTACCATTCAGTCTACATTTCAAATAGTCACAAGAATTATAGCTAGAGATAAATATGACAATGCCTTATGAGGAAAACAAGTTTTATGCTTCCATTCTAAATGCATAATGACAAACTGCATACTAGTATCTACTCAAACATGAAGCCAGTAATGAGACAGAATGTATAGAAAACTATTCTCAATGGTTCTGCATATTTTAACAACGGTAAAATTTATTTTTTCATTACAAACCCCTCACACATTTACAGCCTAAATTCATGGCCTTCCTCTATCATGCAGAACAGTACCCCTTTGGGTAAAATCCATCTAGAAACTGGTATACCCATTAAGAACCTGCCTCACTTATTCATCTTCTGAGTCTGAGTCCAATGAAAGTGTCAGCAAATGCTGCAAGGAAGTTAGGTAATGTACGTATGGCCCATATGTTTATAACATTTCTTTACTAAAATACTGTTCTCTGTTGTGGATGTCTGCTTCTGCCAGATATTCAACTTTTTTAGATAGATTGGTTTATGATGGTAGATTTCTGTTTCTTAACATTAGCAGTCATGACTTGGGCCATCAACGGATGGTCTCCTTTGTCAATTCTTCATAAGCTGTATTTTAACAGAAAACTTTCACATTCACAATTGATCTCTGATCCACTTTTCCTGCCGAGAGTGACCAGATTTGCTACACAGCTGTTAAACTCCTCATTTCCAGAGGTCCTGTATTCCTCACACCACTCTTCTAATAACTGATCTCTTCTTTCTGTATTTCCTTTTGCCTTCTGTTGATTTTTCTAATGAACACGATATTCACTGGAAGCTTGAATTTCAAGTCAATGGCCCTTTTGGGCTTGGTCCATATGAATGAAGTTCATGCTCTGAAGAATAATAATAATAATAATAATAATAATAATAATAATAATAATAATAATAATAATAATAATAATAATAATAATAATAATAATAATAATAATAATAATAATAATAATAATAATAATAATAATAATAATAATAATAATAAATACAGCGCAGGAGTAGTGGAGTGGACGAAGGGTGAACTCCGCAGCATAGACCAGACAACTAGAAAAAACATGACAATACACAAAGCACTACACCCAAGAGCAAATACAGACAGACTATACATAACACAAAAGGAATGGGGGAGAGGGCTACTAAGCATAGAGGACTGCATCAACATTGAGAGCAGAGCACTGGGGCAATATCTGAAAACCAGTGAAGACGAGTGGCTAAGGAGTGCATGGGAAGAAGGACTGATAAATGTAGATGAAGACCCAGAAATATACAGACAGGAGATGAAAATCAAAACATGAGGAATGGCACAACAAACCAATGCACGGACAGTACGAGACAGACAAAAGAACTGGCCAGCTTACAGAAGGGAGAACTCAAGAAGGAAACAGAAGGAATTCTAACAGTGGCACAAGATCAGGCCCTAAGAACCAGATATGCCCAGAAAACAATAGATGGAAATAAAATCTCACCCACATGCAGGAAGTGCAATGTGAAAGACGAGACCATAAACCACATAGCAAGCGAATGTCCAGTGCTTGCACAGAACCAGTACAAAAAGAGGTATGATTCAGTAGCAAAAGCCCTCCACTGGAGCCTGTGCAAGAATTACCAGCTAGCTTGCAGTAATAAGTGCTATGAACACCAACCTGAGGGAGTGATAGAAAACAATCAGGCAAAGATCCTCTGGGACTATGGTATCAGAACAGATAGACTGATACGTGCCAATAGACCAGACGTGATGTTGATTGACAAAATCAAGAAGAAAGTATCACTCATTGATGTCGCAATACCATGGGACACCAGAGTAGCTGAGAAAGAAAGAGAAAAAATTTATAAGTATCAAGACCTGAAAATCAAAATAAGAAGGATAAGGAACATGCCAGTGGAAACTGTACCCATAATCATAGGAACACTAGGCACGATCCCAAGATCCCTGAAAAGGAATCTAGAAAAACTAGATGCCGAAGTAGCTCCAGGACTCATGCAGAAAAGTGTGCTACTAGAAACAGCACACACAGTGAGAAAAGTGATGGACTCCTGAGGAGGCAGAATGCAACCCGGAACCTCACAATATAAAAAAAAAACACCCACTCAAATAGGATGACTGTGATAGATAAAAAAAAAAAATAATAATAATAATAACTATAATAATAAACATGAGATGAACCAGCTGGGAGGAGGGAGAACATCAAATGGATGATGGGTATGTATTATAATAATCAGTTTTCTTTCATAAGAAATTTTGTTTCACAACAAATTCATCACTCATGCAGCCTGAAATGTAATACAGAAAGTACACCGATATGGTAGGTTCTGTGAAATGTTGTTAGGGACAATGACAGGTTGGGAACTCGTCACTAAACTTACCCGGGTTATATGAGTAAGAACAAATCTAACATAGGTAAAATAGTGCCCTCATATTACTCACAGCAAGATACTACCCATAAATAGGAGATACAGAAATAAGATCCACAAAGACATCTTTAAGGATGCCATAAATGAAGAGATGATAATGTCAGCTATGAAGAAATGATGCTGCTTCACATAAATACAGGGTATATTCCCACAAGGTAAAAATAAGTTACCTTATACATAAGTACTGTACTGCCCATTTTTAAGCTACATTCATGACATAAAAATTAGAAAATATAAACTAACACCTAAATTAAAATTCCATAAAATAGTATTTAAAACAAGGTTGCATTTAAAACCTTAAAATACATGAAAGGGGCACTGATATACTAAATTAAACTTACTCAAGACATTTCACCTTTCATTACATACCTATTAGCCCTATGGATAACTTGCTTGAATAAACAAAGTCAAATACAGAACAACTACTAACCAAAAAGAAACAATTCCTCTACTCATCAAAAATCATTCAATGACAGGAGGTGGAGAGAGAGAGAGAGAGAGAGAGAGAGAGAGAGAGAGAGAGAGAGAGAGAGAGAGAGAGAGAGAGAGATATTTGCACTCATGGTGGGCCAAAAAAAAAAAAAAAGTGAATGGTAACATAAGGAGAGTGAAGGGTATTCCCCCACTCAATTGCCATAACCACCAGTCAATGACCTTGTTACCTTGTTCACCAACTGCTCCATCTTGCGCTCAGGGTACTCCCATATACAAGGTGATGGTTTGTATTCCAAAAGGAACAAATTGTGTATCTGTCACCATTTTAATTATCCAGAGTACTGTATTCATTACATTATCAGTTTAAAATTTCATACCAAACTAATCCCACCTCTTTACAAGTTTGAACCATATAAATTATAAAGGTCCACAATCCCTTATCCAAAATCCTCGAGGGAAGCTGTGTCAGTTTTTGGATTTTTTCGAATTTTGGAACTGAAGGTTGCTCCTCAATACACAAGCACATTTCATTTCCAACAATTACATTCCTTAAAAATGACAAATTTAAATTACATAACTTGTATTTTTCATAGCTAACAAACCTGCAGTCTTAACATTAGGATAAATCTTCTGGCGCTAGCTGGAAACCGGTAAAAAAAAGAATTATGTATGGTGGCATCTGGCATCCGTCACAGAGGTGAGATGGGAAGTGGGCAACGCCCTAATTTCAACTCTGTGACGTCTTAGTTTTCTTCTTACCACCATTGCGAGAGGTTGTTTCTTTCTCTCCTTCCTCTCCATAGCCAGTTGTTTTTGTCTTTGCCCATATTTCTTTGCTGTATTTGTGTTCAGTGTTTGTTTGGTGTGCGTGTGTTTTGGTTTTTATCATACAACTCATGTATTATCTGATCTCATGTATCATCCAATCCTTAAAATTTTGTCCCAAAACATGATTTCACACATATAATACCATTTATGGTATAGTGAGAGATGCATTTCAGGTAGGTTGCATGAGGATACACTTAATGTACAGGTTTCAATCATTTTGGTAGATGATACAAGGCTAGACTTCCTATGTATCATACAAGTACAGTATGGGCTTCCAATGCCTGTCTCTGTTTTGGTAGACTTAACCGGTAAGGCATATATAAGTTAGCTTTTAATTAATACCCTTACGAGCAAAAGCTCAACAGGTTAAGTTCGAATTGTCTTACTTGACCAGGCTTACCAAATTGTGGGTTGTGCAAGAGTTCTTTACTATTTCTTATATTTACAATAACTTGCTACTCCATTCACAACAATGGAATAAACAATAGCAAGTACTGACATAAACAACCAAATCGAGAAACATCTGTTTGCTGAGGTTAGTTGCCATAACTAACACACGTTTATTAAGAGTTGCATTACAGTTGTCAACTTGTTAAAAACTTGCTTATTTTCAGTGTAATTCCATGAATAAAAATAAAATATATTTTTATTCATTCTTCACATAATGGAGAAGGTGTTAAGAAAGTCTGCCACAAAATTTAAGTAGCAAGTTACAACTGTAGCTTAAGAAACGAATAATGAACAGGCTACAAAATGTTTTGGAGGCAACAGCAATGTCTGAATCTGGTAAAATCACACATGTATTTAATTTGATTTACTGCATTTATTAATAAAGTAGTATTGTTTAAACCCAGCTATACATGAAACATATCTTCGTAGTATTAAGATTCATTCAGCATCTAATGACGTCGATGATGTTGGTAAAACATAATCAGCTGATGATTTTAAGAATGTAAACAGAACCAGAATGCAAATGGCGCATGGTCGCTTTGTTCATATTTTGTAACACGATAATATGACATGAATACATGCACTATAATTGGATACAGTAAAACAACAGTTTTATCAAAATTATCATTATTAACATTACAACTATAATTTGACTTTTGCAAATGGATATCTGTTAGTATAACAACCTATCCAGGACCAATGCTCTCTCTCTCTCTCTCTCTCTCTCTCTCTCTCTCTCTCTCTCTCTCTCTCTCTCTCTCTCTCTCTCTCTCTCTCTCTCTCTCTCTCTCTCTCCAGTATATATATTTCATGATGCGATGTTCCATCCTCCACTAAAAAATGTTGGTTTTTACACCTCCAGATGAAGGATTGCAAATCTGTACTGACGTAAACAACCAATTCAAGAAACAGCTAACTCCTGATGTCATTTACCATAACTATCAGGAATTTTATTAAGAGTTGCATTACATTAAAGTTGTCAAGTTGTTAAAACATTGCCAATTCTCAATGGTGGCTCCCATAAGTTAAAAAAAAATCATTTTTATTCGTCTTTCATGCAATGGAGAAGTCTCTTAAGAAAGAATAACACACAATTAAAGCTGCAGGTTATAGCCACAGCTGAATAAAACAAAGAAAAGATAGGCTGCAAAACATTTTGGAATTTGGCGAAAGCGATATTCAAAGCAGGCGAAACCCCACTTCTACTGCTTTTAAAATCAAGTAATCAGCTTGTTTTAAATGCAAATTTGTTAATTTACAAGAAAAATATCTCCAAATGATGCGTCTTTTATCAACTAATAGCAATGAAGATGTCTGGAATATTCAATCAGCCAGGACTTTGAAAATGTAAACAATATTAAATACAAATGGCGTGTGATCTCATTGATATCCTGTAACACAACAACAATATGATAATAATACATGCATTATACTGTGACTGGATACAGCAAGCAAAATAATTTTTATTTAAATCATTATTTTAAATATAGTGGTCTGTTTGACTTCTACCAATGATTACTTTTCACTCAAAAATATTTCGGTTTTAGAGATTTTCGGTTTTTAGAATAATGGATAAGAGATTGTAAACCTGTACTAGAAATACAATACATGCAAGAAAACGTGGTCTTTACCTATCACTTGCAGATTGAGCATTAAACGTGCGTTCTATGACTGTAGTCCAATGCAAACCCCTAATAATGAATGTGTTTGGACGCGGTCTTTCAGTCTTCAAAATCTGGCATCTCTGGAAAAATAAACAATTTTACATTAGTATTCAGTTTTCCACTCATTACCTTCTTTACAAAACGAAATACTTAATTTATATAATCACAACATGAAATTTTAAGTTTTCACTCTGGTCTCTTCCCATCTGTCTCTCTTTTCTACTTAACCTGGCTCGCATGGCTGAAAACAAAACTTTTGTTTTAGTGGACTCTTTAAAGTTTTATTTATGAATAGGACTCTATTTTAAACACAGAGTGTATGTTAGACAGAAAAAAACAGCAAAGAATATCTGAAGAAAATGCTAACAGCTTGAGGATGACATACTGAATAGTACCTTGTGTTTTTTATTGAGAGCATAAGAAAAAAACATAGAATTTGACACTTGCCTTGCTACGACTTCATGAAAAAATTTGTTTTTACAATGAATTTCTTATGACTTTAGTATGAAACCTTAAGGGAAGTAAATTACTTAGTCAAATATTTGTGGTTCAAAATTATTTTAACTACAATTTAGGGATGTAAGAAAAAAATGTGTCAATTCAGTTTTGTACAATACCGTAGAGTTTAAAATTTAATTCTGATGATGATTAGTCTTTTTTACTTGTCATTAATCATTATCATCATTAGTAGGCAATCTTGCCTGGAATCAGATAAGACAAAGCATCATACTAAAATTTATAACCTTGTATATTACAAAACTTTTTTAATGCATTTCTTTCCTACACCTCTAAATCACAGAAAAATCACAAATTTTTAAAGTAATTTTTATTTTTCCTAACTATACAAAACTGAGTTCCTTCACATTAGGAATTACTTTCAGCAAAGCTGGAAATCGCCACTAAACTTTCAAACAAGGTGGTTAGGCAATTAACTACCATCTGGGAAGCAGGAGTCCCACCCGTCCGGATGTAAGCATTCCAATTTGCCTTTCAACCCAGGTATCAGAATGAGGGATGGCATGTGGTGGGCATGAAATGTAATGTAAAGGACCTCAGGTTTGCATACAGTAGTTAGGAAAAATACAAATTACTTTAAAATTTTGCGATTTGTTCCTACACGATTTACAAACCCTCAGTCCTTGCATTAGGAAGACTCACTTGTTGGAGGGAGAAATCTGAGAGTGTCTCTGAACTGACTGACATTCGCCACACCTGGGATTCTCTTTCTGGTCGATAGAGCGAGGAAGACTACCATGCCTCTAACATACTGATCAAGTATAGGAACTTCTGGGCCTTTTTGAATGAGTGAGGAAATGTAACCTCATATGAAAATAGGCTAGGATGAATCCAAAAGTCGGTGACAGTAAAGCAAATACAAGTATTGGGTTTGTCTTATTGTCAGAGTCTCCTTACTCCCCTTGCTAGACGAAGGAATGGGTTTGCTTCTATAAATCTAATGACAGAAAAATAGAACGGATGCTCGAAGCGTAAACTTACCTGCATCAGCTGCCAGTTCCAGCATGTGTTGGCTCAAATCCCACTCTCTGCCCGAGGGAAGAGAAAGAAGGATGACGAAGAAGGAGGAGGAGGAGGAGAGGCCAGTCACTCAAGCAATCAATCTTACTTCCATAACCAAACACCTTATGCGAGATGCTACCTGTCCTCTTAAAGGAGCCAGGTAAGCTACACAACTTGTTGAGCATCCACCACAGGCCCCAAGGAAAAAGTGTCCAGGACTTGTGGGAAATGTCCCAAGGGTAGAATGATGTGAGGGTGGACTGTCAAGACCACATCCCCGCTTTCAGTACCTGAGGAACAGACAGATTCATCCGAAATGCGAGGATTGGACCAATGCCCCTGATTTCATGAGCTCTTGGGCGGAAGGTGCCAGCATTGTCTTCGCCAGCTACTGCTGCTGAATACATTCTCCTGATTGTCTCATGAAGGCAGAAAAAAATAGTGTTCTTGCACACGTCTTCCTTGGACGAGCCAGTACTAATGAAGTCATCGAAACTCAGGCCGGAGACGTTGAGTTCTCTTCAGATGCACCACAGCAATCTAACAGGGCAAAGTTGCATCCTGTCTGAATCATTATCAACAAAGTCCTCTAGGGAGGGGATCATGAAAGACTTGAACCTGGCGTCAGGGACAGACGGGTTCTCAGTTTTCGCAAAGAAATCCGGGACGAAATCGAGCATAACTGATCCCCATCCCCTCGAGCATTTAACATCAAAAGGAAAGTCTGTGAAGTTCGCCTACTCTCTTCGCTGATGCAAGGGCAAGCAGAAAGACAGTCTTGAGGGTCAGATCCCTATCTGACGACTCTCGTAAAGGTTCGTACAGTGCACGAATCAGGGTCCTCAAAACGCGAGTCACATCCCACACAGGGGGGCCTGAGGTCCCTGGGAGGTTAAGACCTTTTGAAGCTTCTCATCAGTAGCAAAATCTCCAAAGAGGAGATGTCTCCTTTTCAGGTGCAAGACTAGGCCAAGTGCGGCCCTTCAGCCTTTTATTGCTGAAACGGAGAGAAGCTTCTTTCGGTGAAGGAAGACAAGGAAGTCCATGACCTGCTGAAGAGTGGCTCTGACCAGAAAGAGACCCCAGCCGTGAAGACACAAGGATTGCACTGCCTTACAGTACTGGTCCACGTGGGGTTGACACAGAAGGCTGGGCCAGGGAGGAATCTATCTCGGTGCCTCAGCTAGCAGAGCTAGCAGGTTGGGATACTAAACAGCCTGCAGCCATTTGGGAGCCACCAGAATCATCCTGAGATTTGGGGTGATCAACAGTCTGCTGATCACCTTGCAAATCAGACAAAATGGAGGGAAGGCGTACATGTTGAGGTTGTCCCACGGGTGTTGGAACGCATCCTCCACAGCGGCCCATGGGTCAGGCATGATGGAGCAGAAGACTGGAAGTTTTCTGTTGTGCCAGGAGGCGAACAGATCAATGGCAGAAAGGCCCCACAGCTCAAGCAACCTCTCCGTGATGTCTGAGTGAAGGGTCCACTCTGTCCCTATCACTGGTGGCTGAGCTTGTCTGCCACTACATTCCTCTTGCCTGGAATGTACCTGGCTCACAGCTCTACCGAGTGAGCTACTGCCCACTAATGCAACTGCAATGTCAACTTATGCAGCAGGAGGGAAACAAGACCCCCTGCTTGTTGACATATGCCACTACTGTGAGGTTGTTGCTCATCATCACCACCGAGTGTCCCATCACTTGATCCTGAAACTCTTGGGAGGGCTAAGAAGGCTGCCTTGAATTCCAGGATGTTGATGTGAAAATACCTGTCATCTTGGTTCCACACTCCCAAAGTCAGCAACTCCTCCAGGTGTGCGCCCCATCCCTCATTCGATGCATCTGAGAACAGAAGTATGTCAGGAGGGGGAGTATGCAGGGATACTCCTATTAAGATGTTCCTGTCGTCCATCCAGCAGTCCAAATCCTGTCTCACTTCCTCTGTGAGGGGAACGGGAAAGGATTGAGGGTCTTGAAACTAGGACCAGTAGCCACCCATGAGGGACCAGCTTCTCCAATGACGACAGGTGACCAATGACTTGCCATTGCCGAGCTGGCTGCTCCCATCGAGACAGGAAGCTGCGTTGCCTTCCTGAACCTGCTGATACGAGTCCAAAGGAAAGACTCTTGCTGCTACCGTATCTATCAGCATGCCCAGGTACTTTATGCTGCAGCAGAACTCGAGAAGCCAATCCCTGTCCTGTAGCAGCTGTGAGCGGGAGCTCACCAGGATGAACCAGTCATCAAGATACCTCAAAAGACATATCTCATGCAAGTGGGCCCAAGCTGACACAAGGGTGAACACTTGCGTGAACACCTGGGGAGCGGTTGAGAGCCCTTAGCACATTACAGAAGTCCCTGGTTATCAGCAGGGGTTCTGCTCCTGGCGGCGCGACGATAACTGAAAATCGGCGATAACAGCACTAATAACCCACTTATTGGCACCAATAACCAGATATCTGTGCTGAAAACCCAATTATCGTCGTCGTAGACAAGTGCCGTAAAACCGGATCGCTGATAACCAGGAACTGCCGGAACCCTGAGTTGGAACACCACCTCCCTGAGGATAAAGCGAAGGTACTTGTGAGAGGATGGATGGATGGGTATTTGGAAATAGGCATCCTTCAAGTCCACTGTAAGCATGAAGTCATTCTCCCTGATGGAGGCGAGCACTAAGCGTGCTGTTTCCATCGTGAACCAAGTCTGGAGAGCACATCGGTTCAAGGGAGAGAGGTCTATGACTGGTCTCCAACTCCCTGTGGCTTTCTCTACGAGAAAGATGTGGCTGTAAAAGCCTGGGGACCGATCAGACACAAATTCTACAGCGCTCTTCTTCAGTGTTGCTTGCACCTCCTCGAGTGCGAGATCCTTCAGCGAGCCAGGAACGTAGGTGAGGAGACAGGCCAGGTTGTTGGCGAGAAGTGGCCCAGATTCGAAGGGAAGTAGATATCCCTCCAGAAGGACATCCACCACCCAGGTCTTGGCTCCATGTTACTGCCATGTTGCCGAATGGCTCGAAAGGCAACCCCCACCAATGGCAGCAGCTGAAGGGGAACGACATCCCTAACATCCTCCCTTCTTCTTCTTCTTACCTTTACCCCCCTTTTTCTCGACTGGAAAGAGGGTTGAAAGGTATGCGACAGCATGCCTTTCTTGGCTGAGGAAGAAGAGGAAGAAGGCTGGGTATTCCCACGAGCACCCTTCAAATCCTGGGTCTTCTTAGGGGCCTAGGAAGTGTTAGCCTGACCCGAGGGACGGGCTGCAGTGGCACACGAAGACCCGGAGGTCTTGGCCACTGCCTGGTGGACAAGGCGGTTGTTGTCTTCAGCCCGTCTCTTGTCCACAGCAGCATCTACCAACTCCCTGGAGAAGAGAGAGGCAGAACCCAGCAAAGGTCCGTTCCTAAGGGTCAATGTCAACTCGGGACCTACAGACCTGGAGATCTGATTCAGGACAGCATCCCTCCTCTTCAGCACCAGGTTTGCCCTATTTCAAGACTGGCACAGTCTCCCAAACATGGAGTCCTCTCCAAGGATGATCACACCCGAGGAGGCGGCAACCTTGGAAACCATGAAAGTCCTCAGATCCAACCAGGAGACTGCCTGTAGAGCCACCATGGTGGTGGCCTCCAGGTTCACTGCCTCTTGCTGCGAGAGGGATACTCCTTTTGCGGCAAGGTGGTGCAGCAAGAAACCCGGGCCTAGATAAACCAGGTCTGGGTCAACCTGCTTTGTCAGCATAGACTCCTCAGAGGGTTTGTAGAACCATTTCTGTTGAGGCAGAGGAGGGGAAAGGAGCTGGTCTGAGCGGTTTGACCAAAGCAAATTCTCTTGCCCAGAGACAAGGTTATTCACCTGGTTGAGTACCTCCTCGGCAAGCGCGGACCATGACAACCCCACCGAAGCCTTGGGTTCCTTCTTGGGACCCAAAAAGAATTTGAGGTGTGAAGGACAATCCACAGAAGAGGATGTGGCCCCTTCCTGAGACAGATCACTGTTCTGACAAATCAGCACAATGATCTCAAAAAAAAAGGTCCTCTGTTAAGTTAAGTATACCTTAGTTTAACCAGACCACTAAGCTAATTAACAGCTCTCCTAGGGCTGTGAACCTGAGGAAGAGGACCCTTGAGTCCTTCCAGGCTGCGGTCCACCAGAGCTACTCTCCCTGCAGGAGGGAGAACCTCGGCGGACCCTAGGATCCCTCCTTGACTACTCGAGCATACGACAGAGCCAGTCTGAAAACCGAGCCTGGGGCATAGGCCCTCATAGCCTAACCCCAAGAAGAAGCACTCTCATCAGAGACCCTCCTGTCCAACTCGTGCCTCTCTGTAAAACCCCAGGAGGTTGAGGGGACAGGTGAGGGGGATCAAGCGCTCCAACCTGTCCTGCCAGCAGAACTAGTATGAGAGGCAGGCTGTGGGCAGTCACCAACACACAGTGGTGACGGCGACACGGGTCTAGGAGAGTGCTTACGCCTCGGTGAAGTGCTTTCCCGAGGAGAGCGGAGAGGTTCATCCAAGTGCACCCAAGCACATGCACCGTTCTCCGGTGAGTGACGGCAATCCCATGGACGTGATTGGGGGCTAGCCAGAGTCAAGTGCTAGGGAGCTGCTGCATGTGAACTTTTGCCATCCTCACAACGTGCCCTAGTCTTCTTTGAGGCCAAAACCTCCTGAGAAGAAGACTGATCAAGGGACCTCCTCTCTGCATCCCCAGGTGCTCGGGCCCTCAGGTCAGAGACACCAGGTTGGGAAACCTGGCTGCACACTCCAAGCAGTGCTGGCAGGAAGTGACGAAACACCTGCATGTTTTGGAAACTCCTCTAGACCTGTGCCTGAACCAGACCGGGGAGCGGGGTCGCCAGTGCTGGTTCAGGGTACCTGAGACTCCACTGAATCTCGAGCACTTACGGAACCTCTTCTCCGATTTCTTCTTCAACATCTTCTTCAGGATGGCGGTCAAGTTCCCCATCCAAAAGGGAGGAACAGAAACCACAGGAACAACCGGGGCAGCAGGAGCGGAAACAGGAGCAACCAGGGCAGCCTTGCCAGAAGGCACAGCAGGAGTGGCCCAGCTGACCAGAACAGGGGGAGCTGCCTTGGCACCAGGACAGGTGGCACAGCAGGAACAGGAGCAGTTGTCACCACAGGGAAGGCCGAGGGTAGGGACACCTCATGCTGGGGTGCCAGAGCATGCACAGCCATCTGGTCCACCACCGATGGAGTCACTTGAGCCAGGATGTCGGTGGAAATCATCGCTAGTACTTTGGCAAAGGCCATCATGGTCACCGTGGTCGTGGTAGAGGTTGCAGCAGCATACGTCACCACCGGGAAACGTCTCAGGTGCTCCAAGATACCCTGCATCGAGGGAGAGCCCGAGAGACCCAAGGAGATCCAGGCATTCCAGAGCTTGGCTGCCTCCTGGTGATCAGCTGCCTCATGCCACTCGATCATCAAACCTGAAGAAGCAAAGTTGGGTGAGTGGAGGGAGACTCCTCACTCTCCAAGGGAAGTTTCCCCCTCGGAACAAGCTGAGGCCCCCTGAGAAGAGGTCATCTTGATCCCCCAACCCACGCCACAATCTTCACCCGACGAACCGAGCGAAGACGACGAAGGAGAGATCTCTTCCGAAGGAAAGACAGCCAAAAGGAGAAGTTTACCAGGGGGGAGAAATGAGGAAGAAGGGTTAGCTACCAAGGGTGTAGTCGGAGGCGTATATCCTTCCGACGACACCTTGGCAGCCTTCCTCATATACTGTTTCCTCCCAGGAACTTTGCCCGCTGTGCAGGCAACCAAGAGCAACAATCAGCACAAGTCGAAGCAGGATCACACTCATGCCCCCTGCAAGTGGTACAGAGGGCATGAGCAGCAACATCATAAGGGGAACGGAAGTGGGTACAATGCTTGCTACCAGCCCCAGGACACACATGCCGGGGGGTGATGGCCTTCTACACAGGATAAGATGATTCGTGTTTGCAAAACAATATCAACCGGGCAGAGAGCGAGCACACATGTCTGCATAGCACAACGGCCGAAAGCAAATTGAAAGGTTTAGATCCGGGTGGGCAAGACTCCTGCTTACCGGATGGTAGTTAACTGCCTAACCACCTTGTCTGAAAGTTTAATGGCCATTTCCAGCTTCGCTGAGAGTAATTCCTAATGTAAAGGACCAAGGGTTTGTATATCGTGTAGGAACAAATTCATTTTGAACCATATATACTTTACCTAATAATTCATTCCCTTTTGAGTTTCATGCAAAAGCAAGTCATGAGAAATTCATTTTCAAAACATGTTTTAATGACAACAAAGTCAGGTAACTTGTCAATTTCTTTATACAAACTGTCCCATTTTTCATATATAAATTTTGCCTATTTGTTTCACCAGAAAGAAGTAATGAACAAAGAATCTACACAAGGAGATAGACTTGAATGACTAAGAACCTGGTACAGTGATATCCTTTATATGCTTATGGACTAAACAGGCAAATAATGATTTATTATATCATCATTCCCTCTACTAAAGAGATAGTAATTACTATAAACTGATATTTTTTTAAAAGGAACAGATAGAATTGTTTACAAATTATAATTGTAATTCAATATCCTTCAGTATAACTCATCCTCTGTTAGAACCTCTTGTAACCAGGGGTCTCTCCAACTTTTATGTCTCCTGCAAGGGCGTAGTTGAGGCAAGCCTCCGTGAAGGAATGAAGGTTGCAGCATGAAAGACTACTGCAGAAGCAGAAGTGCACACCAAGACTGATATTGGTGTAGAACTCTTGGCCACAGCCAAGTGTCCTAGGGAGCCAAAAAGGGATGGATCTCCCATTAACCTATGCGAAGAAGGCCACACAGCAACACCTTCATTTTCTCAATGCACCTTTGAGCAGTTGGCAAAGCAGGGGCAGGTGGGATGGCACAGGAAGAAGGGTTTGTGGCCATAGCAGGCAGTGTTCACCCTCCCATACTAGGAAGAGTAAGAAGGTCAGTCACTTTCCAATCTCTCCATCCCTCCTTGAACTGAGCCGGGGGGGAATGTCCAAATACTCTCCTAGAAACAAAACCAAGAGTCACATCAGAAGGGGATCCTCAAAGGTGGGTCAGAGAGAGAAGACCCAGATGGAACCTCCTTAAGACAGCTTTATCTCTGACCCAAACTTCTTTCATTAGGAAGGAGGTCAATCAGATCACTCAAACCAGATTCTGAACCAGTATAAAATCCAGATCCCTAAACAGCAAACAAAATGAATGAGGTTCTACATACACTTGTAATATACAGGGCATGCACACAGTTGCATTCTTAGTGGCAACAATGAATACAGTAAACCTCCCGTATTCGCGTTCTCACGATTCGCGGACTCACGCATTTGCGAGTTTCTCTGTAGAACATATCTACCCATTATTCGCGGAAAATTCGCCCATTCACAGTATTTTTCACTGAGAAATATTCACTAATTACTGTATTTTCATATAATTTTCATGAATAAATGCACTTTTTGTGACAAAACTATTAAAATACTCAGGTGTAAGCATTTTTACAGGGTTTTTCTTGTGTTTAAACTATCAAAATTGGCAGTTCTATGTGTTTTTAGAGGGGTTTTAAGTATTCGTGGATTATAGCTATTCGTGGGGGGGTTCACTGTATACAGTCTGCTAGGAGAATCTGCCATCATCTTTTGGATTACAATTACAACCAAATTAAAAAACAAAGCCAAAGTTGTTAACCAAGGGAGTCAGAATAAAAAGGGAAACCAAATAAAAAAGAAAACCCATGTCTTAACAAGAAACATGATTCTACGAAGTTCAACAGTGAAGACATCTTTGCAGAATCAAAGCCAAAGAAAACTTGAAAGCAGACAGTCAACTGAATGGGTAGTCCCCTTATCAGCTCACTTGATAGCAACTATACATCTCTTGCTAAAGGTACAACTATATACAAGATGTGGTTCTGTATTCTCACAAGAACAAAGTCAGAAAAATTACACAAAAAGTTCTGTATTACTGGTTATGTTATCTCCATTCTTTTCGCTCTTCATACTTAAATCTCTATTTAGTATTAAGGTTGATTTATAAATCTTAATACTGTTTAATTCAAAACTTTTTGTTAATACGTCTAATGGTATTTTATTAAGCACTGTGATACAAAAAACCACAGCCCAAACCTGTTATTTAATCTAGTTCCAACTACCAAGCAGAATAACTTAATGGGTGATGGCAGTATAATTTTCTCAAGTGTGTTTACTGTGTGTCCAAATTGTTATTTTGAGGTCTTAGTTTTGACATCTGCTAGCTACTTCAAACACAGTGAACAGAGTTATTACCAGGTCATTGATATTCTAAACCATACTAGACATCAAGTTTCCTTACCATCACACCAGCAGCAAGAACATCACATGAAATTCTGTCACCAAAATCCAAGGCTAAACGATGAACTTACATTAATGAAATACTTATGTAGAAAATACTCTCACCTTGACAGTAAAATTATTTAAAGGGTCCGAGAGGTCGTGTTCTGGTTTTGTTTTGAATCCCAACAATGTCCCATTTTCAAGCAAGTAGAAATATCGCTGTCTCCAGTTCTTGATGTGTTCACCTCTTTTGTTAAGCCAGCCTTCTTTTACAATGGCTGGCTTTGCTTCTCCTCCTGCTTCACCCATTATGCCTGCAAACAGAAATGACAATGCTTGATACAACAGGGTCTTCTGGAACTGCAATGAACATTCTACTGATAGCTTAAAGAAACAAAGTTACACTGTCATAGAAAATAACTGAACCAAACACTAACAAAATAAATTAATACACTCGGAACTTCACAACACTAACTTCATCCCTTCATGCTCCCTTCTGCAAACAAACTGATGCCAGACATGAAATCACATACAATTTCAACAGTGCCTTACATTAAAAATCTTACTGTGTTAATAACATATCAAGCACTACTTATTTTTATAATTCCTCACCATCTCTTCCTAGTAGAATATACATACAAACATAAGTAGTATTTTGTCACATGCTATACAGGTGTGTAATTTTTGATTTTCAATTGTGGCAGCATTTTACCAGTAGTTAATGCAAACCATTTATATATTCATTTACATAAAGCATAAATTTTAGCACAGACTCTCATTATGTACTACAGTTACGTCAGACTGTACACCTGCCCCCTCAAGCCAGGATTGATGCTGCATCCTAGCTCATTAGGTTAGGATGTATCTAATGTAGATTGCCAAACTTTCATGCAAAAATTAAGGGGAGTTTAAGTGAGAAAAAAGGCATTGGATTTTACTGCTTACAGTATTGTTGTCAACCAAATACTGTGAAATCAAGACATAACTGTGTTTCACATTTAAAATTCATACAGACAGATATCAATGGTCTTCTTGAGGAAGGTGTACTTTAAAAAAAAGTACATTGCCAGGCATACTCACATTCTAGTTTTGCACAAAAAATAAAAATAAGTATTGATGTTGAAAATTCAGTCACCACTAATAAATTTACTCAGTTAGATTCACATCCCCACCCAAACACAGATGACTAGTTTATGAAATGGCTGAATACGAGGTCTTTATTTTCAAATTTAAAAAATGCTTATCATCTGGTCCCCTGTACCTGAGGAATATTGGCCCTAAGCAAATGGTGCCCTATATCAATTTACCAAATTATGCTTTGGTCTCACCAATGGAGATATGACTTTTTGTGGGACTGACATTATAACAAATGACCTTAAAGCAATGACCTAAAAGCTATTTATCTCTCATCTTGATTACATTATTGCTTGTGCCAACACTCGACTAGACAACGATGAAAACTTACAATGGTTTACAGATGCAGCTTGTCATTATTATTCTCAATGAAGGCAAGTCTGTTCTTCCTTCACATTCCATTCATATTAATATGACCTCTTGTCTAGAGGGTGTTATGAACATAACCAGTCCGCACACCAACATTTTGATCCAACAGGCGACAGGTTTACAATACTGGCTTATTAGCTTATTATCACTGGATTCCTCCCTTCTTTGAAAGGAATTCACCTCCCAACTGATGCCATACTTCTGTTCTCAAAGGAGGAATTTGCTGCTATGAATGATTTAAAAATCACCTTAAACGTATCTATCAAAGCTGCTGGCAATGAAAATTTACCCTTTACTGCTGAAACTGACGCTTATGAGCTTGCTACCGAGGTTTCATTAAACCAAGATGGATGTTCAGTGGCCTTTTTTCTCAATATTTCTCAGTAGTGCCAAAGCAAAGAATTGCAGTACTAAACTCATGCACGAACCTACCTACAATGCCCAGCAAAAGGATGAAGGAACTGCCAAAACTCCCTACAGAAAAGCAATGGCCCTAAAGAAACTTATTATATTATGCAAATGGTGTGTGACAATGCTGCTGAGTTCCTCTGAACTATACAGTATATTAAAAAAAAATGTTCAAACTAAAAATATGTTAACGTATTATTTAACGAACTCATTTGCATAAAATAATTTGGTAGAATAATTTGGTAGGGCTAAATACCGGATTTACATGTAAGAAACCTAGAAAACCTACACAATTCTATAAAAACTATTTATACACAGCAGCACACAGAGATTCAATCCATACATGTGCATGATTAGCCTATTGGCCTCTATGCTAATTGTTCCAGTTTGGGTACGAGTGAAAAATAAAATTTTTTGTAATTCTACAGAAGAGCTCTACATGAAAATATTGTTTATTTTTTTACTGAACAATATAGAAAAGGATGTACATAAATCAATACTTGTGAGATAATTTGAGAAATTTACAGAGATATCTAATTAGAGAAATTTACTTTTTTTCATTCATGTTTTTAAGTTCACCCCTGAGGGGCTGGTACTAAACATGGTGTCCCATGGAGCTATTATACATAAAAGCAAACATAAAAGGGGGAAAATTTCTCACATTATTCAAGTAAGTTTTTGAAGTTATCTCATATATACTGCATCCTAGCCTGTACACCCTTTCCTGTAGTCTTCTGTCATGGAATTATGATAATAGTCGATATATTTGTGCTGCCAGCTCCTTTACAGTTATCATACTTTGAGTATGGGGTCTCAAATTAATAGGTGGGGTCAAGGGAAGGGCAAAGCCTACCCAACCAGGCAAGGAGATAGCATCCAAAGTTAGGTTTGGTGAAGGTAAGTCTGGTTAGGTTATAGTCCCTCTGAAATGCTTACAACAAAAATACCTACTAGACCTAGCAACAGTAGACCTGAACCCCCTGCTCTGCATTCGCTCCCCCCTTTTTTTTTAATCACACAGTCAATAACTTTGCTGTCGAATCTGGTTGAACTTTGATGTCAAGTTGAATTCTGATGCCAGTGCATCATAGGCTAGGCTACTTCTAAAGTTTAAATCTGAAATTACAAAATGAAACTGCAGAACTTACTGAAAAGGCTTTTTAAGATGACACTAAGCTAAGAGAAAGAAAGCGAAAAAAAAGAGGCTCCATTAGGCTACGACACAGGAGTACTCATTCCCAGACACCCATTTGAGATTACCTAGTAACGTAGGGTATGGCGCTCATCAAAACCCCAAATACAACGAAACAGGTTAATTGTGAAGTACAGTGTAACGTGACGGTGAACGTGGGTTATTATTTCAAACATATTTACTACCCTGAAGGGGAATCTACCTCACTATCCTAGTCGGGGTTTAGCCATCCTAGTGCTCAAGGTCTTTTGTTGTTCTGTAGTAACTTCTTCTTCCCCCCTTATACGAAATAACAGCCTCTGCTCACCTGATTTCCAGTCGACTGGCAGAAGTACCTAGACTATACACCCTTCACGATCACTTTCCGTCCCTGAACAATTAAGGTGACACCATCGTGCGACGCATAACAATAATATCATAACATCACAACAATACGACGACTTGACCTCCTCACTCAGCTGTGATTGTGTGTGTGAGACCTTTCTAGAGACTGCCGAGAGGCAGAAAGCCTCTGAACAAACGTCAATTATTTTACCCTTCCGTTCATTAGGAGTCTTCGGTGCCACCTGAAATTTTTATAAATGAATATTATTCGTAAATATTATACTAGAATATCATATTCAAATTCAGGGTTTTTTTTCCAAAATAAGACGGGACGTCCCAAGGCATAATATTGGAACGATTCTCATTCTTCTCTACAGATGACCGGATGACCAATGTCACTTGATAAAAACAAATGCCAAATAATGAAGGTTGCCGTTCGAATAAGCAATGTTAAGGTTATTCTTCATGGTTGTTGAGATAATCACACACCCTCTGAAGTCTCGATAACTGAGATTCACCTTTAAGAGTGGAAAAGTAATGACGAAAAAATTGCCGGCCAAAGGTCCTATTATTGGGTTTTAATTGTAATCTCAAGCGGCATACATCGCAAGACTTCTTAGATAAAACAATACGTCTAGCATTGATTGTTAGTTCATCTTATTGGATAGCAGCTTTAACCCCGCCCACCTTTAACTGGTATTATGCATGCATGCGTGCTTGCATGCTGTGCAGCTATTTCCAATTCAGCGGAATTTCATACAACGTTGCACATTTCATGAGCAAAACAACCGCATACCTACACAGTGTGGGCTGCACAGTGTGTGTGACTTATTCAAGGATGTGATGGTGACTCGCTCTCATGTTGCCTCTGAGATAAGGCTGTGTTTGTCAATCAGGCTAAATTCATATTCATATGAGTACGCAGGTCCTTTAGTTGCCAGTGTGCATATTCAAGTTTATTTTGTCTACGTTTGTGCTAAGGCCAGGCCCGGTATGAGAAAGATTCAACTCTATGACCTTGTACTTAACTAATATAGTACTAGTCTGTCGATCTACGGTTATAATACCAAAGATTCAGTAAATTATGTAGCTTCGTTTATATTGGTTGAAGTTTGATGTGTTTTGTTATCCCATAAGCAGTGGCTGTTTTTCTTGACATGACGTGAGGTAAACACCACAGCGAAATTAGTGATCCGCTAACTCCACAAACTTTATGTTCGTTATTTACGCCTCCTAAATCTCACCCGTCTGCTTTATCTATCTATCCTTGCTTTAGCTTCGATTTTCATATAACAAAAGAGAGCCATCAGCTTACTTTAATGAGTCGAAAACAATTAACAAAAAAAGTAAACTAACTGACCATGACGGAGAGTCAGGGTCAAGACGGAAACTGAAAAGTCCCGACCTTACTGTAGCCTACCTTTATTCTGTATATACTGTATATAGGAACCAGTGGTGAAAGAGGCTGACCACAGGGCTGAATGACGACAAGCCTAAACGAGTTTATAATTAGTCGACTATCGACCTTACACAGGCAAAATACATGGATGCAGGCTCGCTCAAAAAAGAAAGGCATTTGCACCAAGTTTAAACTTCTGAGGTTCTGACGACTCCATTATATGCTTATGTGGATTATGCCATGGTTTCGTCATAGCTGAAATGAAAACTTCTAAGAAGATATGAAAATGAGCCTAACAAAAGAAAAGGAAAATTGGTAAGATTAACTGCCAATCTAGCACTACGTGGTGGATGGTGGGCCTACGGTCTGCAGGGAGTGCCAGCAGGAAAATGATGATCAGAATTATGAAAAAAATTTAATCAAAGTTGCATGTTAACAGTCATCATTGGACCAAGTTTAGCTGGTGGCACGATCTTCAATCATGAAGGAATTTGCCTATCAGAGAAAATAGGCTCAAAGTTTATACATAACCGTGACCAGTTCAGAAGTGAGTATAACATTAAAATAAATTCACTTCATACAAGAGTGAAGGACATGAGGGATAGCCTGGTTAGTTTAAATCTTCCAAAAAACACAACATTAACAGAAATCCCCATTAGAGGATCAGACTTATAATGGGCATGACCTCATTTTTAATCTGCTCGGAGCCAGATTTAGAAGTAAGGTCAAAAGTTCTCGGACCACTTCCTATGGTGAACATTGACATCGCCCACAAACACGAAAAAGAGGCTTTCCTGGTAACTTTTCTTATCTTAGCCATGACGATAAATGCAGCGCAAATAAAGGTTTTTATGACTGCAGCAAACTTCTGCAAGTTTGATCTCATGAGAGGTCTTAAGAAGAACTGAATAATAGATTAACTAGGCACGGGCGCGGCACATCAGATTCACGATTCCCGTGTAAACAGAAATAACGTTCTTGACGGGAAGTACAACGGACAACAGCTAGACATCTTAGACCGAGTTGGCCGTTGTGGAGTGATATCCACAACACCCACAATAACAGAACAAAGAGCAATGATTATTTTATCATGACTCCCATACTCTGAAATGTATTTGTAAACTTTTTGCAGAGAGTGTTTTGAGATGTTGCTTTGTTAAAGCAGAACAGTAACGACAAAACTACACTCTTTTTAGTTTCCAGTATGAAGGGGTGATATCTTTCAACCCTAGTCGACATAGTTAGAAGAATGACCTTCTTACACAGGTCATCGTTTCAAGAGAGAGAGAGAGAGAGAGATAGTAAGGGAGGGGACAGTGTTCAGTACAATAATTAATTATTGTACTTTAGCTTAGTCAGTAACCACAATCCATGTTGACTCACTGCATCATTTTTATCATAGCAGAGTCTACACTGGAGACCAATTGACGGTCTCTCTCTCTCTCTCTCTCTCTCTCTCTCTCTCTCTCTCTCTCTCTCTCTCTCTCTCTCTCTCTCTCTCTCTCTCTCTCTCTCATAAACGCAAAGGAAGAAACGCAAGTAGCCTACTGTCGGATGGAACTTCAGATCTGACAAGACTATAGATTATCAATCGTAAGAACAACTCACCAGATCAATTTGTTGACTCACCAAGAAGAAATACATAGTTCAGTATATTATTCTAAAACGAAAAAACAGATGTGAGATGAAAGAAATGTGAATATTTACGTTAATTTTTCTTTTAACTTTCACAAGAATTGGTAACCAAAACCAACTTCAACTCAGCGATTTTGAACCAGATATCAAAGAAGGCATCACGGCGACCCCATATAAAAATGGGAACAAGCTGGGAAGAAGAAGAAGAAGAAGAATTGCAGGAAATTTAAGAACTTGCACATTACCCAAACTGATAACATAAGAGCATCGTAGCTTCTCTGATGCAATGAAACAATATGCTGGGTATGATATGACGTCTATAAATACTATCAACTTACGCACGTGCGTAGTTTGTGGCGTATCACGAACGTACGAACTTACTCCCACAGGTTAGTCCCCGCCCCCCCAACCATGCCTGTGAACACCTGGCAGCATCTGGCATTCTACGTCTTGAACTCCCCCCCATCCGTAACTTATTTATATTTATTATGCAAAATAGTAAAATGGCGAAAGGAACATTACCTCATGAAACAATTAGATGTGACGAGTTACCGTAACATTTAGACGCAGTTTCTCGCAAATTGGTCTCGGCAAGATCCCTGTAGACATGGATTTTGGTCTAGGCTACCACAAATGTTCTGTCCATAGTCAATTCCCTTCTTTTTCCCCAAGCCTTCATAAATAGGAAGGTTCTGCACAAATTTTTCTAGAAGCTGATTAATAAATAATTAGTACTAGTATACCAACTTCATAGTTGAGCATACGGCTAATCTTAAGAAACTGATGAAGCACTTCTATCGAATAGGCAGTAATTATATATAGTAGCGTAATAACTTTGCAATTAACTAATAGTACAAGTAAAGAAAGGAATTACTAAAAGTAAACAGAAAACTCAGAATATATCAAAATCGTTTGCATATCCTGATAAACATCAAATGAGACTTCAAATATTAAGCAGCAGGCTCAAAAGATTTTACTCCCACGGGATGTTCTATGACAAAAATAATTTACGTTTAACTATACGCATCTACCAAAGTTCGTGTGTGGTGGAGAGTACTTTTTTGTGATAGTGACTGGAATACAGTATGAATACGAAGGTTGAATATAAATCTAGTTACACTATGCACTTAAAAAATAGCTTACATAAATTATTGGAACACTTAATTCTGTGGATTCAGAGTGGTTACTCCATTGATCCCACTAAAGTTGACTTTCGTAAATACAGTCAGTAGAAAAGGAATGAAAATAAAAGAAAAAATTACATCCATTTAAAAAAAAAGGCAAAGTTGACAAGCTTACACAAAACACACTTAAACGGGATCCATTTTCTAAAATAAAAACCTCATTGCAGAAGCTTTTCGACAAAGCTGAAGGATGGAGAACTGTGTTGAAGGAGGACCTCACCGACTGCTATTATGCAAATTAATGTGAGGGTACATTCGACTAGGGGCGACATGGATGCTCATGATTCGTTTGGTCAATATCATGACGGCAGACATTTAGAATTTACGTTAAATGTTGTCTACTTAATATTTAAAAGCAGTTCTGTTACCAAAGGAGCTACCTGAACATGCCCTAAAAAAAAAAACGTTCTTTAACATTCGTCTGTGCTAGCAACTCCTCTAATTTGTCTATTCTTTATGAGAATGTTCTAGAAACGAGAGGTTGAGTTATTTGATTAGGAATTATATGCGTCACAACGGCCGAGAGAGAGAGAGAGAGAGAGAGAGAGAGAGAGAGAATGGTAGGGTAGAGGGGATGTGATGTTTGCATATTCAATACGGCCAAGGTGTCTTGTCACACAAGTGTTAAAGGCGCCCTTTTCGCTCATCTAGTTTCCGTGACATCAGTTAATAACGAATACTTTTCTTCTCGGCTATATATTTAGATTAGATACCCTCACGAATATCTTAATTAATTCCAGACATCGTACAGATTGACATATGTTACTTTCTGCCCCTCACAAGATCAACCACGATGCAGGAGTGAGTCTAAGTTCTGAAAGAAGCATGAAACACTTACATCTATTTTTTTCTCTCTTCTCTCTTTCTCTCTCTCTCTCTCTCTCTCTCTCTCTCTCTCACCGTGTATCACTCTCTCTCTCTCTCTCTGTGTATCGCCTCTCTCTCTCTCTCTCGTTTCATCGAAGTTCACCCACCGAATCGAATCGCACTCATTCTCACCAAATCAATTAAATGGACCATTTAAAGAAACGCAATAGTTTCTACAAAAATAGGTTTATTATTCAAATAACCCAACAAGAAATGAATAAAACAAAGCAAAGATTAAAATGCATAATAAATGAAATATCGAGTTAGATAACTAAACTCTGAACTGCAAAACACTTCTGATTAAAGAAGTCTCACTATGGCTAATAGCCTGAAAATATCCAAACTCACACATACTCCCCAAATCAATAATTAGTCATGTCAAAAACCAGTCTACCACATGTTATTCGAAAAACAGTCCACACTGTCCACCGACATCTGTCCACAGACATCTGTCGGAAGAATCAAACATGATAGAAAACTCCCAAAAATATATGAAATGCAAAACACAATAATGGAAAGTGTAAAATGCATAGCCAAGATATGGCAAACGTAACATGACAAAACAATAATATAAAAGAGGTATGAATATTCATATTAAATCTCCCACACCAGTTCAAAAGTTCATAATGATTAGAAAATCATGGTAAAAATCACAAGTTCAATTTTCTCCCATAAAAACAGAGATTTCAAAGTCTACCTTATCTGCCGATTCAAAGCCTGGATCCTCTCCAAAGCTACGTCTAGACAACTGCAGTTCTATCACGTTAATGAACGATCAAACTCACTTTTAGGGCAGATTTTGGCGTAATCTAGATCAAATTAACGCACGTACTCACGAATATACATAACACTCGGAAGATCACCTGACTGGCAATATTGCTGAGGAATCAAACTATTTGTTGAACACAAAGATTTTACCTCGAGTCTCTCGACCTACTTCCATCTGACTCCATAAATTCTTTCATCACATCTTAAAGCATTGAAGCTATGAAATGCATATATGTGTCCTTTAAAATTGTAGCAGCCATATTTTCTGAAATAGAGCTCGGCCACCACATAAGAGCGTCTCGCTCTCTCCTTAACGGCAAACTAAAACAAAAGCATATGTATAAAACATAACAGAATAGAGCTATGCTCAATTAGCAATGTCTACTGCACTGCAGCTTTAAGGACTGCTCTCATGACGCACTTCCAAAGTCACTGGGGTTGAGTTCTTAGAGCCTTTACATGTAATCTTACAAACACGAATAAGCTTTACTACCCCCACAACAAGAATTATCAGTAAAATAGCTATTAAGACAATTAAAATTGTCGGCATAATATATTCCTGATACTGGAACATCACGGAATCGTCAATGTCTTCCAACGGTGGAACCGTCATTGGCACCTTGGTTGTAGGTACCTCCACTACCAAATGCTCGTTATGCGTATGACGCATAATTATCTTCTCGGAACTGTTGAATACAGCACGGCTAAGTACGAGAAATTCCGTAGACAGGATTCTGCAGGATGAATCAAACTGCTCGGACCCTCGATGAACGATGATCGTCGACTTGTTGCTCTGGCACATCATTGTAACTGCATACTCCTTGCAAAAACACAGCAGGAAGAGTACTGGTGGACTCAATGTGGTAATCTCGCAGGAACTGTCTAAAGTCACATTCTGTCGGAGTCTGTCTATGAACTAATGATAATTCACAACCACCCACAGACAGACACAACTCGCAACTGGAAAATACTGTCTGTCACACACACTTCTCTCTAACTAAAGCACAACTCGTCTTATAATCAACTCCCGAACCTTGATATTGATCTCCCAAAATGAACATGGTCTCTAATCTATCCCATGTCACTACTGAGTCTCCCAAAAACACTCGAAAAAGGTCTAATAACAAAAAGGTTTGATGTTCCAAAAAAACACTAATGGTCTAAGGTTTCATGTTACTGAACCAAACAAAACTACTAAAAACAAATGAACTAATTCCAAGTGTATCTCAGAATGTCACTCACTGAGTCTCCAAAAACACAACTCTAAGGTCTAACTCAAAGGTTTAACAAAAAAAGGTTTCATGTTACTGAACCAAACAAAAACTAATGCAAAAGTCAAAAACAATGTGAACTAATTCCAAGTTTGTATCTCAGAATAATCACAGTCAACTCACTAAACACAACAACTCTACGGAACTCACTCATAAAAAAAATTCTATCCAAACAAAAAAAAATACTCGAGAATCTATCCAAACACTAAAAGGTATCATATCTCGTAAAAGACATGAAAGTTCTACTCCGGTTAGCAAATATTTCGCAACACCTGACTAACTCTCAACAAAATAGCAATTGACGTAATGGCAATCGCTCCCATGATCATAACAATTACAATTACTCACAATACAGCTCCTTTAATTAAAAAAAAAAAGAAACTGGAAAAAATCCAAACACTCAAATACGATCTCCCAACCGAAAAAAAAAAAGATCAGACTTGTTCGGTCCGATATACTAAGTACCTCCCCAAAAAAAAAAATCCTAAACAACACACATATTGCGTCAGATGATGAAACACATCATAACACAATAACACACTAACACACGGGTCAAATCTCGTATGAAATTAGCCCATGTCTCAATTCCTAAAATCATTCGAAAACAAATGATTAAGAACTTCAACATCCAAAATGAACAAGAGAAAAAAAAAAAAAAAAAAAATATCATATATATACAAATATCAACCCATTTATCCTCTAACTATATACAAATATACAAACGTTCCATTACATCCCAACTTTCTTTAACTTCGAAATATGGGTCAATTTCGTCACTCCAGTGTTTACATCTTTAACTACAAATCTATTCCCTCTTTTGATCTCTACAATCTCAAAAGGTCCGTGGAACTTCGGACTTAATTTATAATTCAGATCATTCCGAACATTCACTTTAACAAACACTCTATCACCCATCGAAAAAGCTACTCCCCTCGATTTCGCGTTACTTTTCTCTACCATTGCACGCGAACTAAGTTCAAGTTCTTTACTGATACGTGCAAATCTTTCTCTCGCTGTATTTATCAATGAAGTGACCGTAACATCACCCTGAACACACTCTGGTAACAAATCAAAAGGTCCTTTCAACTTGTATCCATACAAAGCTTCTGCTGGAGATATCTTAATTGTGTCATTCATCATAGTATTGATACTATATCGCACTTCATCCAAAGATCTGTCCCAATGTGTATCGGAACCTCCCACCGTCATGCGCAAAGCTTCGATTACTTTCCGATTCGCCCTCTCACACAACCCATTTGCTTCAGGTCTATACGGGATTATAGATACTTTCTTTATCCCCAACAAATTAGCAAGACCGTCTAAAGTCTTATTAATAAACTCCCTACCATTGTCTGTGATCAGACATTCTGGAACACCATATCGACAAATTATCCCCTTAAAAAACGCTATAGCAACTTCCTCAGCTGATTTGTATTTCAGTGGGAAAATCTCGACAAAGCGAGTCAACTCATCAACAACTACTAATAAATGTCTATAACCATAAGCGGACTCTGAGAAGTTACCCAGAATATCCATATGCACTCTCTGAAACGGCCTATGTGGTATGGGATATGAACCCAAACGACACGACACTGTCGTCGCTGGCTTATTCGCATTGCAAATAGCACACTTCTTCACAAAGGCTTCTACTGCGGAAAACATATTTTTCCAAAAGAACTTTGACCTGACGTTTTCATACGTCTTGTCTACACCCAAATGAGGAGAACCAAATTTACAATGTACAATGTCTAGAACTTGTGGTACTAGACTCTCTGGCACGATGATTTGTGTAATCTCCCCCATGCTTCGAGTACTTCGCAAGTTATACTTAACTTTTCTCACCAATAAATTATTCTCCAACTCTAGACCAGAAAAAGGCAACTTATACCCTTTCTTCGGTGAAACTCCCTTAAGAAATGCCTTAGCATCTGACAACAATTTATCTTCATCTTGCTTTTGTTCCAGCAAGCCTATGTCCCAAGTGACATTTTCACCCGTAATATAACACACTGCGTTACTCTCACTATCACGAATAACAATCTCTCCCGAGACTGCCGACTCACTATTTCTCCCCGAAGTATGCACTGTAGGAACGTGTATGTCCTCTACATGCGATCTCTCAGAACTACTAATATCAGAGACATTAGACACCAAATATTTACTCTCTTCTCCCACACAGGATTCGGTGTGTATTTCCTCATCCTCGACCGGAAAATATCTGCTCAATGCATCTGCAACTACATTATGCTTACCTTCAATGTATTTGAGGTTTGCATCAAAATCTCTCAATGTTAGGAACCAACGTGCTCTCTTGGGCGACAAATTTGGCTTATTAAAAGCTCTAACAACGGTTGATGATCTGTAAAAATCTCAACTTTATTTCCCAACAACAACATCTTAAAATGAACAAGGCTAGAGACGACTGCGAAAGCCTCCTTGTCCACAACTGACATCAGCCTTTCGTTACTACCACGTGTTTTGAACTTTCTGCTATAAAAAGCAATTGGGTGTAATTTCCCCTCAAATTTCTGCATCAAACACGCACCTATACCTTCCTGACTCGCGTCAGTCACTAAGGTGAACGGTTGACTAAAATCTGAAACTTCAAAACTGGTGGGTTCACCAAAGCGTTCTTAAGCTTCTCAAAAGCTAATTGTTGACTATCACCCCAAACAAACTTAACGTCTTCTCGTAACAAATCTGTCAATGGAGACGCTATTGTAGAAAAATTCCGCACAAAACGGCGAAAGAAACCCGACATACCTAGGAACGAACGAATCTGTTTCCTGGTTTTGGGAACTGGAAAATTCACAATGGCTTTAACTTTCTCATCATTCACTCTAACTCCCTCTTTAGAGATAACATGTCCTAAATAGACAATTTTTCTCTTCAGAAACTCACATTTGGCCAATTTGACCTTTAACCCAGCGAACCGTAATCGCTTAAGGACTTCTTTTAACACCTTTAGATGTTCTTCAATTGTATCTGTGCATATGAGAATATCATCCATGTACACAAACACCGACTTTCCTAACAAGCCATGAAGTACTGTGTTAACCAGTCTAGTAAATGTTATTGGGGACCCTTGTAATCCAAAAGGCATCCTATTAAACTCGTAATGTCCCTTTGGTACCGAAAATGCTGTATATTTACGGCTACTCTCACAAAGGGGAACTTGTAAAAACCCTTGCATAAGATCTATAGATGAATATATATTCTTGCCACCGATCTCAACAAACAAATCAGGCAAACAAGCTACCGGATATCTATCTGGGCATGTTTTTTCATTCAATTTACGAAAATCTACACAAACTCTGATACTACCGTCTTTCTTAGGAACTGCAAGCAAAGGAAAATTAAACGGAGAATTGGACGGTCTGATAATGCCTTCCGACTCCCACTTCTGAACTTCTTTTTCTACTTCTTCTCTGATCTTAAAAGGAATTCGATATGCTGGAATATATATGGGATTTGTACCCTTTTCTAGGCGGATTGAATGTTCTAAAACATCTGTAACTCCTAATTTATCTCCCTTCAAAGCAATGATATCTAGATATTCTTTCAACACTTTCTCTACTTTATCTGAATATTCAGGATAATCAACTTTAGCCAAGTGTTCATGTAGAACCTGACTTCGGAACTGTTGCTCCTCGTTAGGAAACATATTCCCGTCTCCACAAAAACTCACTAATTTATGCTCTTCATTAAACTCTTCAAAATCAATTACATAAGTACCCTTGTGATATTTTTTCACTGAGTCTTGATAGCTAACTAATTCTACTGAAGTCACGCCTGCGACTGAAATTTCATTCACTGACACCGTACTCACAACGTCTTTGAATTTCTCGGTTCCCTCAACAACGCACACTTGAGAAGGAAACTTTTTCTCTTTCAGCGACACTTTAACTAATGTAGGAACTCGCGGTTGCAATTCAACATCTTCCAACAAAAATCCTTTGAAAGATCTTTGCGGAATATCTTCACTCTCTAATGAATGTGTTACACATGTCTCAGACTGTGTCTTAAGTTTCTCACAAGTTTTTTTCCTGTGTATATATGGAACAAAACAACCTGACTCACCTATTGTAATCCCCTGAACTCCCGTAAGAATGTTGATGTTATGTCGCATACAAGAAGGGTGTCCTAGCAAAACCATTTCACCTAAGGCTAATCCTTCTATGACCAAAAATGATTCTACTATTGTCTTTCCACCGATACAAAGCGTAAGAAATGACGAACCTAAAATATTCAGTTTCCTCGCTTGTACATCACACACTGTCTCACTAGAAGGGACTAATTTGCACTCTGGAAACCTCGAGTGAAAAAGGTCAGCATTTACTAAGTTAACTGAGCTACCAGAATCAATGAAAATAGAAATTTCATTGCCATTAGAGAATCCACGTACAATCGGCCTAGGTTCTAGTGACTCTACGACCTGATTAGTCATTATCCTGTGTCCGTTTTCGAACTTATCTTGTGAAAATTCTGCTGTTCCTTTGTGTATCTAGAACTTGCATCATGTGGAATTCTCCTGTCATATCTAGAAAAACCTCCCGGGACTTCCCTGAATAATCTCTACTCTTTGTGGCTGGGCAAAATCTCCATCCATGATCTGAAGATTTGCAAACTGAACAATATCTCACTCTGCAATTTGATTTACTATGGCCTATTTTATCACAATTAAAACAACGTATCGTTGTGACTGATCTCTCTGGAATTTTCTTCGATTCTACTCGTGCACATGTCTTCGCTGTTGCATCATTTCCCGAATGCGAGCGACTATCATTATTCTGTGGTTTGGAAACCGCAGCTGACATCTTTGCACCTCCCTGTACAAAACTACTGTCCAGTGTCGGGCATTTTGCTAGATTTTTGTTAATCTGTGCAAACAAAAAGGATTCGTCTGTATCCTGATCAATTCTCTTATCAAAACTATCTACAATTACATCTGGGACCGACGTTAAAAGGCAAGCAAAGTGTAACAATCTTTCAAAATTATCTAAGGAGATATTATTTCCAGTTACCCATGGAGAACCTGTTATAGATTTCTTTAACTCAACTACTGCATCAAATAAATTCGCACTGTATGTGACTAGTGAATCATTGCCCTTCTTTATTTTGAGAAACTCTCGCAAATTCCGAACTGCGCATTCACGTTGAACTCCGCCATAAGTAGCTCGTAGAAATTTCTGCAGTTCATTCCAAGTTTTACACCTTCTGAACCCGAAACTGCGTGCTCGTTTCCCAATATCTCCTTTATCTAAATCCAGAAATGATTTAGCCTCTGTTAAAGCTTCAGCGCCATTCGTAATTTTCTTGGAATTCAGATAATTGTTCACTGACTCAATGAAAGTTTCTATATTTTGGGTTGGCTTTCCATCAACTAACCCTTTAAAATTTGTAATTCCCGCACAAATGTTCGTCACTTTATGCACCACAATTGATTGGGATGTGCTTGCTGCATCGTCCGGCATTTTGTGAGTAATCACACGCCCTGAGCGTAACAACATAAAAAGAGAAACCAAAAAGAACACTAGAGAAAGGCACAAGTTACCCCTCTAAAAGAAGAATAGAAAACGGCGTTCTGCGCAACTTACGAGAATGGGGTACTTACCAATTTTGAAACAGAAAACGAAGTACCTATCTCTCAACTTGCTAACCTGTGACGTCACCCCTACTCGACAGCGAAGAAAAAAAAAGACACCCAGCGCGTTTCTAGTTGAATCATCACTTTGCGTAATTAACTCACAATCGCCACTATTCACACTTATTTGGGTATTTTGTTAACCCCAAAATTGCTCTAGAGATCATCCAGATCTATTTCACAACTCCCCACTCCCAGTACTCGAATAGAAACGGAAAAAAAAGGAAAGGTTCCCCGTATTTCACACGTAATCACGACCTACTCAGTCATTCAACACTGACCCGTCGCCTTAGCTCTTAGGTGAAGTCGCCTATGCCTTGGGCATCAACGTTACCAATTAGTCTATTAGCAATCTCCCTCTTTCGCCATCATTAAAGACATTAAAATCATGCTGCCACCATTTAAAATCAAAAGACACCGCTGCTGCCGCCATTTCATTCACCATTTAATTCAGACGGCTGCCAAGGACATTCATTTAATTAACGAGGACAGAATTAACACCTTTTTGAAGGTGTACGTAACGTGCTCCAACGATCTTTATTCATGAAACGGAGGCGTATGAACGTTCGCTCACGGCAACACTTACATCTATTTTTCTCTCTTTTCTCTCTCTCTCTCTCTCTCTCTCTCTCTCTCTCTCTCTCACCGTGTATCACCTCTCTCTCTCTCTCTCTCTGTGTATCGCCTCTCTCTCTCTCTCTCATCGTTTTCCGAAGTTCACCCACCCGAATCGCACTCATTCTCACCAAATCAATTAAATGGACCATTTAAAGAAACGCAATAGTTTCTACAAAAATAGGTTTATTATTCAAATAACCCAACAAGAAATGAATAAAACAAAGCAAAGATTAAAATGCATAATAAATGAAATATCGAGTTAGATAACTAAACTCTGAACTGTAAAACACTTCTGATTAAAGAAGTCTCACTATGGCTAATAGCCTGAAAATATCCAAACTCACACATACTCCCCAAATCAATAATTAGTCATGTCAAAAACAGTCTACCACATGTTATTCGAAACAGTCCACACTATCCCACCGACATCTGTCCACAGACATCTGTCGGAAGAATCAAACATGATAGAAAACTCCCAAAAATATATGAAATGCAAAACACAATAATGGAAAGTGTAAAATGCATAGCCAAGATATGGCAAACGTAACATGACAAAATAATAATATAAAAGAGGTATGAATATTCATATTAAATCTCCCACACCAGTTCAAAAGTTCATAATGATTAGAAAATCATGGTAAAAATCACAAGTTCAATTTTCTCCCATAAAAACAGAGATTTCAAAGTCTACCTTATCTGCCGATTCAAAGCCTGGATCCTCTCCAAAGCTACGTCTAGACAACTGCAGTTCTATCACGTTAATGAACGATCAAACTCACTTTTAGGGCAGATTTTGGCATAATCTAGATCAAATTAACGCACGTACTCACGAATATACATAACACTTCGGAAGATCACCTGACTGGCAATATTGCTGAGGAATCAAACTATTTGCTGAACACAAATAATAAATTTAGTAGCAATGAAACCTTTCGATAAACTAAATGGAACGCGTTTTTATCATCCACGCAGACATAAATCCACGCGGTGGTAATTTGTAGAAAGTGTCGTCTTCCTTCGAGGGATTTACGCCAAAGTGAAAATTTCAAAACACGGCCTCATAAGAACTTTTGTAAAGTTAACTGGTGCCCAAGCCTTTGCTCCATTAAGCGCTATTGCATATTATTACTACATCTTGATAAGACCTGGATGATCCATCGCGCGAAGACGAAGTTCTGATTCCAGTAACTGGACCTATCATCCTTTTGTTTAGCCGGAGATGAGACGTTGCTGAAAAGAGCAGAAACTTCATGAACTACATTTTATTTACTACCAGATGCTGGACAGTTTCTCGTGCAATTTTGAGGTTTAATCTTGCCAAGGAATTTCGAATTACTAGAACAATTTGTCGAAAAGAACCATCCCTCTATACAGGAAAAAAAAAATCACTGCTATGTCCAAGCTTCTCGCTGTCGTAGTATTGTGACAGAAACTGACTGTCTCCTGAAGAGGGAGGAAAAATGAAAAACTGAGATTATAATGACAGATACTGACACATCTCTTCGAATAAGATCAAAGCAAGCACAGGAATACGGTAACGTTACTTCAGATGCAATGACGTCAGAGTACCCAAGATTTCAGTCAGGCGACGGAGGGGTGAAGGGGAGCAATAATTTATCGCCACACAAATTTTATCGTTATTTCTTTTCATAAACCAGTGCTAAGGTCTTGTCACTGGTTTGCAAAGTAAGAACATATGATCTAGCTTTGTGTGTATGTGTTTATTTTCATAGACCAATGCTAAGATCTTGTCACTAGTTTGCAATGAAAGAGCATATAATATAGCCTCGTGTGTACGTGTTTGTGTGTGTGTGATTGCGTGTGATTGTGTATCGTATTAAAAGTTATTTTATACATCATCGCTCTGTGCAACTCCACCACTCATGTCTTTCCTGTGGTTCCACTTCCACAAATCTCCAGTCATCTGCCGTTCCTGTCTTATATTTTTTCTAACCCAAGTAGGCCTAGGTCTTCCAAATCTTCTGGTGCCCGCAGGAGTCCAGCTGACACTACATGTAGGCCTACTGTTCTTCCTAGGAGTTGTGTGAAGGGCATGTCCAAAACCATCTCCAGCTTCCTTTCATCGTTATCTCATCTAAATAAAGGACGTCCGTAATTTAGTTTGTGGAATCTTTTCCCACCCTATCATGTCATCTGACTCCTAATATTCTTCTTAAAGCTTTATTCTTAGGCCGACAAGTTCTTATAGAGGCAGTTTAACTGTTATTCCGTTATTCATGTCAGTATGTTAATGCAAATCTTACTAGTATACATACATACATACATACATATATATATATATATATATATATATATATATATATATATATATATATATATATATATATATATATATTGTGTATATATGTGTGTGTGTGTGTGTTTGGTTAATCATTACTTCTGGATTTTGATTGTTCAAAGATCAAAATCTGACGGCAGAATGGAATGCTTGCGTGACATAAAAAATTATTTCAAGAGAAAATCTGTTCAAATATTATCTGGAAACGGCAATGAATTTAAAGCATTATGAGAAATTCATGATGCAACTTCCAGTTCAGCTGCTGACGTTTCTACCCTAACAAATTGCTTTATTTTTTCAACGAAAACTGAAATTTACATCATAATTTATGCGTGTGATTTTGCATACAGACTCCAAACTCTGATGACAGGTGTAATGAAACGTGGAGATCGAAAGCCGTAGGTTTATATACTTCATTCAACAAAGATATCCTTCCATTATCCCGTGTCTCCTAGGGACGAATATCGATATTAAAATATCGGCACTATGTCGATATTAAATGAAGGATATCAGTATCGATACCGAAGAGGCAATATCGATATTGGGAATTTGGGAGTGGAGCAGTGGGCTGCAGATATATATATATATATATATATATATATATATATATATATATATATATATATATATATATATATATATATATATATATATATATATATATATATATATATATATATATAATTATTCAAAGAACTCGAGTTAATCTTAGACTGCAAGACGAGATGGAATAGCCTTATAAGCATGATAGAAAGATTTCTTAAGCTCAAGTAATGCATACCCAAAGCATTGCGAGTAATTCGTTCCACTGAGACCATTACTTCAAAAGACTGGGAAGCTTTGGAAGAAATGAGTGATGTGCTTCGTCCTTTTGAAATAGCTCTTAAAGGTCTGTGTTCAGGAGATACAACACTTTTGACTGCTGAAGTCTCCTTCAAATTCATAATAAAGAAGCTTTCTGAGAAGAATACGACACTAGCTAAGTCATTAAAAGAAAGCATGACTAAATACTATTCTTTAAGAAGACAACCCGAGATAGTAGGCCTGCTTAAATGTCTTCATGATGCTAGAATTTGAAAGCTCAGCCTCAGGATGATGAGCTTTTTAGCCTTTTTTTCACCTCTTTCTAAAGCTATACTCAAGAGAACAGCAGACAGACTTTTGAAAAGGCTATCCACCAAAAACAGCGTACAGTTGGATCAGTACGAAAAAGAAAGTGTAAGCCAACAAGAACCTTTCTGCTCCAAAGAGGTTGAAATAGCAAGTGGGAAAGAAGCAAAAGATGACCATTTAGTAGCAGAATTTTTGCAAGACATGGAGGAGCTACAGGCAGTTCCGCTAAGAAAGAACCTTCAGCAATTTCAGACTTAAACATTGAATTCAAAAGCTTTGAGGAAACGTTTAAAAGAACAGAAAACCTTGACAAGCTCTACAATGCTTTACTTTCAATGAAGCCCACACGCGTTGAATCTGAAAGGGCTTTCTCAGCAGCGGGGCTTTACCTCACGAAATTGAGATCCAATTTATCTGAAAATTCTCTGAACAGTCTATGTTTTCTGAAGTCAGTATTCCAAAACCTAAAAATAATTCTTTTGTTTTAATGAAAATTATATCAATTTTGTATTAGTTAGGTACTGAATTTTCTTTCTATAGAATACTATTTTTATAACATAAATTAATTGTATCCAACTGATAAATAGTTAAATACCCATTTTCATAATATGCAGTAAATTTTTAGTTTGAATAAAGTCCTAATCGAAAGTCTATTTCAACTTGCTAGAAAAAACAATGATATACTTTTTAACTAGTTATTCTAAAATTTGAAATTTCTGTTTGAGAAAGTTTTTTTTTGTTATTATGGATTTGCTGTACGTAATTGAAAAAGTTATTAATGTTTTTATTTTCAGCTATTGAAGGCTAGGTATAGGACAAAAACCATTAAATCTTGGATCAATAAAATATATAATTTTTATTTTTTCCTTATTTTCACATTAAATGAATGCAAATTTTTCTTAATATCGATATCAATATCGATATTTAGAAAATAATCGGTATCAATACTGATACTGAAATTTTTGATATTTCAACATCCCTAATGTCTCCTCACTATTTTATATTTATTTCACGACACAAGATTTTGCGGAATCAGTACTTGATAAAATCTGTGAAATGTAGGGTTAAAAATTCTGATTGTACCCCACCTCATGACTACTGTGTCTTGATTTTGAAGGTCACAACATCTCGAAAGCTTTGCAAATTATAGAGACGTGGTAAGACTGGGAATATCTGAATATTACCTTTAAGATGAATAACAAGGTATTGAAAAATATCTTTGAAAATATATCAGTGAAGTCATTAACTTGCATTAATCTCATAACCTTCGGTCTATCAGGGGGAAGGCTCATTGCTTATTTGGTAATAGCTCTCAAAACATATCACAACTGAACTGTTTAATCCAGTTAATTAGAATTACGAGCCGTGCATTAAAATGATGAGCGATATTACTAGGGGCTTTAGGACGGAAGAACGAGGCATTGAAACTTTGGTAGGAGGAACGGGCTACAGGCTCAGTACATTCGTCAGTTCAGTCCACGTTGGGGGAATATGATTTGTTGGCACAAATTCACTGCACTTCGGAATGTAAACAATACTGCTGAGTGTGAATGTACGATATTTGGAACCTGACATTGCAATTGGTATCTAGCGTTGTTATTCACATTATACAGTGCGTTCTATATATTGTAATTGTATATTTTGTAAATATTATTTTATATCTAACAATTAAAACATGATTTTCCCACGGAAATTACCTCGCCAAGTTGAGGGGTGGATACAGGCAGGGCTGCCACTCGCACTTTTCAGAAAACCCCAGATTCAGATGGAAAAAAATACCCAGATTGCTAAACAAAAAACCCAGCGCTATATATATATATATATATATATATATATATATATATATATATATATATATATATATATATATATATATATATATATATATATATATATATATATATATATATATATATATATATATACATATACTTAGTACCAGATAATTACATTAGACATACCCGGGATATAAATAATCTGAAGAACCTCAGGCTTCCAGTGACTAAGGGGATGGATGGAAAAGGCTCACGTTTGTGTTTCTAGATCCGGATCGCTCTCAAATTCAGATACTTTTTGTAGGGTCACTTCTTTTGAATTCTGCAGATCTTTCAGCCGTTTTTGAACCTTTTATGACAAACACCGTCCTTTACATCTTTTACAAGTTCTGATGTAAGTTCCCAACTGTCACTACTAAGACCACCTCTGGTAATTGCCTGTTTAGCAGGCAGCTTGTCTCGCACTGAATAAGGCTTGAGAGAATTTGTATTTTTTTATTTGACTAAATTGACTTGAGAGAAAACTCTTTCTACGGAGGCAGATGAGTGTGGAATATTGTTAAATTTGTCATAAAGCAGGAAAGCTTTTCAAATTTGGGAATATCAAGGCCATCCCTTATTCGCCGTCTACGTCATTCAATTCCTTTTCAGGGACAATTGATGGAAAACTAATTGCTAATTTGACAAGAGATATTGGTGACTTTGCAGTATCAAGAGCCAAAGCTGGATCCAAGATGCTTAAATTAGCAATAACACCATCTTCATGAAGAGGGAATCTTTGCTTAATTTGTTTTGATAATTGAACAAGAAAATTTAGGTAAACTGTTTTGAAGGTTTTCTCTACTTGAACACCAAGTGGCTCTTTTCTTCATAAAGCCATTGCTCTGCCACCTATGTACAAATCATCAAGTTTTTTTATAATTCTTTTCATTCATTATGTCACTCTCATTAAGTTCAAAGGATGCCATTATATCTTGTTTAATGAAACAATTCAAAAAGTTAGCATATTCAAGTGAAACCATTTTATGAAGTACATGCAAACTAAAATGTTCAGATTGGAATTCTGTATTCAGAGCATTTACTTTCTGCAGTATACATTCCAAGAAAACAAGTATATGCTTTGTTCCTCGGTTGTTCATTGTTTTATAAATCCCATTTGCTCCATCAACTACGTCTATTTTGGATTCAGTTTGAAAATAGAGCAATAAAGCATCCCATTGCTCCAGTATGACCTTGATCACATTACCATGGGACAACCACCTAATTTGTGCAAGCTTAGGAATTTTAGGAGGTGCTACTTTTACTGCATCTTATTTACAAAAATATCTTACTTCAATATAATTTTACAAAAAAAAGAAAAGATATCCGAGTAAAAAACCCAGAAACCAAGAAGGGAGGCAAAAAACCCAGATCTGGGTTGAAAAACCCAGGAGTGGCATCCCCGGATACAGGCTCCCGTCGACCATTCTTATCAAACTCATCATTTCGGCCTAAACATAGCAAGAGAGAGAGAGAGAGAGAGAGAGAGAGAGAGAGAGAGAGAGAGAGAGAGAGAGAGAGAGAATCGGCGTACGAAATATAACCTTTTGCGTTCTCCAGAAAATATTTGCCTAATCTTACTCTGAAAATACTAAGGTTGGTGAAGTATTCTGGCTCAATAGCCACATTTCCTGCTTTTAAGGTCTTATCTAGCATACGAAACCGATCAGATATTTTGAATATTTGAATCAGGTACCTGTCCAGGATAGGCATTACCTGCTCCTCATATCCACTCCAGTAAAAAAATAATTATTGCTAAGTTATTTAGCATTAATCGCTGAAAAGTAGCGTTCCAGTGTGCTAATTATCATAGGCCAATCTTCATGCAATAAAGTGATCTAGATTCTAGACCTAGCGTATTCAGAGTCTCTTGATTCAAATATCTCTGGTGGAACTCCAAGTTTTAGATTAGATAAGACTTATATACAGAACAACTAAACCCGGCAACGAGGTTTAATTGTTTGGTTATGTGCGATTTTCAAATGATAGCTAAAATAATCTTATCTTGGCGTTTCATTGTCTCGTGGCTTTCGGGATACCACGACAATAATTGTCATTGCGTAACTTATTTACCTCTTCACAAAAGATAATTGTCTATTAGCAGACGACGGCAGAATAGATCTGTTAGACTAAAATATGTTACTATATCGATATAAATATCTAACTGAAACATCCAAAATCAAACGAACATGATACAATAAAATATAAATTAGACCAGACCATAGACGGAGGGTATATATCTGGAGATGCCGTCTGTATACCAGTACTACATAGTTCGGTGGTCTTCCACCAGGGCAGCGAGGCAGAGCCTAGCGGCCACCTTTAAAGGTCTGGTAGCCGCGCAAATTGAACAGGGGCTTTGTGCAATTGTGAATTTTTTTTTATCCTGAACCTTCAGTGAGTAAATTTAGTGAATGCTTAGTGAGTGTTTATGGTTTAATGACTGTTTAGGATTAAGTGGATGTTTAGTGACAGTTTACTGAGTGTTTAGGGTACAGTGAGCATTTAGTGCATGTTAAGTATATCTTAGTTTAACCAGATCACTGAGCTGATTAACAGCTCTCCTATGGCTGGCCCGAAGGATTAGATTTATTTTTACGTGGCTAAGAACCAATTGGTTACCTAGCAACGGGACCTACAGTTTATTGTGGAATCCGAACCACATTATAGCGAGAAATGAATTTCTATCACCAGAAACAAATTCCTCTTGTTCTTCAGTGGCCGGTCGGAGATTCGAACTCGCGACCAACAGAGTGGTAGTTGAGAACGGAACCCGCTCAACCAGCGAGGAACTATTTGGTGCATGTTTAGTGTTTAGTGTATAGTGAGTATTGAGTATTCAGTGAGTGTTTAGTGTTATTGAACGGAAGTATATAGTTAGTGTGAGTGCATAATAAGTGTGTGTGTTTAGTGAGTGTGAGTGTATATATATAGCCTAGTAAGTGTAAGTGTTTAGTGAGTGTAATTATAGTGTGAGTGTTATTGTTTAGTGATTGTACATTACTATTTAGTTTGTGTTTAGTGACTGTAATGAAAGAAATTCCTGTAATTTACAGGAACCATTTATGCTAGACATTGCTTAGATCCAAGAGCAGATGCTTAGGCCTTGACCACCATGGTTGGAGTTCTTAGGTCAACCTGTCTTTGTAAGGTAATTTTTCTTTGTGAAATTGGGCCAAGTAATAATAATAATAATAATAATAATAATAATAATAATAATAATAATAATAATAATAATAATAAACAAGATAAAAGATAATATAATAGTAATAAAGTATATGGCCACCCGAGGTCACACGTTCGGCAGGGAGATCGCCACTCCATGTTATTGACGCTCTCTGGACCAGACCGAATATCTGATCGAGTTTTCGTAGTGCTGCAAATTAGACCTATACTTTGAGCTCCCAGGATATAAAACTGAATTATGTGTATAACGATGGAATAACTGGCTTTTCGGAAAGGCTATTCGAAAAGAGTTCCGTTTACCTAATGTTTCTGTAATGATAACCAAGCTTTTACGAAGCAGAAAGGTACTGGACATTGTACAGCACTACATCATTCATTTCCTTACATATGTCCCCAGTTCATTCGATGGTGTGGGACCGACCTTGATTTTTGGACAAAATTAGCACGTATTCCTCGCACAAATTCATTTTCTGTCCTACGCATTAGCACAAAGGCATCATTATCTTTGACAATGTTGAAATGAAATCACCGCAAGCACACAAATATGATAATATTAATCAGCTTGGGAACATCAACAGACCTCCGGTTACGGTCCGCTTGTTAGTTTCTTCCAGAATATATCACTATATTTTTTTTATAATTACACAAATTCTATGGACAAATATAACTTTGCAATTGTATTTCATTTCATGTCAATTCACTGTCTTGAACAAAATGTCTTGTCTCTTTGGAATCCACCAAAGATTATAGGCTCGAACTTCATAACTGATAGGTTTCGAACACAAGAGTATGATTTGTATCTCCGATCATTTGCACTGGAGTATTCGCTTCATAGTTACCCTTTCAGTGTCCTCTGATGCGCGAGCCCAAAAGCAAAACTTCACGACAACATAGGCAAAACAATGACCTTATTAGTTAAAGGTATGAGAGCAGATATCTCTCTCTCTCTCTCTCTCTCTCTCTCTCTCTCTCTCTCTCTCTCTCTCTCTCTCTCTCTCTCTCTCTCAAGCATGAGAGCAGCGCAGTTCGAAGGAACTTTCAAGTATAGTTGCTTATCTGTTTTTCGATCTCGAAAACATCTTTTCAATATTATGTGATGGACTGTAATTCCAAATCTCACTTCCAGATGTATAAGATACTTTTGATTTCGTTTAGTCGTCGTGCAGTGTGTAAAAAAAAAAAGTTTTACAGGGAATATAAAACAACAAAAGTTGATATAAAGTATTGTTTAATAGTACTAACTGATGAACAAAACGCAGGATTTAATGAGGAAAAATACGAAAGTGCTGACAATCGGGTCTGTATTGAAAAAAATAGTTTCAGTTTAATCGAAAAGAAATGAAACGCTGTATACCGGAGGATATCATTATCACTTAGAGCATCCGTTTGCAAAAATAAATTTATTCAAGCTAAGAGGAAAAAGATTTATAATTTGGCCGCATGTATTATTAAAATCAAGTCACGGTGTCGGAATAATTTCAATCTTCAATCTATATGGGGAGTAAATAATTTCAAGACAATGGGAAAGAATTTCAGTCAGACTGACCAAAGATTGAACGTTAAATATTTTAGTCTAGAAGACGACATCATTAGTCTTAAAGTCCCATGACTTTTCATGTTTTTAAAACCACATAAAGTCGCATATATCCTTGCAGATTCTCCACTGTCTGTCGCCCAAGTCTTTCGTGATGTGTTGCCGCAAACCACAGCTATGCATACACACATTCTCTCTCTCACACACACACACACAGAAACGCATATATATCTAGATTCAGTGCTTCCTGTAATTTGTTTTTAAATTCGTTGTGCAAGCAGTCCTTGCCAGCCATTACATGCGTTTCAGTTGCACATGCACTCAAGGCCATTGACAAGTTCTGTTTGATTCAAATCTATTGTCTTTGCGTTTGTTTACCTTATGGGTCTAGGAACTGTAAGCGCTTCAAGGCTGCAATTTGTCCTCGAAGGTAATTGACCTATGAAAACATTTGGATTGGATGAAACCAAAATCTCTGTACTCCTGTGTCTCTTTTTATCCATTTTGTTGTAACGGCAGATTAAAATGACTTGTTGATCTAGAAGATAATTGATTTAATGTAGATTAGCGGAAGGAACTTATACAATCCAAAATTTTCACATGGAACCGTTGTTTGCAAAGGGGACGTGGTACTATTCCTCAAAAAGAAGACAGCACTTGGAAAATATTACGAAACTGAAGGGCTCAGCTAACCAGGAAAGAACAACAGACCAAAGCCACAGACGCTATGTACATCTGTGTCTCCTTCAGGTGTTGTGTACAGATGTCTGTAAAGTTGTACATGACAGCTCCGTCCTCTTAACTAAGTCTCTGTTGTATTGATACTGTTAAATAGTGAAAAAACAATGCAATTACTGAGCATTTATGACAAAAACCTAAGGGTTTACAGACGTTGCTTCCTAACACGTTTCTTAGACATCACTCTGAAAATTTTCTTCATTAGAGGGAGTACGCATATTGCTCAAAAGTTACAGGCAAGTGTAAATTCTTACTTGACCTTCGAACTCTCTCTGATTATAACCTTGACCCTTGGAATTATCATATGAAATGCTGAATCTCCATCTCTCGTAGATTATATATATGGAGTTTAAAGTCATTATCTTCAGACATTGAAATACCAATGCCTTATAAACTTTTACCCTAGTGGATGGACGAGACAGACAGACAACAGAGAGTTCAATTGCTAAATGCCCTCAGACGGTAAACTTTAAAGAATGTTTAAAAGAATTTTTCTGTTATTTCAAGCCTAGGGTCAAATGTCTCTTAGGCATGAGGTTCCTATAAAAAAAGAGTACTAACAAAGCTTCCCATTTGATTCCAAAGACACACAAACCAATATGTTGTCTTGAGATTAACTCTGTCATATGACAAAAAGTCTATCTGTTAAAAACTCTAATTTTGAATTGTAAATATTTATGTTGAAAATGGCAGAGGTTAAAACGTTACTTGTTGTCTTGAGATTAAGGAAAGTCTGTTACTTGAATTGTTATATTTATGAAAATGGCAAGGATATGAGAGACTATAATGAAAAGGATGAAAGCTTTTGCATTCGGTAGCCTTCTGAGATGTTTGACACAACATTACATCGTCTAATATTTAATGAAAATCTGCTTGCTTTCTCGCTTGGGAATAATGAATGATTATTGAAATATTCTACACGAAGGCTCGTTTTTTCTATATATCCTAAGTAAATCTATCATAAAGTTGTCTAGAGTTCAAGATATTCTTTTAAGTTGCGAGACTGACCTATGTATTGTTGAAAGATCTTGTTTCCTGACTTTAAACGGTTTTATTTAGAATTTGTTTAGCTCTCACATTCACAAAACAGTTTCAAAGCCAGGGTTATGACCAGGAAACCCATATTCTTAAATCTTAGTGTTACTGGCTGGGGGGAGGGGGAATAAAAAAAGAAATTAGAAAGAAACCCAGGTGTAACTTCAAATCACAAACTAAATAAATCTTTTCAAAACTTTAGTGATGCATTAGAAGAATTGTGTCTAATTATACGTAGAGAGTTCAGATAGCCCTAAGATACCCGGGCGTCGAATTCTATGAAAAGCATTGTCATCATCAAAAGCAACGGCATATAAAGTGGCAACACCAGGAAGTTACTCAACTCCACCTACTCATTTATTATCAGTATCAAGTCCTTATTAATGCAGAAAGATTGTGTTGAAGTTTAGACACAGTCTTACTTCGTTAGGAGAATAAGAACTATTCTTCCTGCCATTAAGCAATGTAGGACTATAACAAGATCATTAATGAAACTAAGAACAGGATGGACGTGAAACAACTGAAATTAAGTGCAGATAAGAATGATAGCTGTATTGTGGGAAGAAGGATGTCATCTTAGAAAGGTTGGGGGAGGAGAGGCTGATCGAGACATTAAAAATGCTAGAAAATAAAATTGACAGGCTAATTAGTGATTGCTGTCCTCCGTAATTTCACAGTGCGGGCCTGCAGGTAATCTCGGCGAAGTGGACCAAGATACAAAAAAGAAAAAAGTAAACAGTGATAATGCAAAACTAGATTATTGATAGGCTAACTGTGAAATGACCAAATTGTTATCGTTTCAGCTGAACATCGTTAAAGTTGTTCAAGACTGTTTATTATCAGTGGGTCGTGCCAAACGTAGAATGAAAGGTAACGCGAAGACAACTCAAGCAAAAGAAAAAAAAAAGTAACAGGCTGGTTTGTTGGTTAGTCAAAAAGAAGCAGTTCTAAGAACTGAAATCAGGAAATGCCAGATTCATTGCAACTTCGGAAGTTTTGTTGATTTCTGTGAATGGAGCATCGAATACGGATTCACTAGTGACTGTTTTGTCAAATATCGGATAAGTGAGACTATCACTGACGTACATAGACTGCTTATGAAACGAGAGCCCACAACGAAATAACGTTTATCACATATCGAGCAAAGGCTTCCTTATGTCTTATGAAAATCCTTCTTTTAGTGGTGTTTACAGGTTAGTAATGCCTCTTTTTCTTATCCTTGCTTTCCATCCCATTGATACTTTGTTATACCTATATTCTGAATGAAATCCTTTGTTTCTTCTGTAATCCCAGGATGTCTATTCTAATTCTGGAGTTCCAGTGCTGTTAATGTTTAATGTGGAGCGGGATTTATTATTCTAACAACAAGTTTAGTTTATCTGTATAATACTGACTTTTAAAAATAAAATGAACACTGCTCAACGTGACTTATCTCAAGTACGAACGAACGAACGAAAGTGATTTTCACGCAGGTGTGAGCCAACGTTAGCAACACAACAAAGGAAGAAGAAGTCGTCATCAAAACACTCACAGCTGACGGGACCGTGGGCAAGGTCAGCTGGATTGATTTGTTTCAAGGATTATCGGTGCCCGCCGACTTCCTTCCTGCCTAGCAGTTCCTCATGAGATTGTGAATAAGCTGGAGAAAGTGCTGGGTGAGGAAATGATAAGTTCGCTTTGTTTAGAAGTATATGAAAACGAGAGTTTTCCTGTCTAAGGTAGATTTTTGTTTTGAAATGTTGGCAGACGATCACAACTTTGTCAGGAAGACGCTACGCTGGGTCTTTCGAGCTCAACTTCCTATTTAGCCTAAATTTACCTCCCTTCTGAGTTGAAAGGTGACTTAACTATTGCATAGCGTAACTGTGTTAACTAGTATAAGGTAGAATATTCTGGAAACTTCCCAGGCGAACGGCAGCCTAGGCTAGCGTTTATAAGGCCACGCCATGAATTATACCCTAAGCATTAACTGGTCTGTATTTATCCTTGAATGGGGGTAGTACATTTTTGGATATTAAGAATTGTATTAGCCATGCTTATGCCTAGTTCATAAGTAAGCCCACCCCTTAGGAGGGTTGTGCCATCAGTGCAGTTCACATGGTGTACTGTAGCCATTACTTGAGGTTCTTTGCAGCGTCCCTTCGAACCCCAGTTGCAGCCCCATGCATGCCTTTTAGTGACCTCTTTTCATATGCTCTTTCTTCCATTTTACTTTCCATCCTTTCCTAACAATTGTTTCATAGCACAACTGAGGTTTTCCTCCTTTTATACCTTTAAAACCTTCTTTACTCTGTTTCCCTTTCAACGCTGAATGACTTCATAATCCATGCTCTCAGCTTTTGGCCTAAATTGTAATTCTAATTCCAATATATGTTTTAACGTGTGCTGTGAATGTATCTGATGTTTGTTGCTTTTGCTGTAACGTTTTACTTTAATCCCAACGCCAATACCGTGAGTACTGTGTTCAGTACCAGCCCCATTGGAATGAATTGTTTAACATTATTATCATGTTAAGAAGACTTTAAGATCACAGCATATAAATTAAACTCTTAGCATCAAATAATGATTTGAAGTAAGTAAATACCAGCCATATTTGTCAGGCATAAGAAAGCTGAATCATTCAGCTGTTCTTAGGTTCTCCACTTTCAAATGCATTATTTAAAAGATTTTTGTGATTATCTATAGTGGCAAACAACTACTTTTATAAAAATGAAGGCCTACCCTTAATCTATCCCTAAACTTACATACTCGTATAACAGTTTTTGGAAGACAGGAGTTGGAGACTGGCATATATGAGTGTGTAAAAACTAATTAAAATAAGCAAATAGCACTGACAGGAATGATGTAGGGTAAAACATTTTAACTGAGGACACTGGAAACAAACTGACCTGGTCAGAGGCCAGGCATGCTAAAGTGATTCCAATCATAATTATTCATAATAAATTTCATATCCTATAATATCTAATCATGCCTCAAAACAATATTCATACAATATATGTTGATTAGCATAGTGGTGTGCTACATTTAATACCCATACAAAGATGATTACAGAATTATCATTGTCAACAGAGTTTATTTCAACCTTTCCTATTATGGGCTAGACGTAGAGATGGTTACAGAAATAAGCCAGAAACATTCCAGGCAAGAGGAATGTAGTGTTAGACAAGCTGAGTTAAGTGTACCTTAGTTTAACCAGACCACTGAGCTGATTAACAGCTCTCCTAAGTCTGGCCTGAAGGATTAGACTTATTTCAAGTGGCTCAGCTGAGTCGTCAGGGTTGGGTGTGGGGGACAAAGTGGTCACTACACGTGGCAGTAGCTGAAAGGTTGTTCCATCTCTGGGGAAGGCCAATGATTGATCTTTTCGTGACCCGATACAAGAAGAAACTGGAGGTGTTTTGTTTGGTCGGTCCGGATCCTTGGGCTGCGGCAGAAGACACTGCAACATCCTTGGGACAGTCGGGACGTTTATGCCTTTCCTCCCTTTCGCCTGACGTTCTTGTTAAGAGGGGGTGCGAAGTCCATCTTCCTCCAATGCCTTGGTGGGATGGAATGAATGGACGATGATGAGGAAGACAGAGATATACAACGTCTCTTCTTAGATTTCTTCATAATGGATCGACTGAACTTCTTCAGAAGAGCACCTTCGACTCTCTCCATCAGGGCTTAAACAAGGGAGTCAGGACCCCCTGAAAGAACAGATAGAGGTAAATCAATCGCATGGTCTCGTGGACCCTTCCTCGAACTGTCTAGAGATGAAACAATAAAAGAATGAGGAGGAGTAAAATCTTCCTGAGAGGACGATGCAATGAGATGCAAATCTGGTGAAGGAGTGAAAGAACAAGGAATGGCGACATCCAATGCTATTGGAGGCACAAAGCCTTACCATGACGGAATAGCCGATTTCCTCTTGTATTTGTTCGTCTTACCAAAATGCTTCCATTGCTCCGGAGACCAATCACGACACTCTGAACAGGGGTTAATTACAATGCAATCATTAGATCTGCATCTGCTACAAGTGGAAAGAGGACCAGTTTTGAGAGGGAAGATAATGAAACCATGGGTCGTTACCTACCCCAGGATATTTCCTCTGAGGCAAAGCAGCCTTAGATGATTCATGGGTTTGCATTTTCTTGAATGCAAATACTGTACACAGATAAGCACAATATATCACAGAAACACACAAACAAAAAACAGAATGAAAAACCAGAATGCCAAGGCATAGAAAGAACAAGAAGTATGTAAAAATTGGCTTCTATGATAGAAAGGGCAACGCACGTATTGCTTGAAGGCAGTTTGAGAGATAACTGGCGATTCATGGCATATGCGAAGGGGAGAAGAGGTTGGGCCCTGCCTACTCTCTCTCCCCACTGGCTGATGAACTCATGCTACCAAACCTTGTTCTAATTTTAACTGGATCCAGCTGCGCTAGAGAGATTCTCCCCTTACGTAAAGACCTCAGATGTGTTAGTTATGAAAAATACAAATTGATGAAAAATTTGTCATTTTATGAGATCTTTTTAGTGTATTTTGCAAAATACACCTGCCTCAGCCACAGTTGATGCCTATGCTTGGCAGTAGCCTCACTGACTGCCTCACTGACCAAGACCACCACTGCTGCTAGTTTTCCAGTTGCTCTTGATGTTCTTGCTGTTGCTGCTTAGGTAATTCCCATTGTAGATCCTGTCCCTTGTTGCAGATTCCCATGGTCATAGAGATTGTAGTAGCAAAGGCATGCTTCACACTCTTCCTCCTCCTCCTTTTAACTTTCTTCCTTCTTCCTTGCCTTCATATCTCTGGACCAGCGTAAGCACAGAAAGAAGGCCTGGAAGGCAGCTTCGACAAGAAGGCTAGGAAGGCTTTGTGCTGATGTTACAATCTTGGCAGGGTGATGAAAATCACTGCAACCATTCAAGGGAGCAGGTTATTGTTGGTAGAGACTAGGAATCTCATCAGTGCATCTTATTCAGGCTCTGACTTGTGATAATTTGGTCATTTTTGTCTTTGTACTTTGCAAGGAAAGTTTGCATCATGTTTGTTATATAGTAGTTCAGTGAGACCTCAATGGCGTATTGGAATGAAGCCAAGATAAGAGTTTTGAAGTTAGTGGGAAGTGACCAAAAGGAACAGATGAAAAGTAAAAGGCAGAAAGTAACATGTTAAGAACTTAGTGTACTTGTATTGTTTGTGATACAGCAAACAGTAAACATCCTGGGTGGGGGATGTTTTGCTAGAGCATTCCTTTGTTTGTCTTGGAGCACTGTTCTTCAGGAAAGCATTTTGCAATGCTCCGAGTTAAAGTCCTAACAAAGGAGCTTTTCCATCCCCTCTTCCTTTTAATTTGTGCTCCTGCAATTAGTGAACTTCACTTCAAGGATAACCTTTCTGTGACAAATGGCCACAGTTCTCTAATCTGCCAGGATTTTGCCATGAGACTTATCTCAGGGAGGGGAAACTTATTTCATTGCATCAGTGGTTCTTGTTTTCTGACAGAAAGATCATTCAGATCTGGAGATGTGGATGCCTTAGTCCCAAGTGTTTTTGTTTCATCTGCAGAGATGTCTTGATCAAGGCTCACATGTTAACATAGATCATTGTGCATGATATTGGCACAGATATTTTGAGCTTGTGACTCATATGATTTGTTGTTTACCTCACAGGAATCTCTTCAGCTGTATTTAATAATTTCATAAATAGAAACTATTAATATGAGCATTTTTTGTAGTTAGAGGACTCACTGTGGGATTACCATGCATGCATAATGAGGCAGATACAGCTGTTACTCAAAGTGTTGTGACCTTTCTGATGTTGTAGGTCTCGGTTACTAATGCTTCAGTTGTGTTTGTTACAGTTTTAAAAGTTAGTGAAAGAGATTTTGTATTGATACAGAAATAGTAAGATTATCATAGATTATGTTTTGATACAGATGTGGTAAGTTAGTGACAAGAGATCTTTTTGATTCCAGAAATGGAACAGGAAGTACTGATCAGGGTTTCCAATGCTTCACCATACAAGCCTCCCTTGAATAAGTGCCCGCTTGCAGCAGTTAGTTGGCGAAGAAGATCCAGAGATGAGTGTAAGTATGTTGCATGAATGTATGCATTATATTTATACAATTTGCTTGACTTTAATAATACAGTGTTGTCTTGTATAGCACACTGTAGTGTGTAGATGATACTCAAGGTTCTTTCCAGTATCCTTTTGGCTCCAGGTATATATTCTACCCTTTAATTTTCATCTGTTCCCTTTGGTGTCTTCTTATCTGTTGAACATTTTTATTTTTGCTTTGTTCAAGCTTCTATACTTTGCTGTGTTCCAATTTTCATCTTGTGTAACAAATTCTATGGGTAAGCCAAAAGAGATTCCGTAAATATGACTCAATGACCTTGGTAATTCATTTACAGTTATCGTCATGGTGACTACTTGACCTTTAGTAGCTTTAGGAGTACCTTTTCTGAAGTCTTCCAGTTACTGAAAAATCACAGACCAATGACAGTGCTGTACTTAATAATCTTGAACCTGTTCTTGATTTTTCAGAACAAGTTTTTTTAGTGTGTTATTTCCTTTTGGTATTTTGAGGTTGACACACTATGTAGTGTATGTACTCATGCATTATGCATTATGAAATACTACTGTATAGTCATACGTTAATTCCATTACACATTTTTTATTTCATAATATCTATTACAGTGTCTTCGCTATCTCTGTCTGCTCTTAAAGTGCTGAAGAAAGAATTACAAGACATCGTTCAAAGTGAGTAGTGCAAGACTTTTCTTTTATCTTATGTATGCAAGCTATATCTACTTAGAAACTGTAGATTATGAGAGTAATTAAGGCATTTTTATAATTCACAAGTACTGTAGAAGTACTATACTTTTTTGGCATATTAGACTAAATAGAGATAAGAGAAAACTTCTGTCACTACCTGCAATGCAATGGGGCATCCTTTATGTTTGATTGTGGCTTGTCATATCAGATTTTGTTAAATGTAAAATACTTAAATTTAGTGGCTAAATTTTTTTGGTTTCCTTAGGATAGAATTTTGAGCGTTAGCTGATACATGATGTGAAAATTTGAAGTAAATCCCCATGACCACAAGGTCAGTGAGCTTGCATATGTTATGATGGGCCCTGAAGGCATCAACATGACCCCCTTTGCTATTTTCCAGCACAATGGTCTTTGATTGATTTAGGTGAAGATTTGTGGGAAATGTTGCATATCATTGCACATTTTGAATGATAGGTCTTCATTTGTGAATCCTCCAGACTAGGGGGAGGGAGCAGCCCACTGGTAGAGGAGCAGTCTCTTTGCTTTCCCTACAGTTCTAAGACTTTGACAGGGAGAGGTTTAACCGAAAACTCATCTCTTGAAAGTAAATAGCTTAAAAGTCTTTAATGGTATCAGGCTATTAAGAAAAGTTCTTTGGAAAATATATATGGTCCTATTGAAGGGTCAGTCAATATCCTTCTGCAGCCATGCTAGCAAATAAGATTTTCTTATCAACAGTGGTTTGAACAGTGAGGTGAAGGTTTTTTTTTTGTAAGTTTTTACAGAACTTAGCAGAATTGTAGGGTGGTTCCTTTTTTTTCTCCCATGATGGCTTTAGGAGAATAAATTATCCCTGTCTACCAAAGTCCTCCCATTTAATTCCTCTCTGTCAGGATGGTTTCTACTAGCAAATGCCTTCTAAAATTCTTTTCAAGTGTAATAGCATCTGAATCTGTAAGTACAGTAGTTGTGTTGCTGATGATGGAATTAACAATGAATGTTTGCCTATTTTTGCTAAGTATGTATACTGTACCACTGTTTATCAAAAAATTTCAAGTGGAGCAGGATTTGTAAAAAGTGACAGTCCTCCATTTGAAATGTGTAGGGAATTACTTCATCTCTATTGTGAGATTTAGAATTTTTAGAATTTCAATGCCTTTTGTGTTATGGTTTCCAAATTGTGTATTCTGCAGTTGGATTCAAGATTCATGAAGCTGAGTTATTTAGGAGTTGGAGTAATTATCTTTTCTGCTGATAGTTGACATTCATTATTATAAATTTAATCCTTTACCAGAACAAAAGGTTTTATACAATTACTCTCTTTCCCAGATGCATCAGGTGAATTAGTAGGCTTGTTACAAGAACGCCAAGGATTGCAAGAAGAAATAGATATTCGCTCCATCACAATTGAGCAGTTGCTGAAGTTTGCTGAGAAGAGACAGCTTCAGCTTGGTGAGCCACTGGCTATACAAATGAGCATAGTCAGGAACCAGCACGAATCAGGTGTGGAAAGTGGATTAGGGTAAAACTGGTTGTTTTTTAGGGGAAGTAAACAGATATGAATTGAAACATTTATATAAAGATTTATTAGGATTTGCAGTTTCTACAGAGGTGTTTCATATTTAGGTACACATTAATGTGAAGTGTCTTACAAGTTGCTGCTGTTCAGTCAACGTATTGAACATGAAATTGCATATCATAAATATTTTACACAGTTACACAGTCAAGAGTGCCTGTATTGAAATTATTTGGTTTTGATGATGGGGATTTTTCAAGGTGATGGTAATGTATTTGGTTGTGACTTTGATTTGCTACACTATGCATAACAGTTTAACCCATGGATGGGCTCTCTATAAAGCTGGAAAAGTAATTCAGGTTTTAGATAGTTGCCACAAAGTCTCCTTGAAATCAGTGGAGTGCTTGTAGTACTATATTAAATTTTTAAAACTCATGACAATAAGCAGAAAGCATTTTATTCAACTTTTCTTGGTTTGGATTTTTAAACATTTTTTGTATACTTTTTTTATACCAAGACTCAAATGTTATTGGATGAAATGAGGGCAAAGAAAGTGTTGCATTGCTACAAGTCCTTGTTTATTCAATATTACGTTTCCGTAATATATCGGAATGTTTGTATCTTTACCCCTAATTCAGTATTCTGATTAAGACATGGAAAGTCAATGTTTATTAAGTAATAATAATACTGAAATAGTTATTTTATTGCTTGGAGTAGTATTTTTAAGTTCCATTGTGTAATCCTAATGTAGATATTATAGTTGAGAAGTAGTAATTTTTGTGTTTGCTCATAAATCAAGGATTGGTGGTGATTTCTATCTAGGAAGAGTGGTTTCTTATTGATGTTTAGTTTTTGTTAGTTTGGGTTTCTTGATATGATGTGTACACTTGCCTTATTGAGTACCCTGAAAGGATGAGCACTGATTATTGCCCTAGGCACTCACCATTTTGATGGATCAATTCCATTTTTGTGCAGCCTTATAATTAGGCTTTTGTTATTTCCACAGGTGCTTTTCTAGTGCTTATAGATGTGCATTAACTAAAAAATAAAAATATCCCCTAAAACAGGCATAAGCATGTTGTTATAGTGCTTAAACCAATTGTATTGTGAGGAAATACTGCATTTAATAACACATGTTTATCCAGTTATGTCCTAATGAAAGGCAGTGAAAATCCAAGTGCTGCTTGATAGTTGATAGTGTGAGCATTTTTACAGGTGAAACACAGTTGTAATGCTTGGAAACTCTCATTCATACTCTAACTGTATGTTTCCCTTGCTTTTTTCCAGCAATTTAGTATTCAGTTGATCAGGCTGGTCTATTCAGGTCATGCTACAACATACTGTGCAGTAATTTGATAGAGTAAGTGTTCATGATTACATACGATTGTCCATTCTTTCATGACAATCAGGGCTCTACACTTTATATGGGTTTTTACTGTCCTCAGTGATTTTTAAACTTTCAGGCTTGAGTACTTTGGTATTCTTCACACTGCAGGATAGACCTGAATAGTATATAGCATTCTATAAAACAAAAACGATATTGTTATTGATGACTACTTTTATGGGGATTGAGAAGTTTTTCTTAGTTTGCGTGATTATGCTTGATGATTGCCAACCTTTTAAGTTTTTCTTAGAGTTTTATCCTTTTATTTTGACTGATTGGTGGTTGACTATATATTCTCATACCTTGGCAAGTGACATATCGTATTCATGTGCCCTCCTTTGCATTAATGTAAGGTGATATTTCTATCCCTCGTCATTGGTAATGAATGTAATTATTCTGATTTTCGGTATTTTGTGAAGTGAGTGAGTTGTTCATGGTACAGATTCATGCCCTCCAGTAGGTAAATATTGTGCAGTTGTTTCTAGTCCACTTAGTGATTTCCGCCTAACTGGAAGCACTGTACTGTAGTACCTTTTATGAGTTTACATTGCACATGTAGCCTCATGTATATTATTTTTTAGTAACGAGTTGAATTACACATGTTACATTTGGAATAAAATTTCAGTGAAGATGGAGTACGAATCCCCTGTGTATTTGAAATAATTGGCTGCCAAAGTAGGAAATTTTTATTGTAAACGGACCATCTGAATATAGATTCCAGTTTTGTAATTCAATTCAACCTTATCAGTATTTTTTATACTCTTTGTAGTCAGTAAATGTACAAAGGAGTAATACATTTTACCTAGTGTTACCAAACCTTTCTTTCACATGTTAGTGATTAAGTGGTTATTTTATCTACTTTGTTTAAAAACATGCTAACATTTTGCCTTAAACTACCTATTTTTGTTATCTTTCATAATATTAAGAAGTATTCCTGTTCAGGTAGCAGCTTGTAATTACTGTACTCTATAATAATGTTTCCATCATAGTTGGGGTAGCTTTTAACTTACTTCCATGCACTTGTCAAATTTTCTTTCCATGTTCTGTAATATTGATATTTTTTATTTCACAAATGTGTTTCTTAATTGTACCTTGGTATGCTTTTAACTATTGTTTAGTAGGCTTAACATTTTTTATAAATTAAAAATTTTGTTGGGAATATAAGTTCCAACTTATATTCCCCATATATATTCAACTTAATTTGTCTCCGTGTTTGGCATTTTTTTACTGGTATTATGAAAACTGTAATCTGTCAAATGACAATTATTTCTCTCTTTTTAATAATTCTTGTTTTTTAGGATTAATTTTTAATTGTAGATAACATTCCAATATGAAATTACATTTTTTTTTTTTTTAGAAAATATGGCCCATTTTTAATATCTCTGATTTGTTCTTGTCCTCTATTCACTTAGCTTTTACATTTGTTTTCTTTTTTATTTATTAATTTTTTTTATGCACAAAGTCTGTCACATTCCTTGGGTAAGCACTTGAGTCAGGAATGCCTTCTGAGGGTTTTTGGAGCCAGAAAGATCTGAAGACTGGTAAAGAGTTTCCAACAATGTACACCAGCTTTGGGAACTCAAGACAAGTATTTCAAGTCTTGAGCATCATCTGTCTGAAAAAAATTTAATGTAGACAAATCACAAGGCTTTTGGAACCAATAAGAAGTATGTTTAGGAGACCCTACAAGCTTTTTATGTAAGACATATGGACAGTAATCTTCAGAGAAAGAATAACACAGGGATGGGTAAGGTTGAAGGTACCCCATTGGACTGGTAATACATTGTCTTCGGATGCAGAGTAAGCGTTTCTGCTCTGGTAAGCATTTTTGCCTCAAAATGATTACCCTTTGGAAACTTAGGGAAGCAGCGAGGCGCCAATAGTTTCAGGACTCATTTTTTTTCACTTAGAGCATTTATTGTTCAAAGACAGCTCTTTGGTTTCCTTGAATGTACAGTATTTATATCCTGTGTAGTATATCCATCATATGATTTAAGTGATGGATGTGACCAAAACATTTAGGATGGAATACACGTCCAACTGTAAGAACTTATTGCATTTAGCAGACCGAAACTTGGCTCTCACGAGTAATTTAAGTTAAAAATTTTGACCAAGGAATTGAGCAAAATAAATCTTTCCTAGTATTTTCAGAACTATCAGCCTGCCTGTTCCCAGTGTTACTTTGTGGTAGTTGATAATCCTTGGAGTGTACAGTTTGGTGACCATTGCTTGCCTTCTACTGCTAAATCTTACAACTGTCCTACAAAAGGCAGGGTTTTATTTCTTTTCAGGTCAAGCTAAACTTGCTTCCTTCCTTCCTTCCCTCCTCATTTTTCTTGTTTGTTGGGCCTGGACTAAATTTGAAAAAAATAGAAATATTCTAAATGTCTGCATATTATTATTGTAGATATGAAAAAAAAAGTTGTACTTGGGTGTTTATTACAATCAAGTTATATGGAGTTATCATAGCAAAAGTAGAAAAATATAAAATAAAATAATCACTAAGCCTAAGCCTTGTGCTATTACCAACATAAAACTGTAATAGATTAATGACTTTTGCTATTTTCTTCATAAGAAAGAAAATAACGAAAAATAACGAATATACTCCTTCCTTTTCTATGTCATTTCCTATAAAAACACTAGTGATATTAACTCTGATCCCATAAAACAACAATTGATAGACTGATAGATTTTTGCTCTATTCAGTGAAAAATGTATACTGTATTGTAATCACAGATATGGTTGTATAAACTACAGTAATTAATATTTTACACTAACTTAAATTATGGTTGTCATGCACACATTTGTAGTCACTGTGCTACTGTATTGTAAGCTAAGATACTCGAAAACATCCTACCTTGTGGTTGTTGAGCTTCGTGTGGTATCATACTTCAGTAGTTACTGAAAGTGCTCATTAGCTCTTATAAACTGTTGAGCATAATTTTTTATGCTATACTTGTATTAATTGTGAAATCAGAGCTTAGTACAAAAATGTAAATCAAATGCTAACTGTTTTCTTATGTGAAAATAAAAAGTCACTTGCGTTGTTTACATTAGTTTCTGTTCGCTTTGCATTTTGTTGATCATCAGGGTACATGTATTTCATAGTTGCCATAAGGCCAATGTACATTGCATGTAACAGTGAATGATTAATATCAGTGCAGTAATAGATGCTATGCATAATGACACATAAAGCTGCCAGGAACAATATTTTTAATCAATTAAATTGTAATTCTTGTAATTGTATAGAAAGGGAACCAGTTTAAAGGAAATGTCTTTCACTACTTTTCATAAAGGTTATTTCATATGCTTTGACCTGTTATCAAAGCTAGGGAAAAATCCATTGCAAATTGTATATCTATAAAGGAAGAGTTGATTTGTGTAAATAGAAATCGAGAGGCTTTATTTTCATTAAAAGAAACTGCTTTTTATGCTGGCTATAGTGATTTCACAATTATTTAGTCAGCAAAGTAACTCATTCTTTTTTTTTGTTTCACAGTCAAGAATTCATTTTTGTGGCACTTGTGTGGATGCCATATTTCCAACTATATTTTAATCTTCTGACTCAAAACAAGAGTTCTGTGACTCCTCCAGCTCTTTTGTGTCCCAGTTTCCATCCAAGGCTTCCCCCTCCGTTGTGCTTAACATTTCAGTTCACCTCTTAATCTCAGTGTCTCCCTCAGCTAAGGTTGAGGGAAGTCTGTATCATTCACCCTTGTTTTTTTATGGCATTATTTTCATCATGATCTTAATCTCTCATCCATCCAAAGTTTATAACTTCTTTACATTATTCATTTGGGCTGTAATAGTATGATTATGGTGACGTTTTATGTCTAGTGATAGCTGTCTATCATGATTGACATAATGCATACTCTTGTACATTAGTGTTTTTTCATGTTTTATCATCCCTGAACCACCAGATTTTTGTGCTGTATTTGTTTGATATTGTATGGAAGAGTTCTGGTGTTAATAACCCTCAGATATGTAATTTTAATATTGTACAATTAAAATGTGGTTTTAAAGAGCAGTCATGATATTGAAAGTGGAGGCATTGCATGAGTTTGAAATTTTTCTCTTGGTATTGTTAAGGATAATTTAGTTTATAGGTTTCTGATATTATGTGATGCTGTTCCGGTGGTTAATTGTTTTCACTGTGTAGTGATTTATTGTGATAGTATGTGTACTGTGGTTACAACAACGTTTAATAAATACATGGTTATGGAAACTTATGTATGATGAAGTTTTTTAATCAGTATTGGTATGGTTGTATTTTATGAAATAGTCTGACTACGTTTGTAACTTTACCGTATTTTATTAAGTGATCATATTGAAATAGAAAAGACCAGATACTGTATACATGTTTCATTCAAGTGCACTGATACTGAAGTTGTAGGTGATATATTTTTTAAGGTATTTTTTTGGCAATATGGACAGTGATTTTTCCTACCTATGGATAGGTCACATTTCACTGTGGTTTCCCCGAGTGTTCCTTCATTCCTCAAGCTTCAGAATATCCATGTGTGCTTATTATACTGCATTGGTACATTACCCATGTAGATGGATTTGTTCTTTTTATCATTTAGTCAAAATTGCAGTAGATTATTGTTCTGATACAAATGAAATGCATCTGTAAATAAATTTGAATTTTAGCTGTTTTCTCAGAATTCAATTAAAGAAAACAAGTTAAGCATTATATCAGTGTTTGTCTGATTTGACAGCTTAAAAATTGGTGATCTTAAATTAATTGCTCTGGTAATAATCATTTACTTGATTCTGGAAAAAGTTTGTTGTTTTTAGTAGAAAACAAATGATTATATGGGAATCTGCTTAATAATCATTTTGATTCAAGACTTGTTTTACTAGAAATGATGCTTGGGGAATCTATTATTATTATTATTATTAATATTACTATTATTATTATTATTATTATTATTATTATTATTATTATTACTACAACACTCTTGCTCACTGTAAAAAGTATTCCTGTAGAAGTGGAGTATCACATGATCAGCAGTACCTACCTTTTCTTGATGTATTTCTTCAGTTTGTCAACTTGAAATACATGTACTATGATCTGTATTTTGGGTTCATTGTTTTATGTTTCTTGGGCATTAAGCCAAAAAGAGGAAAGTTACGAAATGGCTAAGTATTTTTAAAGGTAGAAATGGGTTGTGAAATAAAACTCAGTGAGGAGTACAGATTGTAGTGTTACTGGTTGTTGGTAATGGTTATTGTTGGTATTGAACAGGATTGTGATGAAGTATAAAAAGAGACCTTTAATGTGATTGATATTATTCCTGTTAGTTAACAATCTCTTGTAGTGACTGATTTTATTTTTGTTGAATTTTGTGCAGTGCAAATATAATTCATTTTGGTTGAATCATCTTTTTTAAAGATGTAAACCACTTAAGAATTTGTTTGAAAATTCTTAACTTTATCACCAGTAGAGTTGGATAAAACTGCAGGTGTAATGAATTCAGTGTCATTAAGTGATTTTACTGAAGTTTTGAATGAATTGTGACTGTTCCTGCTATTATGTATTGCATTAGGCCTCTTTCCTTGCAACTGTAGGAGACACTACAAGATTAGTCTGAAGATTGATGACGCATTGAATTGTTCTTGCCTTACGCAGAGATGAGTGGATGTCATAGCCTACCTTAGTATTAAGAACATTCCGTTGTCATTGTTCAGTGGTGATCACTTGGTGTGAGTATGTATCTGAGCCTTAAATTGTTAATACTTTTGCAGAGAATGGACATTTTTTTGCAGTTGTCAATATAGAAAGCATTCTGTTGAAGATCCAACTTATATTAGTAAATGTTTTTACAGTTTATGTTGTATAATTTACCTACTTTAGGTAGCAGAAGGGGAATGAAAATGCAGATAAAGCAGGCAAGGCTGCCACTATCCTGACCAGATCAAATATACCAATTCCTATGGTATTTTACTCAAAGCTCATAATCATTAATGATGAATGGCAATCTATGCATATACTATAAATTTGACAATAAAACAATGAAGACAAGACAAACTGCCACAGACATTATAGACCAAATTATTTTGATGCACCATCTACCACAAAACTAGATCGAGACCTTAGTGCAACTGTGGGTTTTCAGTTCTATGTTTAAATCTTTTACTTTATTGCATTTATTTTCTATATCTCTATCTTGCCGTCCAACAACTCCAACTCTTTCTTCACTGTCTCTATTGTTTAGTGGCCAAACTACCCCAGTGCTTGGCTTGACAGCCTAGATTTTATAAAAATAGGAAATCGAGAGATTGTTGGAGGAAATACATAGCAAAAGAAAATGGATTAAGAACAATAGTGAAAGTGGCCCATATGTGAGATGTAATACGTATATCACTGCAAATTAAAATCTGAAGGTAAAATCATTCAATCACAAATACATGCAAGTTTAATAGGTGGTGTACGAGATTTTGTAAAATTCGACAGAAAATGGATGATTTAGTCTTATCAACCATATATGTTGATGAGTGCTGTCACTGTACCTAAAGCGGTGCACTGTTGGCATTACTATACTTATGGTTCTTTGCATTGTCCCTTTGGCCTACAGTAGTGACCTCTTTCATTCCTTTTACTGTACTTCCGTTCACATTCTCCTCCATCTTACTTTCCAGCCTCTCCTAACAATTGTTTCATAGTGCAACTGCAAGGTTTCCCTCCTGTTGCACCTTTAGATCACTTTGCTCTGTTACCCTTTCAGCACTGAATGACCTCTTATGTCTCAGTGCTTGGCCTTTGGCCTAAATTTGTTCCCTTCCATTCCATTCTATCGTCAAACACAGAAAATCACATACTCAGTCCACAAATTCTGGAAATAAAGAAAAATTGAAATCAAATGAACCACAAGGTATGATTGATGTATAAAAACATCAAAAGTTACGTTCTTATTGTAATAGACCGAATAAGGAAATTTCACCTTTATTGGTTCATCAGCATCTGGGAACACTCGTGTGGTATATCAATGAGTTCCAAGCTACGTTACTGTACATCACAGACATCAGGGATATAAGTGTGATTTGCGAATTACAAGGCTGGCCTGGGACCAAATCTGATTATGATATATATGGCCTAGCCTTTAAGTCGATGAAACATTTTTAACTAAAAGTTTCTTGCGTAAAATTTTACTTCACTATGGAACATGGTCAATTATTTTTAAGCAATGGCAGTAAAACTCTTTTAGCCTGTATAACCAGGTTGGAGGGAAACTTCAAAATATGTTCATTTATTTACTAAAAGATTGCAGTTAAGAAGTAATGTTTTCAGATGTGGTGTAATAATTAAAGGGCGTACCATACTTTGAATACAAATTTATATTCATACGTATTAATGCTGTGAAATCCCAGTGACTTGGGTGATGTATCTGTTGATAAATTGTCCATTTACAAAGATTTACAAAAACAAAAGCTCGGACATGTATTGAGAATTAAGATGAAGGCAAGCAATATAATGGATGTCAAAATGTGAGCATGTCTGTATGAATTCTGTACAAGAACAATGTTGCATATTTTTCAACTGATACTCAGATGAATACAAGCACTTTACAGTAAACGTCATAATGTCATCTTTTGAACACTTTTATTCTAATTTACATGGTACGAGAAAAATTATTAGTCTGGTGGGTGCATATGATGTATAAAAATGAAAATTATATGAAAAATAACTTATTTTATCCACTGTTATCATGATTTTAACTAAAAAACCCTGTTTGCCGTGATCGTGACTGGTCGATGGTCCGGGTTTATAGATAAAACATAGAAGATCGTTACCATAGCAACGGAACGCCAGTGCGTAAACAAATTCCATTGAGGTCTTCGAAACTGTCGCGTTCCTCTTTTACATAAAATCTTTTCATTCGATAAGGTAAATCTTACTTTATAAACTGCCCCCACCCCAAACGTTACATCTTGTATAGCAGAACGACGTGTGTCCAGCTATTTTCAGTATTACATACTAATATTCGTTAAATGTTGATGAAAGAATTTTTCAGCTAAGTTACCCTACAGGCCATAGGTTAATGTAAACATCGTAAGCCTTGCTGATCTTCAACTGAGCAACCTCCCAACATACGTAGGTCAAAGGTTACCCTAGGCTGGATCTTTGACGTATATCTGAAAGCAGTTTTGAAAATACAGAGTATAAGGGGAAGAGGTGAGTGCATATTATTTCAAGGTTAGATCATGTCACGAAGCATTGAAAATCATGGGTAGTTTGCAGAACGACGGGATCAGGCCCCGACACTAGGCTACTCCGAATAGAAGTTTAGTCCATTGTTTCCTATGATTAGTGTTATCTGGGGGCAGGGTTCTAGGGGAGCAAAGCCCTCCTGGTCAGGTAAGGGCACGGCACCCTAAGTGAGGTTAGGAAGGTAAGGTCTGGTTAGGTCAGGACATGGCATTCTAGGAAAGGTTAGGTTTGTTTTTGTCTGAGGAGTCAGTTTCCGTCGTTCTGCACTTGCCCTGCAGCATATTTTTATTTTTTATTTTAATTACCATTCTCTTTTGTTGTGCAAATTTCTTTTGTTTAGATGAATGTGTTTATTTTAATTATGTTTACAAATAGATACAATTATTTAATGTTAATTCTCTCTCTCTCTCTCTCTCTCTCTCTCTCTCTCTCTCTCTCTCTCTCTCTCTCTCTCTCTCTCTCTCTCTCTCTCTCTCTCTCTCTCTCTCTCTCCTTTACATCAGTGCCTGCAAGATCTTTGTGTTAGTGAGTAACTCCTGGAAGTTATTGTGAAATGCAAGTGGAACCTGCCTCAGAAGGTGAAAGCTTCTTTGTTTATTTTGTTCACTTAATGGCATGGAAACACAGCCTTAAGATACACATAAATGAATTATGTTGGCAATTAAGCATTCTATGAAGGTGATTTTGAATACATATATAAAAATTTTAAAAGGGAATTGTGCATAAGGGGTGGTGATGGAAAAAATGCTGTAAATGATGTGGTGCAGATATTGGAAGTCCAGATAACTGAGGGATTGGTTATTCTCTCTCTCTCTCTCTCTCTCTCTCTCTCTCTCTCTCTCTCTCTCTCTCTCTCTCTCTCTCTCTCTCTCTCTCTTCTTCTTCTTCTTCTTCTTCTTCTTCTTCTTCTTCTTCTTCTTCTTCTTCTTCAAAATTACCTTATGTACAACATATATCACTCATAAAAGGGGTAGCTAGTCTTTATTCTGTGCATGCCAGTTGCACAATAACTTTAACCATTATTCTTGAATAGAGTAGTTAGATGTGTAATGTAAACTATATCATTTCACGTAGTTCACCTTGCACCTAGAAATTTGGAACAATTATTGCTGTGTGAAGGGTCTTATAAACAATTGTAATCAATATGAAATTCAGATGGTGTTGTATGGTCAACAGTTTTGAAAAGGATAGCCTACAGTAGTTTGAAAATAAGTAAAATGATCTTCCTCAGCATGATTATAGAAACAGACCATTTAAAATGGAAGTTACCACTAAAAGAATAGAAGTTGGTGGGAATGAATCAAGAAATTTCATCCAACTTGTACTGTTATTCTTCACTGAAAGCTGATTCTTTTTATGGGTGCTGTTACATAATCTGTTTTGTTAATTCATTTGTTTTCATGATTCCTTTACTAAGTTAATGTAGTCATATTTTACTTGTTTTTTTGTGGTTATTTTGGTGTGAATGATTAGGAATTATGTAATTTATTCTCATATTGTTTAGTACCTATTACTATACTTTTTTTGGTGTTGTATTCTGTTGAGTAGTCATTAGGCCTTTCCAACATCTTTCTGCCTGTATAGGTTTCGGTTCTTAGTTTTTCTGTATGTTTTATTGACCATATCCTCAGACTTGTCTTTAATTATTCATTCACTTGACTGTAGAGAACAAAACGTTGCAAGGAAATATGCAAGGAATTTAGAGATTTGACTGAGATCAAACACTCTGTGAAGGTCCCAGAGGTGTTTGATTCCCTTTTTCTGGAATAGTTCTTATGTCTCTACAAATTGCAAGACTTTTGTAAGTATGTAGCGTTAATTGATCATTAGGAGTGGGTAAACCAAATGCTGAATAGATTTAATTGTAGCAAATATATAATTAAGTGTGAGTGAAACTTTCTAGGGTGAATGTTTCATCTATCAAATGCTCTTCTTGTAGAACTCAGTTTGTTATGTAAAGTTTCATAAGAGAGAAGTTTATACTTGCTCCTTTCTGCACTTTAATTCTCAAGAATTAATTTTCAGGTTGGTACTGTAATATTCTTTTGTTGTTCATTTACTTTCATTTATATCATCAAAATACATTGTGATAATTTTGTTGTTGCTGTTGCTACTAGTCTTACTTAGCAGGACAAAACATTCCAAATGAATGTATGCTGAATTTCATATTCTTATACTGTATACTGTTATGAATGTTTATTTCTTGTACTTTATTTTTTACAATATTTGAAGATGTTATGCTTGTTAGGATGCTGATAGATTTTACTTAAATATGGTATTGTGAAGTTTGTCAGTCTTGTGAGGTTACTTTTATCAAAAGTGAGGACAGTTTATTTCATTCATTTTGTCCAACGAATAATTTTGGTTTTGCGTCCATCCCTGCTTAAGATGATGGATAGTGGCTCAGAATTTATCCACATACAGATGTTTGTATGTACATTAGCCATCTCAGGAGGCTATTGATGGACCGTATTGAACTTTTGTTGATGGCACTGGGAAGCAAATAATAATTTTAAAAGGTACATGAATGGCTTTCTCTAGTGGAAGGACCAGTTATCCCGTTAGCTGAAGGTTCTCTAGTACTGTATTCTCTATTTTAGAGGGCCTTTTGTTCATAAATGCATCCACCAAAAGATGGGTAGTGCTTATGAATGACGAGAATGGTAGGTTTAGGATTCATCAGGAGATATCCAGCGCGTCAGAACTCATGGAAGCTAAGAAAGTGTTGAATGCTGTAGATGACCTTGTGATTGGCACTGTTGTTGTTCTGTTGTAACTAAATCAAGGAAGAACCAGATTAGAAAGATTTATTGTGAAACAGCTCTCAGGATCCTCTATTGGGTCAAAGAATAAGAGATTGTGCTGGCACCCAGATTTGTACTAAGAAAAACCTAGCTTTGTGGCAGATTCTTCCAGCTGGTATCATCAGAAATGGTCCTTTTATTTCCAGTATTTGCAAGACAGTCTAAAACATGTTTGAAAGTCATATAGTAGACAAATTTACTTTTCTGTGATAAGTGAATGCTCTGATGCATCAGATACTTAATTTTAAGGAATATACATTTTTTCCCTCAATTTAGAGGCCATTAATCAACAAGATGGTGTTATCCAAAGGCTAAGGCCTGATTGATAGCTCTCTTATGGACTTGACAGGAAAGGTTTGCATATCTGCTGTTCTTTTTAATCAGCCTAGGCTTCTTTTCAGCTTATCTTGAATTGGTTCTGCTACATTCAAATATTTAACTGCCCCATGTGTATTTATTCAGCAATTTCTGCATCATAGTTTTCTTAGTCATTAACAGAGCATACCCATCCAATAAGTGAGCTATGTAAGACCTCTGCAAGTTAAAGTGAGCCAACTACTCTTAGTGCCCCTTCTTGGTCTGAAGACTCTCTCAGTGCCCGTTCTTGGTGTGAAGACGTATTTGTTCTTGATCTGTTTAATCAACCCGATATCATGCGTATAACATACGAATAGCGGGTGATATATAGCTAGAAGTGTTTGTGAACTGTCGGTGATTAGATTAATGTCAGAATAGCACAATAAAACGTCGACTAAGGTGGTTTTTTTTCGAGTGAATTTTTAAAAATTGCACATCATGGAAGTGTCTAGTAACAACAGTGGTAAGAAATGGAGAAATCTTGCCTGCCTTGCAGAAAAACAATATGATGGCCTGGCAAATGAGGAACTAAGGTTTCTTATCACCGAGATAAATAACAACTCCAACCAAAAAGATGCAAAAACATTCACAGACATATTGAAAGGATATGATCCTTCAAGCTGGAACAAGTCAGCAGAAAACATAATGAAAATAATTGAAGGAATACCAAAGAAAGTCCAAGTGATCAAGAGGCTTACAAAGAAAATGTACATCAATCAACACATTCCAACAAAGAAAATTAACAAGGTAAATATAGTGAATATACTGATTGATGCAATAGGAAAACGAATGCCTAAAGCATTCAAGTCTATGTAATGTGTGGTATAGCATTGTAAATCCACAAAACCTGATAAGGAAATGCTATGTATGTCACGTACCAACTCACCCTACATGTGCAGAAGTACAGCTAAATAAAAATAAGGACACAAAAGTATTTTGCTCAACATGTCTTATATGGATAGACAATGTTATTAAGTCAAGACTTAATGTGCAGATAGTAGAGGATGAAGAAGATGAGGAAGAGGAAGAAGAGGAAAACGGAATAGAAGAAGAAAATAAGATTGAAGAGATAGAAAACAATAATGAAAACAAAGAACAGGATAAGAGTATGGATGCAGAGAAACTCATAGACTCTATACATGAGGCAATACAACAGCATACATACGAAGAAATAAACTATGACATGACAACACAAAATAAAATCCCAAAGAGGTTGTACCTGGATGTACATACTGACAGGAAAGAGCAAGAAAAAAAAAGAAAAGAAAGACACAGTCTGCACACTTTTGAAAAGAGGGAATTGCAGATTCGGTGAAAGATGTCACTACAAACATCCCAAGATATGTCACAATTATGAGATTTATGGCAAATGTGCATATCTAGACGGCTATGAGGTTGAATGCATCCATCTACATCCAAAAATATTCAAAAACTTGAGAGAAGGAAATGGGTGCAGATTCAACAAGAAATGTAGATGTATGCATCCTGTAGCCATGAAGAATGAAAATCAAAATCAAATACATATCAAAAATCAAAGACAAAATTAAGCAAATAAAGAAAGGAATAAAGAATATGAGACGAAGGAAAAAAGCAAGCCAACACCACGTTATGAAATGTCAGCATCACGATATGAGGCATCAGCACCTAGGTCGGTGCAACGTCCATCAGATGGTGATGGGTACAGGGCAAGGAACAAGCAATGCATTTATGATGCAAGGGGATGGTGCAGATATAGAGAAAAATGCTGATATAAGCACAAAATGAATAAATATAAAGATGGAAGATCAAACATTTTGGAAAAGCTGGATTTTTTAATGCCTGAATTTCTGGAAATGAGGAAAAGAACAACATATCAGAGCAGGAAAGAGGCATGGGAAAATCCTTATTATTACCCATATTAGATAATGGGGATAACAAGCAGACCATCATAGTTAGTTAGTTATAAATGATTTGTTTAACCAGACCTCTGAACTCTTTTAGGGTTCTTCTCGGGCTGGGAGGGAGCATCATAGTGATGAATGCACAAGGTTTAGTTTCAAGTAACTCAAAAAGAAAAATAGAGTTCTTAGAAGAACTAACCCAAAATGAAAAAATAGATATAATGAATATAAGTGAAACATGGTGTTCCCAAGAGACTGGCAGTGACGATCAGACAAAGGGATTTCTAACTTATAGATCAGATAGAAAAAATAGGAATCAAGGGAGAACCGCGATATATGGGAGAGACGTTAATCAAGAAAAAATCTGTGAGAAATATAGTAACACAGAATGTGAAATAATTGCGGTAGAATTTGGATCTGAAAAATTAGTGAATATTGTAATATACAGACCCCCAATACTAAAGAGTTTGACATAATAATAGACAAATTAGATAATATATGTAGAAATCACAAAGACTGGACTATACCCCTATCCGGAGACTTTAACTTTCCTTTCGTAGATTGGAAAGAACGAATAGTAGATTGTGGTTGTATAAATACAACCACAATCTCCTATTCATTCTATTGTATTTATACTTATTGTATTTATACTTATAAAGAAGAGACTAATAGTAGCTCAGAAGATAAGAGACAATTTGAAAAGCTATGAGAAATGCTACTAGAACATAATGTTCAGCAAATAAATCACCTCCCAACAAGAAAGGATAATACTCTAGGCCTAGTGTTTGTGAATGAGGTGAACTATGTTAAAGAAATAATAGTGTATAATATGAGTATTTCAGACCATAACGTCATAGAATTAACAGTCCGTTCCTAAGCAAGTGAAAACAGAGATAAGCCAGAGACGAAAAAGTGGGAAGGATTTGGAAAATACAATTTTTATAGTAAGAATATAAAATGGTCAGAAATAAATGAAGAATTAAAAAAAGACTGGGAAAACATTCGTAAGTGATAATATACAGGTAAATACTGATATATTATATAAAATATTAGAGAAAATATTGGATAAATATATTCCGAAGGAGAAAAGTAAACACCAGTCATGCAAACCAAGAGACAGAAGGATCTTGTTCCAGAAAATCAGAAAGTGGAAAAAAACTCTTGCAAGAGAAAAGAATGCATGGAAAGTGATGGACATAAAAAGTAAGATAGAAACTGCAGAACAAAAGATTATACAATCAAAAGAAAATGAAAAATGGGACTTAGAAGAAAAGACCCTACAAAATATCAAACAAAACCCCAAAATATTCTACTCATATGCGAAAAAGATGAATAAAAGAAGAGTAGAAATAGGCCCCTCTAAGAAAACGAAGGGCGATTAACGAATGAAAAAAAGGAAATATGCAACATATTAGCAGAAAGATATAAGCAAGAATTTACCCCTAGAATTGATAATGAAGATAATGATACAGGAACAAGAGATGAAAATAGTGAATACTTATCAGGCATAGATATTAGTGAAGCTGATATTGTGCAGGCTATCAAAGAAATTAAAAATGGATCAGCAGCTGGACCAGATGGCGTACCTGCCATTTTGTTAAAAAAAGTAGTTCATTCTGTCGCAAAGCCACTCGCAATATTATTAAGACAGGGAGTAGATACAGGCAAGATTTATGATGAACATAAATTAGCATATATCACCCCTATTTTCAAAAGTGGATCAAAACTAGAGGCAAGTAATTATAGGCCTGTGGGTCTAACATCACATATTATGAAAGGGTAATGAAGAAAAATATAACGAAACATTTAACGAAAAATAGCTTGTTTAATATTGACAACATGGTTTTGTACCCGGAAAAAGTTCACAAACCCAACTGTTAGCCCACTATGAAAACATATATAAAAATATGATAAACAAAAAAGATACAGAGGTAGTGTACCTAGACTTTGCAAAAGCTTTTGACAAGGTAGACCATAATATATCAGTGAAAAAAATTAGAAAACATGATATTGTGGACAAAGTAGGAAGATGGATAAAAGAATTTTTGCAAAACAGAAAACAGATAGTGATTGCAAACGATGAGAAATCAGATGAAGCTAAGGTAATATCCGGTGTGCCACAAGGTACGGGGTTAGCTGCATTGCTGTTTTTTATTATGATTGCAGACATAGATAGTAATGTTAAGGACTTGGTAGTGAGAAGTTTTGCCGATGACACAAGAATAAGTAGAGAAATTACCTGTGATGAAGATAGGAACTCGCTACAAAGAGACCTAAACAAAATATATGAATGGGCAGAGGTAAATAGGATGGTATTTAACTCTGATAAATTTGAATCAGTAAATTATGGTGATAAAGAAGGAATGATATATGCATATAGGGACCTAACAACAAGACAATCACAAATAAGGAAGCAGTTAAAGACCTTGGTGTGATGTTGAATAGGAACATGTTATGCAATGATCAAATAGCAATACTATTGGCAAAATGCAAAGCAAAAATGGGAATGTTGTTTTGGCACTTCTAAACAAGAAAAGCCGAACACATGATTATGCTTTATAAAATGTATGTATGTAGTCCACTTGAATATTGCAATATGATACGGTACCCACACTACCAAAAGGATATTGCACAAATAGAGAGTGTACAAAGGTCCTTTACAGCTAGAATAGAAGAAGTTAAGGACTTTGACTACTGGGAAAGACTACAATTCTTAAAATTATATGGTCTCGAAAGGAGAAGAGGATGCTACATGATAACACAGGCATGGAAACATAGAAGGAATTACTGAAAACATCATGGAGCTGAAAATATCAGAAAGAGCAAGCAGAGGTAGATTAATAGTGCCCAAAACTATACCAGGAAAACTAAGGAAAGCACACAGGACATTAATCCACTACGCACCAGCATCGATAATGCAACGTCTATTCAGTGCATTACCAGCTCATCTGAGGAACATATCAGGAGTGAGCGTAGATGTGTTTAAGAATAAGCTCGACAAATATCTAAGCTGCATCCCAGACCATCCAAGATTGGAAGATGCAAAATATACAGGAAGATGCATTAGCAATTCTCTGGTAGACATCAGAGGTGCCTTACACTGAGGGACCTGGGGCAACCCGAACGAACTGTAAGGTCTGTAAGGTGTAAGGTTTGGTGTCATGGAAGGGTTGCACTTGCTATCTCTTATACCAGACTAGCAGTTTTCACCATACATAAGAGAGGAGTAGTGACTACATATACCTATTATAAAAGACTACAGATCAACACTTATATGACCTCTCTTGTCACAAGAGAAAGTTAAAGGATTATGTCAGGTAATTAATTTGACAATGATTATGCCATTGTATAGTGGTTTCACTTAATACTTGTATTTAGTTGTAGTTGTAGATTCTCTTTATTGCTTGCAAGGTCTGACTCTTCTTCAGTTTCGGTCTTATGTATTCATTTTCCTTGTGCTGCTTAGTAAATGTGGTTGGAGGCAAAATGCTGAAAGTAATGACAGGTTATTGTCCTACTGTCACCTTGGCAATATGACTCGAAAATAAGTGCGTGATCTTCAAGAAATAAAACTTTACATTGGAAAAGTTCAGATTCTGGGTACTGTATTTTATTTGTATTTATTACCAATGGGTTCATGTCAGGTGTACAGTACTGGAGAGAGTTTACAATCTGTATTCCCTACCATTGGTAGTGAGGTGGAGATGCTACGAATATCTGAAACTGTACTGCAGTGAATTACCTTAAGCTTTGATTCTTTTTTGCCTTGGATATATAGTTCTGCTTACAGCCCGCAAAAATCCCTAGAATCAAAGTTTTGCAGTCTCTATAATTAAAAGTATAATGTTGCTGAAATAAAATTCTGCCTAGTTCTTGATCATGGGAAATGCATTATATAAATGTATTTGACATCACAATGTCAGTGATTAGATCGTGAGGTTGCCAGCATGTAAATTGCATTACGTTGATGAATGTGAACATAGATGTAAGCTGAGAGGCTTTTACATTTTGAAAGTCCTTTCAAGACAGTACCAGATGTAGAAATTATTACTAACTGGGCATCAGTTAAGTGGGTAAAAAGTTGGAGTCCTTCATTTTCTTGTATTGTGGCCCTTTCTCTACAAGATGTAGTGTTAAGCCTAAGTTAATTCATACTACAGTAATAAGAATTAACAGCTTTTATTACAGGTCTGTTAAGATGGCACAGAGGCCAATGACTGGTTCTTTGAGCATGAAAGGGAGGCCTTTGTCATCAGCTTCGCAAATGATGTCTTCACCTATTGTAGTAGGCCATGATAGCTTTGACATTTTTAGCACAAATTTAGCCATTTTGATTGTACGACAAGAGTGCTCCATTAGGAGGTGATGAATTTCAGAGATCGTACTCATTATACTTTATGTCACTAGTGTTTTATTGTAGCAGCTTTGTACATTATGTATGCCTCATTGCCTTTTCATTCTTTTGTATACTGTGGTTTGGCTCTTCATCGTAATGCAGCTGTGATCGGTGCATGTAAATCTCAATGAAAATTTGAATATTTCTGGTATTTGATCATTAAATTCAAATTGCATTCTGTATTCTTGAATTTCATCACTTTTTTGTTAACAGCTGCTGAGCTTCATTTTTCATGAATTAGTACTGTATAGTGATTTCTTAAACTTTTATATATGGTTATCACTGTAGAGAACTTTTTTGCAAGGATTATTTCTGAGGGAGGCCCCGTGTCACCCGGTGAAATTCCATACTAACACGAATTTCTAGGTATAAATATTGCTAAATATACCAGAGAAAAAAGCTTTCAGGAATGCTGGAGTTACTACCCCCAGATCGGCGTCTTCTATATTGAAGACGTCGGTATAAACAAGGGTGAGTGAAAGAATCACAACCACAGAGCCACACTCGATAGACATCCCCATGTCAAAACCCCGGGAAGAGCGGGAGCCGTACCAGCTCCCCACTCACTCACCCGCCAAGCGGCGACTCCAGCGCCATCTGAACTCATTCCATCTCTAGCACGTGATTTTTGTGCACTCATTATTTTTGTGCTCGTGTTTTTGGCTGTTTTTCCTGCTTATCAGCATGTCTTCCAGCAAGTTTACCGTCACCAAGTTAAGTACCATCTTATTGTGGGGTTTTTATGATAAGTTTGGCTGTTTCAACCCGTATCTTAATATTATTCGTGGTTGTTGTTATGACGCCGTGGTGTCCCCCATCAGCCATGTCGACCGCGAGATTCGCCCACCCAGCTTGTTCTGTTTGGGGCTTCTCTTTGTCGTTTACATTTCTTATCATTATTCCCCTAAATTCATCCTGGTGGCGTTTCCTGGGCGGGTTGTTTCGGTGTTCCTCTGCATTATTTTTGTTGAACCGCATATTGGGGTTCCTCCAATTGGGTTCCCGTCATTTTCCCGCTTAAGTTTCTCCCCAGGATGTTTTCCGCTTTGACATACTTAGCTACATTATTATTATAGTGTGACGTGCTGGTGCTATCAGTCTTTTATTGCTTTGATTTAGTTTGTGGGGGAGCGCCAGATACAGTTTTATTGTTTACTTACCCTGTCGCTCCTCTCTGTTAGGCTATGCGTCTTGCATGAGCACAAGCTTTTATTATTGTTTTGTGTATATATATTATTCTTAGTGATGGTGATTTATTTTAACTGGTTAAGTTGTGTGGGGTTCCCCTAGCCTGCCTATGTCACGTTAGGCTTGTATTTTGCTTCCTTTGGCCTCCCGCTCTCCCTTTTACCCTGAGTTAGGTTAGGTGTGAGGAGGGGTTCAGCAGGTAGAGAGAGTTTCTGTTGTTGTTCCTTCCACTGGCCGTTGTTTGGGTTGTAGAGTGAGACCCCATTGTCCTCCCCCTTCTATGGAGGGGTAGAGGCTCTTTCTGTGGGTGTGTCTCCTCCGTGCTTCCATAGCATCCTCCCCTTTCGTTCGGCTCTGGTTGGTTTTCAGCACGGGAATTTCTCTCCCCGTTGTTGCCTCCTTTTCCTTATTCCCTCCTGTTAGCCTAGGCTATCCCTAGGTACGGGTGCTAGCCTAGGCCACGCCTAGGTGTAGGGCGAGCGCGTTGAGGCCTTAGGTCGTTATCCCTTCCATCCCCTTATTCGGAGTAGGCTATGTTCTTCCACTGCTGGTATTAATTTACTTGGCGTGGTGTGTGTCTGCAGTCGAGCGGGTGAATAATCTTCCCCAGTCTCCTGTTTTCACCTGCTCTGGCCTACTCCCATCCTTACCCCTCCAACCCTTTCCACCCCCCCTCCCTACCCTAAGTCAAGCTCTTTGTCATCTTCTCGTGCGGGTGACGTCAGCTGGCGTTCACTCCGAGTTGTGGGGCCCTTTCCTGGTGGAGAGATTCGCTCCCTCCCAGGGCAAGTCCCCGGTGGCTTTTTGCTTGGCTCAATGTCTCGTTAACCCGCTCTCCTAGGATCGAGCAGGTTTCGAACATTCTTAGGGTTATTGGTTCTCCCCCTTTTCCGCGTTCGCTTGGCGTTCGAGATACTTTAGTTGGGGTTGACTGGCGCTTTCTCCGGCCCTTGTGGTCCTGCGATGTTTGTTAGCCTCACCCTACTATTGTTCTCTAGCGGTTGAGGCTTGGGATCTCCGGAGGGGGTGGTTCGGACCGAGTATATGGAATTAACCAGTTTCGTTCCCATCCCCTGTATTTTATATATGCATATACACTTGTTTTGTTCCGGGTGGCTCACTCCGCCGTTGGACATATTGTTATTACAGGGTCCGGTGTCCTACCCTTGAGTTCTGCCGTTTTTATTCCTGGCATCCCTTGTGGTAAGGCCCTGTTGACTCAGCTCTACCGTTCCGCCGGAGTATTCCGGTGGTCGGGGAGCAGCTTGCTTACCACTATAGTTACTTGATGGGTAGACCCGTCTCTGACGGGGGTTTTTCTTCCCGCCGGAGTACTCCGGTACTAGGTTTGAAAATACCCGTGCCTGCCTAATTTAAGTTTCTAGAGTGGTAGGTTCATGTACTTTTCACACTTACAGACCGTGCGTTGTGAGGAGCCGGGGTGCACCGCCACTCTCCATCAACCCTACGGGCATGTGGTGTGCCGGACCCACGCTGGCTGTGCGGTCCGGTTGGATGATCTTGTAGTTTGGCATCCTGACGGTTGCGAGGTGTGCTTCGCTCTGTGCAGCAGTGTCCAGGACGAGTCGGTAAGCTTGACTTTCGTTCTTCACGCTACTTTCAGTCTGATATGTGCTCATATTGTAGGTCATGACTTTTTGTTACAATATGTTAGAACTGATCCCCTGCTCTCTTTTAGGCTGACGAGTCCTCCAAGAAGGAGGCCTTAGAGTCTCTCCGCGCCTGGGTGGCTGGGTTCGGAAGGAACGTGCTGTCAGGGAAACCGTATGTCCTCGACGCTGGTTTGAGGGACCTTCTCTACCCTGGCGCCCGGATTGCTGCGGCCGTACCAGCTGATGTGGCCGCGCCCATCATTGAGCAGATCCGGGCCGCGACCCAGCCACCTCAAGAGGACCTGTACACGGAGGCTTCTGAAGACGTCGCCGCCTTAGACTTGGACCTGGAGCCGATGAATACGGAGCCGGACCAAGGGGTAGGTAGCGAGGTAAGTGAGGCAGCGGGGGCGGGCCCCCTTTTTGATTCCCCATCTTCCTCTGTGTCTTCCTTTTCAGGATTCACCAAGTCTTCCATCTTGGGGGACAGGGCTCCATCTGCTGTCCCCAAGTTGAAATTGAAGACGTCGTGGAAGGCGAAGGGCTATAAGTCCTCGTCTTCTCGTAAGGCATCTCCCTTCCCCCCGTCGAAGGCCAAGGTTGCGGAACCTGTGGCCTCCGGGAGCAAACCGAGCACCTCGGGCAAAGGAGCAAGTAAGAGGGCGCCCAAACCCAGCCCTCCTCGCCAGCCTGCCTTTGACCCTGAGGCGTTTGCAGGGATGTTGCTGGAACGCATCTCTTCGGAGGTGGAGGCGAAGCTTTCCAAAATTACGGAAAGACTTCACAGTCAGGAGACTCTGCTGGCGGATATGGCTCGCTCCGGCGGAGCCGCTCCGCAGTACGAGATCCCTGATACCGCTGACCTCCTCCTCTTTCGATGTAGGGAACCTGTGGCGTTTTGCTCTTCGTGCCATTCGTCATGAAGACACTTTGACCATTGAGGGTCTGGGCACGGCGCGTCTGGAGGAATTGGAGTTCTTCCCTCCTGATCTCTTGCCCCCCTACCCAGGCTTCGTTAGGCTGACGGAGGAAGACTGGATACGCTCAGACAAGGTCCCTAAGGAGACGGTGATCTTCCCTAGGGACCATGCCCAGTCTGCTCTGTTGCGCACTCTTACGGAGTGGCAGGCAGAGAACACAAAATTGACTCCCTTCAAGGGCAACTACACCATGTTTTCTCTGGGTGATAAGTTGCCCACTCCCTGCCTGAACAAAGTTGCTTTGGCAACGGCTCAGGCTTGCTTCGATGGCAAACCCTTGCCTCAGCTGAGGGAGACGGACTTCACATCCCTGGTATTCCCGGGAGGTGAGGAGTTCTGGAAGGATGCCCCGTCCACATTTACGGTGGGTAAATTGGACTCTTTCTCTCTGCGTCCCCTCTCAATTCAGCAAACAGCTTCCTAAACTCCCGGAAGCTCTCCTGAAGGCGGAGTTTGAGGCACGGTGTAGGCTAAGCCGGTCCTTAAACTCCTTGTGCTTGACAGAAGCGGTCGCCGTCTCCTGTGCAGAGGAGCCTCTGTTTCAGGTTCTGGCTAAATCCCTGTTGGCAGGGTTTCAGTCAGACCTGTATGACTTCATGGTGGCAAAGTTGGAGTGCCGCAAATTCATCTTTATGGATGCCACCATTCGTCATGAGCCTAACAAGCTCATGAAGAGTTCCATCTGGGGGGTTAATCTCTTCCCAGAGGACGAAGTCTCCCGCGTCCTGAGCGAGGCTACCAGGGCCAACCAAAGCCTACGCTCCCGTTGGGGTATCTCCGCCTTCAAACGGAAGACCCCCGAATCTGGCAGCTCCCAGAGTAAGTCTGGGAAACGTTTCAGGAGGCACAGGAGGCCTCAACACCAAACAGTGGTTCAGGCTGTCCCAGTCTCGGCGGTGGGCCAACCCTCCACCTCCAAGGCTCAACCCCAACAGTACGTGCTGGTTCAACCAGCCCAATCCCTTGCTGCACCATCGTACGTCTCCTCTCCGGCGTACAATCCCACCTATGAGGGCCGTGGGGTCTTTCACGGCCTTAATAGAAGCGCAAGGGGTCGCAGAGGTCGAGCCCCATACAGAGGCAAAGCTGGATCGGCCTCCCTGGGAAAATCAGGCCGTGGTAGAGGAAACAAACCCACTTCCTCCCACTGAGACCAGTCAGGTAGGTGGTCGCCTTTACTGGTTCAGAGACCAGTGGTCCTTCAGTCCTTGGGCACACAGCATTGTGTCCAAGGGTCTGGGTTGGAGCTGGATCATGGATCCCCCTCCCCTGACCAGATTTTACCAACCCCCCCTCGAAAACCCCACAGGATTTTGTGATGGAGCTTCTCAACAAGAGAGCAATAAAGGAAGTAAGGCACCTCAAATTTCAAGGCAGGTTGTTCACCGTTCCAAAGAAAGATTCCGATCAGCAAAGAGTGATTCTAGATCTGTCACGTCTAAATCGCTACATAAGATGCGACAAGTTTCGCATGCTTACGGTGGCTCAAGTACGGACTCTACTGCCGCGTGGAGCCGTCACCACCTCTATCGATCTTTCAGACGCTTACTATCACGTCCCGGTTGCGCGGAGCTTCTCTCCCTTCCTGGGTTTCAGACTCGGGAAACAAGCCTACTCCTTCAGGGTCATGCCTTTCGGACTCAATATAGCCCCCAGGAATTTTACGAAACTGGCGGAAACAGTCGTTCAGCAACCACGGTCCCGGGGATCTCCTGGCGGCTTACCTGGACGATTGGATAATGTGGGCTCCATTAGTACAGGAGTGCCGGAAGGCTACAGCCATAGTGATCAAGTTCCTGGAGTCGTTAGGCTTTCGGTTGAACAGGAGAAGTCCGCCTGACTCCGAGTCCCGGTTTCAGTGGCTGGGTCTCCAGTGGGACCTGTCCTCGTACAGGCTATCCCTCCCGCCGTCCAAGCGGAAGGAGATAGCTGCTGCTACCAGGAAATTTTTGAAGGACAAAGCAGCATCCCGCCGGTCTCAAGAGAGGCTCCCTTCAGTTTGCCTCTCGGCCCTTCAGTGTGGCGGAGACGAGCCAATGTCAGGCTCAGAGACAGAGTCTCTTCAATCCCGCGAATCTTGAAGCAAGGCTTCAATCATGGTCCACAGCCAGTGGCCTGTCGAAGTCAGTCCCACTCCAATTTTCCCCTCCGGCTTTGGTAATCCACACAGACGCTTCATTAAGCGGCTGGGGAGGGTACTCACCAAACCAAAAAGTTCAAGGGACATGGTCTACAATGTTTCAACAGTTTCATATAAACACCTTGGAAGCTATGGCAGTGTTTCTAACTCTCAAGAAACTCCGCCCCGCCGGCCAGATTCACATCAGGCTGGTGTTGGACAGCGCCGTGGTGGTTCATTGCATCAACAGGGGCGGCTCCAAATCAGGTCGCGTAAACCAGGTGATGGTAGCTATCTTCTCCCTGGCGAACAAACACAGCTGGCATCTGTCAGCCACCCACCTAGCGGGGGTGCGGAACGTGGTGGCGGACTCCCTGTCCAGGACTACTCCGTTGGAGACGGAGTGGTCTCTGGACGGGGAATCGTTCAATTGGATTTGCCGCCGGGTTCCGGGACTCCAAGTGGATCTGTTTGCTACGGAGAGCAATCACAAGCTTCCCTGTTACGTGGCTCCCAACCTGGACCCCCAGGCCTTTGCCACGGATGCGATGACCATAGACTGGAACAATTGGGAGAGGATCTACTTGTTTCCCCCAATAAACATGTAGTTGAAAGTACTGCACAAACTCAGGTCATTCAAGGGCCAACTAGCTCTGGTAGCTCCCTATTGGCCGAAGAGCAACTGGTTCCCTCTGCTCCAGGAGCTCAAGTTGCGGTGTCATCAGATACCCAAACCCAGACTGACCCAAGTAGTACAAACCAAGACTGTGTCAGCTTCCTTAAGAATTCAGAATGCCCTGGTTTTATGGACTTTATAAAGTTTGCTGCAAAAAGGGAGCAAACATTGACCCCGTCAACACTCTGTTTCTAGAATCTGATAAGAGAGATTCTACTCTCAGACAGTATGATTCAGCAGTCAAAAATTAGCATCCTTTTTGAAGGCATCTGAAGCTCAAACTATGACTACTAACTTAGCAGTTACTTTCTTTAGATCATTGTTTGAAAAAGGCCTTGCCCGGCCACTATTACTACAGCTAAATCAGCCTTAAAAGAAGGTATTTTTGTATGGTTTCAAAATCGACCTTACAGATTCATACTTCTCCTCCATCCCTAGAGCATGCGCCCGTTTGAGGCCGGTAACACGCCCACATTCTGTTACCTGGTTCCTCAATGATGTTCTGAAATTAGCTGCTGATACTGATAACTCACAATGCTCTTATCTGGATCTGTTAAGGAAAACCTTGTTTCTGATTAGCTTGGCTTCAGGTGCCAGAATTTCAGAGCTATCGTCTCTCGCTAGAGGTGATGATCATGTTGATTTCCTCCCGTCCGGAGAAGTCCTCCTTTCCCCTGATCATGGGTTCCTAGCTAAAAATGAAGACCCTCAGGACAGGTGGTCCCCCTGGAAGGTGGTGCCTCTTCCTCAGGACCAATCCTTATGTCCAGTATATACCTTAAAGTCTTATCTACAAAGAACTCCACAGTGTAAGTCGGGTCCTCTTTTTATCAGGAAAAAGGTGGAACTCTTTCGTTGAACGCTATAAGACAGCAAATTCTGTATTTTATTAAACAAGCCAACCCGGATTCAGTCCCAATGGTTCATGATATCCGTGCGGTAGCTACCTCTACTAATTATTTTCATAATATGGATTTTGCTGAACTTACCAAGTATACGGGATGGAAATCACCTCTAGTGTTTAAACGCCACTATTTAAAATCACTCGAAGCCCTGAAATTTTCTACAGTGGCTGTGGGGAGTGTCATTCCCCCACCTTAATTGTCCTTAATCCTTTTCCTTCCCCCCTGCCCGCCTGCCTCATTTATTTCTCTGCCTGCCTTTCTGGATCAATCATGCCTCACTGCCTTGCTCCTCATAATCGATGCTAGAATTACCCTGGTTATTGTTTGTCTTGGTGATTGGATTTTGATATGCTGTGAATTTAGATTAAGATAGAAGTACTGGAGCGGTTTTTATTTTGCTTCATGTACCTCAATTTCTGATTTTGTATATATCTCATTGTTCTTAGATTTAAGTTTGTATTTACCTGTTTATACCATTATATTGTGGGTGTCTTTCATTTCACCCCTAATTGTATTGTATTTTTGTCATTGTGTATTGCTCTTAGACTTAAGTTTACATATTCTTCATTGTGTCTTTATATTGTTGGGTGTGTGTTGTTCCACCCGTACTTACCTGTTATTAAATTATTTTTCCTTGATGAGATATCATAATTAAATCTATTTTTTCATAGCGTGTGTTTTTGTTCTAATCACCTTTTGTTTTCTTTGTAGCTTTGCAGTCTTGGCATGATTCTCTGTCACTATTTCACCGGGTGACACAGGGCCGAACTCAGAAAAGGGATTTTGACAAAGGAAAAATCTATTTCTGAGGGAGGCCCCGTGTCACCCGGTGACCCTCCCAGGAGCAGGTTTACCGCCCCCTACTTGCACATGCCAAGCCTGGGGTGGTGCTAGTCTGGAATGAGTTCAGAAGGCGCTGGAGTGGCCGCTTGGCGGGCGGGTGAGTGTGGGAGCTGGTACAGCTCCCCGCTCTTCCGGGGGTTTTGACATGGGGATGTCTATCGAGTGTGGCTCTGTGGTTGCTCGATCTGGGGGTAGTAACTCCAGCATTCCTGAAAGCTTTTTTCTCTGGTATATTTAGCAATATTTATACCTAGAAATTTGTGTTAGTATGGAATTTCACCGGGCGACACGGGGCCTCCCTCAGAAATAGATTTTTCTTTTGTCAAAATCCCTTTTTCCTACAAATTACAGACCTTTTTGACATCACTAATATCTTAATACTCAGTTATGACTAATAAACCAAGTGCAAAATTTCTTATTTAAAAATGGGCAAAGGGGAAAGCAGACAGTGAGTGAAGCCTCCTGTATTGAGAGATGCCCCATCATACTTGCTGAAAGTTCAGATGAGTACAAAATATTGTATGCTAATCTCTGTTCTCTTTCACATTCTCATTACATTTTTTACTTCAAAGTCTGTCTTGTGTTTGGTTTTTATGTCATGTCTAGGTCATGTTCCTGACAGCCTGTCCTAGGTCAAACTGTTCACAAGTTGGAAAGTGCAAATACTGCTGTAAAGTGTATGTATTAGCTGTCTTACTTCTTCCTAATGAATACCATATTCTTTGGAAGCTTGAATTTCAAGTCAGTGGTCCTTGTAGGCTTGTTCCACATGAATAGGTTTCATTTACTGATTAATAATAATGATATGTATTTCCTTATGCAGCACAATATATACAAGATTAAATTTATGGATATCATTCAGTTATATGCTGTTGTTATGTTTTTGCTATTGTAGTAGCATTGAGTCTCAGGAGGCTTTAGAAAGACACAGTGCAGCTTTCTTACTTCATTAACACTTAGTAAAATATACAGTAATTATTTACAAGTTAAGTGAATCGATGTATGAGTCGAAGTGTAAGTCAAAGTGTGAGCCTTGCTTTCTTGAATCTGGTTAACAACCCACAACTGGTGAGGCCTACGACCTCACTCTTCTAAGACTCCTTCTCTCTCTGCTTCTATCTGCTGTTCTCTCTGTCTCTCTGCTTCTCTTCCTTCCCTTTTGAAGGATTTTCAAAATGGAATGCCCCTCCTAAAATAGGCGGGCAACAGCTTCTGTCCAGCCCCTTGGTAGACATCTAATTGGCTGAAGACTTATCTAAGGACGTCCCTCTGGGTGTAATTAGATGAATTAACCCCTCCTTAGTAGGTGGGACTAATTACGTCACCGGAAATCTTGATTTCTGGCGAGATTGAAAAGGTCAGCTTCATAGGTAAGGCATTTGTGGCATTCCTTTATGATTTCGATGGTGATTAATCCTTGCCACTGCGCGCCACTGTTTGGCTACATAATCACGACACTCCTGCTTCGATCGTCATTCCTTCAACGATTTCAGTAGATTATACTCGTGCCCTGTTTAGACTACCTGAGCATAACACATCCTGTTTTGCTATTCTCTCTCTCTCTCTCTCTCTCTCTCTCTCTCTCTCTCTCTCTCTCTCTCTCTCTCTCTCTCTCTCTCTCTATGTCTTGTTTCATTATTATTCTATTTTCTCTCTCTCTCTCTCTCTCTCTCTCTCTCTCTCTCTCTCTCTCTCTCTCTCTCTCTCTCTCTCTCTCTCTCTCTGGTTTCTTCTCAGTTCTTTTTTCTGTCTGTTATATTTATGTTATTCATATATCATTATATCATTACACTATGTAGTAATTCTTACTGAATTATACATTGCAATGCTAACATTGTATACTGTTATTTCAAAAAACTTTTTTGCTGTTTTCACTTATTGTATACATGTGTTAGGCAGCTGCTCTTGTGCATACGGTACTGATGCCTCTCCTGAGTCACCAAGTCTTTCTTGTGTAGACAGGTTAAAAATCAGAATGGATAGATGTACACTATCATGCAATTGACGAGTGGGAGTTCAGGGGTACGATTCCTTTGGTTCCCAAGACATAGGACTTTGCTGGATTTCTAAGCTCCATTTCTTTGGTTGCCATTTTTTGAGTTTCCTTAAGTACCAAGCTAGAGCATGGCTAACTTTCATCTCCTTTCAGGTTAACACAGCTGAGGATGCTTTAGATTAGGCATTAGAGATACAGGCAGTCCCCAGTTTACGACAGGGGTTCTTAAACCGAAAATTGTCGTAAACCGAAAAATCATCGAAAATCGTCAAACATCCTAAGAAAGCCTTACTTTTAATACTTTGGGTGTATTGAAAACGATGTAAACTACATTTTTGTTGAGTTTTTTCATCAAAAAACTCCAAATTTTTATTATTTGGCCATTTTGGAGCCATATTTCTTCCATTGGATCGGTGTACAACATGTCGTAACCCCGGAACATGCGTCATAAACCGGGAAATAATTTCTGATGAATATATTTGAAAAGCGTCGTAACCTCGGAACGCCGTAAGCCAGACCCGTCGTAAACCAGGGACTGCCTGTAATAGGAAAATTTTCCATTCAAAAGAGTGCAGTGGCAAGAATGAAGAAGTTTGCCATGAAGCCAAAGGAAATACATACATTAAACTACCAAGTCCACCCAGTAAAGAACCCAGAAAGGAATGTGTGAGTACCATAAATGGTCAAGACAGAATTTAACTTATTCTGATAGAGAAAAGTAATCTTATGGCCCTGTAAGAGTCTAAGAGCAGAATTTTGGTTTCATAGACCTTTTTGCTAGAAGTTAGAACTTTTGTTTTGAAATTTTTAAATGTAGTAAGTCTGCTGATCAAATTATTGATTCAGGTTATCAGGTCCTTTTTTGGCTATGACTCGCAATCACTGTTTGTGGTTACAGTCCCAGGAGGACTTGTAACTGCCAGTAGAGAGGTAGTTCATGGCTCCCATCGTCATTATCATTTTCTTGTTCATCTTCACCTTATTCCTCATTAACATTATGATTTTTTGATGTCGTTGCAGCCACTCTGCAACAAGTTCTGGTATCACAGTGTTAGTTAGTAGTCAGGGTTTGTTTAATTCTTTAAGTAAAATGAAGGATAATTTATGATTGAGTTACTGGTATTAAATAAGAATATGGTAATCTCCACAAATGAGCATTGCAGTTGAAGAGCTCCAGCAATAATTAACTTGCTCCAAATTAGATGGTTCTTACATTCAGAACATATTCAAGACAGCGACTAACTTTTTTGTCAAAGAGACAGACTGACTAACTGAAATGTCCTTTTTCCATTTCCTCCAGTTGATACATATCTAGTCCTCAGAGTCAGGAGAGGAAAGGCTGTCATTAGGGAAATGGAAGGGCTCCCCTTACTGAAGTTAGTCTTGCTTGGTTTTTACTCTAAATCGTAACACTTAGTGTGTTTGTCATAGAAGGGTATTGAGGCTTTAGTAAGGTAACAGGTTTGTATTCATGAAATTGTGTATATATTTGAAAACTTTTGTCTTTGCTTTAAACATAAAGTCTTTTAAGACAAAATTTGTATGTGTGTAAGTGACCTTTGAAGTATTCCCTTAGTATATTATGTGTACTGTACTGTAATTATTCCATTGTATTATTTTAAAGCTTGGAGCTGAGAAATTTAGGAGAACTAATGGTAAAGGGTGGGAGTTCATAGGTATATGTGAAAAAGACTTATTAGTATAAAGGTTATTAGGGATTTCATATATATCAATGATTTGGAAAAGACTAATACATTATAAGTGTTTGTTACAGTCTTATAACACACTGTTGTACATATTGTGATAAATATTCGATGTAGATTATTGTAAATAAGCTCTATAGTGTTAGTTTATTTGCTGTATTGTTAGAAAAATTTCAAAGGTTTTAAACCTTTGAGATATCTGGGGGTTCCCAAGACTCACCTGTGTTCTGGCTTACTGCTTATAAGCTTTTATTGCAAGTTGTAAATATATTTTTTATGATACAATGCTGGTTTTGTTTTGATTTTGAAATGTAATATAATGGTGCTTTTTTTTGGCTTGTTCAATAGTAAAAAACAAGAAAAATAAAGTCAAAATAAATTGAAGTTAGTAAAGAACAAATTTCTTTACTTATTCATAAAAAATGTATTAAATACTGTAATAAGGTAAAGAGATACAGTATATAAATTCCATTTGTATCATGAAAATGTATAAATTTCCTTTTCGTTCTTTTATGTTTTATTGCTATTTATGCTCGTTATTGCATATGTAAAATTTAAGGAAATATATTAGAGGTGCACTGGAATTTGGTTCTGGCTGGTTTCTTCCAGCCAGAACCTCAAAATTTTTGAAGTTCCAGACAGAGCCATCATGAAATAACTGGTCAGAACAGGAACTTTTATTATACATTTAAGCAGCTACCATACTACTTAGTATGCAGTGATTAATAACATACTGTAGTTTTACTGTAAAAACCTTCATTAGAAAACACGCAAGACAAGCATCAATCATTGGTAATATACGTACAAAAATGTCCCTTCTCTTCATTAGTATGCTGAAACTGAAAGGTGAACCAGTGACTGCACTGAACTGTGTGTATTCACTTGCTAGGATCTGAGTTGGAAGTAGGAAGATTATGATGGGGAAATAAGAGTTGTTCTCCTGTTCGAAATAGTAAGCAAAAATGTTTTTTCTTGTGTATATTGCCCAGCTTCTGAAAATAGCCTTTCAGAATACACTGGAGAATTACGATAGGACATATACTTTCTGGTAACTTTGGATAACAATGGAGAAAGTATTGTATATTGCACTAGTACAGATAAATAGTGGCCCTAGTGAATCATCCCTTACTGGATGCGTCTGTACAGGTTGACCATTTGTATATCCTGTTAATACAGTATCGCATAATTGTGCTATTGTTCTAATTCTGGTTCTGGCCGGAAATTGATATGCTGGTTCTGGTGCATCCCTAAATATATCTAAACATTGTAATGATTCTCTATCTGGGACTGGCTTTATGTAATTCTCTTTGAATAGCTCCCAACTTTGGTGGAGATGGAATTCAGCCATCCCCTAACACCCTCCAGATGCTGATAGATTCCAAAATATTCATGATCAGATTTTTGCTATTTTTCTACAGAATTGCAAGGGTTGTAATTTGCATGACATCATTTGACATTATTGGAATCTCAAAAGAGTTAAGTGTACATGTGGCGTCTGTATTAATTGTTAAACAGTAATTGCTGTATAGGCAAACTGAACAACTATTTGTGTGCTTATTTTACTGAAATTTAATTGATTTATATACATTATTTATGTCTGTTTACTTTGAGCAGAACAAAAGCATTTTGATCAAAAAAGCATGCAAATGAATTGTTTGTTTGCCTGATGAGACTGATACTGTAATTAATATGAAGACTAAGAGAGATTTGAAAGATGAGTTGTACTTAGTTATTTTTCTTTGTTCAAATGAAAAGCAGTTTATTCCTATGTGAATACAAACCATTACCCTTTATATAGAAGTGTCCTTCAGCTTGAGCTGGAAAGTCATTGAATTTCATAACAAGATGGTTATGTAGTGGTTATGGGGGTGAGTGGGGAAATACCTTTCACTCACCTGATGTCTCCTATCAATTTTTTTGTAAGTAATCTAGGATAGACATCTCATTGCACTTTCTGCTAGACTGTCCATTGAACTTTGACAAGTATTTGTATTTGTTATGTGATTGTTTGTTGTTTTTAGGCTTATTTTTCCAAATAAAAGTACAGTATAAAGAAAAAACAAAACCAAAGATGTTAAGAGGGGCATGAGACTTCATGTGGACACTTCATGTCCCTTGTAAGTGTTGATCCTCAGAGATATTGTTCTTTTTGCAGAGGTAAGTCATGTATCCTTCTCTCACCCTGCAAGTAGTGTTCTGGTTTGTTGTCTGCTCAGTGGGAGAGGTAAGATAGGGAAAGGAACAAGTATAGGAAGTATTCACCAGACTCCTTTGGGGTGCATATGGCCTCTGTAACACCACCTAATTCTGCCAGTTCCTTTCTCCCAACCCCTGCTGTGCCTCTCACCCTGTCTCCAGTGAGTACTGCTACCTCTCAGTCCAGGGACCAGGATAATCGTAGTAGGAATGTTACTTACAATTCTCTCTACTCAGTGATGACTTGGATGCTCAGGCTGGTGTCTCTCATAGAGGGACCCCAACCCAAGCACTCCACTTGCCACCCCTTACCCGCAGTGATATTTCTGATGTCCAGGTATGCATTATTTGCTGAGCATCTGTGGAAGATGTGGCCTTTGCTTAACATTCCAAGAAGTTCCACAGTGCTCCTTGATCACCTAGCCACAGCTAGGAAGCAGGTTTCTCCGGCTCATGCTGCTACTGCTTTGGGAATCCAACAGTCTGTTCATCTGTAGCACCAGTGACAACTCTAACAGCCTTGACAAGCCTTTTGATGTTGGAGAAGAGCAAGCATGAGCAGGAAAGTGAAGAAATTTCCATGCTGTTCTTCTTCCTCCTCTTCCTCTACATCTTTAAGCTTGTCTTCCTCCCCTCCCTCTTCTTTGACTTCTCCCTCCTTCTGCAGGAGGAAGAAGGGGATTTTCAAGAAGGCCTCTCACAAGAAGTCTCTTAAGGGTTTGAGAGACTGGTCTTTCCAGTCTCTTGGGTTCAGTAGCTTTCAAACATATAAGGGTGATTGACTAGCTTCTGGCTGAGCTAGTATGAGACTCACAGAGCATGCACAGTAACCATCCCTGGCTCACAAGAACTGCTCTCTGCTCTTCTTTCATGTTTTGCTGGAAACACTCTAGTCAAGTCAGCTGGTTGTGCATGTGCTCAGTCTCCAGACTATGCTTGTGCAAACAGCAGGATCAGCTCTTCCTGTGTTGCTTCAGAAACACAATTGATGGAGCCCATGCAACCCTCTTGCTCAGCATTTCCTTGGTATACAGACCTTGTGTGTGCAGATATCAGATTACATATACTCTTCTACTCTTGCAACCCCAGAAGTACACATGGTTGAGGAAGCACTGGTCGCTCATTTGGCGCGTGCTTATTCTCTGAAGTATTTACTTGCCATCAGTGGTTTCATGCATAACATAGCAGTTCAGTCTGAGGAGGGTAGGGCAGGGTCTGATGGTGACCAACTTGCTCACTCCCATGATGGATTGGAGGATGGTACTATAAACATTTCTGTTACGGCCATCAGTCCTTCTGCTCCAGCTACACTGACTCTTGTGTGTTACCACAGTGAGATGAAGAGGTTGCTGAAGGCTCTATGGCCTCCTCTCATCTTGATGGGTGATCCATTTCTCATAAACCCTCTTGGGGAGCTTAGGTATGATTAATGGCTGTGTGCCCACCTTGTGATCACCAAGCACTTCTGCTTCAGCAGTAGCCTTTCCTGCTCAGATTATCATTGCTGTAGCTGCTGTAGCAGTTCCTGCATCTCCTGTCCCTTTTGGGAGGTCTGCAATAACTACATCATTGTGGGCATAAGAGAGGTTGGAGAGACTCTTGGTTGTAAGAGTTCAAAGAAACCCAAAAGCACATTATCCTACTCTTCTTCCTTATTGTACTCTTCCTGCTCATCCTCTTCACCTCCTTTGCTTTCACTGTCTCTGGACTAGAGAACAAATAGGAGGAGGCCCAGAAGGCAGCTTTCTGAAAGAAGGTTAGAGGTTTTTTGCTGACACTTTGTTGAAGAGATATGAATCCTGTGACTAATCAAGGAAACCTGTGGCCATGACTAGAGTAGGTGGATTGCTTTGTGAGCCTGTTCAGAGTTGATCATTGGTATTGGAGCTTGCTCATGGCCTACTCTCTCTTCTTGGGAGAAAAGGACTCACCTTGACTCTTCCTATCCTGCTTGTGCCTCTCCAGAGGTATAGAAGGAGAGGTCTTTGCAGCCTAGAACTACTGATCATCCAGATTCTTCTTGATCAGTCTGGTACATCAAGTCTGAACCCTAGCATGACTGTTCTTGTGTGTGGGATACTGTGTCACCCACAATGGTCCAGTATCATCCATCACGGGATCAGTTGCATGTATGCCTGTTCACCTAGACCAGTCAGCCAAGCTTGCCTAGCTGATTTTAGGTTTGAGAGCGGAGGAGGGGATTATTCTTTTTCTTCTTCAGTGCCCTCTGATCATGATTCAGTGTCTGAAACAATCTGTTCTGGAAATCCATTCTCACATTCTGATAATCAGGTACTAGGTCTGGATATGTCTTGTCGCTCCACCTTGGTCAAGGGTCTTTTTAGCATATTGTGGACCCTGTATGGCCTGAGGTTTCTTGCCTATGAAACCACATCAAACAGAGGACTATTTTGGCTAATGGTTAACTGTGAGTTGGTTACACCCAGTCTCAGGATGACCCTTGGGGTTCCTTGTTAACCATAAGCTGAGTGCTTATCCCTTTTCTGCCAAACCTTCAAGTTGAGGTGTTGAGAGATACCCTCTTGACCCAGACTGCTTCAGGAAGAGAGGCTTTTCTTCTGGGGCTGCATGTGAGGTGTCTGGTATTGTCCCTCATATCACAGCAGATGTGTACCATGTTAAGTGGGCTAGCTTCTGAAATTTGTATTGTATGAGGGGTTTACCTCCGGCAGAGCCACTTTCCAGGAGAGCCTCCTCTCTCTTCCTTTAATAATGGGCAATTACTAAGCTCTTTCCCAGGTGTTCCTGCTGAAGGGTATGTATCCCTGTCTCAGTAAAGGTCTCCATGCTCTTGAGAATCACCAAGTAGTCTTATGTGTCATGCAGACTCAGGTTGTCTCTGAAATAGGATGTGACTTATGCTCCATAGTAGCACCCAGACACCATATGAGCCCCTGAGGGAGGCTTCAGACAGGAGTGTCACTCAAGTCCTCCTGCCTCTTTAACCAAGTGCAGCACACAGAGAGTTTCTGGTCTATATCACTCTAGTTGTGGCAAAAACTCAGAACACTTCTGTCTCTGATAAAAGATTTGAAAGCTTTTTGATCATATTCCCCTGGGACTTAATAGGTGAGGATTATGACAAGACACTTTTGTCTCAAATGAGAGTTGTGTGATTTAGCATCTCAGCCCCAAGTGTCAAAGACTGTTTGTTATTACTGGCAGACACAGGTAGGAGGAGTCCAAGAGTGCCATTTCTTCTTTGGCTTTGTAAGGTCTTCAGATGGGAGCATGAGTTGTCGGGCAATGGAGATGGCTCTTGATCCTGAGTGAGGGACCACAAAGTCAAGGGCATTTCCCTGTCCTGGGCATTCAAGAGAAACTACTCAATGACATCACACTGAGGGTAGGTGTCTGGCAACACCAACCAACTGTAACGCTTTTCACTTTAGAGATATCACCCATAAGTCACTGGACACCTTCCCTTTAGGACCTGTATTGGCTACCCAACATGTGTAGCATCTCCAGTTCCATTAGACAGAAAAGAATTTCCCCTGAGGTTCACAGGTGTCACAAGGTTGGATGTGTGGAGGATGGCTTGTTCACCTTGCTGTATCTCTTTCCATTGAGTGCATCCTATCTCTGACTGTAGCTTTAGTTGGTAGATGTGACTCCCCCAGTCTCCTGTTTAATCAGGGGTTAGGGTAGATCAGTTATCTTAAGATCTAATTGTAATATTATTGCTGCCTCTTGAGTTGGTGTTCCTTTCACAGATGGAAGACTGGGCTCCTCCTCATTTCCTAGAAAAAGGTCACAAAAGAATCAACCCTGGCACAGGGCTCTGTCAGCCGCAACATCACGTATGGTAGGGTGTGTAAGCTGTTAAAGGAGTCATCCTTCCGTTGTTCATGTACATGATTGGGAAGCTGGCATATACAGGTGGTAAGAACATGACCTGTCAAGTTCTTCAAACAGTACCTCCCACCCAAGGAGTGAGTCTCATATAAAAGATGAAAGTTTGTATTCTTGTAGGAACAAATTGTGAGTTGGAGATAATTTGCATTTTTCCTAGATTTATAAATCTGAAGTCTTTTCAAATTACCTGTAGACAACTCCACACTTCTTCCTTTTGTAGAAGGAAAAAATGAGTACCAAGTGTTTGAGTGAGTGGATTGTACCTCTATCCTCTTTTTCATTTGCTAGTAGTTTACTACATTTTTACTAAGCTTCAGTGACTGGACAAGCTTTTGCTGAAGGTGTGTTGATAGAAAAGACTTACAGTTTGTATTGCTAGGATAAATGCAAAATCAACTTTCAGTAATGATACTTCAGTTCATAAGTTAGATATTCTGAGAGTAACTGGTAAAATTCTCTTTGATCTGTGTGATGTACTAGCTAGTCATACTAATATCCTTACTTTGTGTCCAAACCCTTTATCCAGTGTTTAAGTCTGTACTGATGTGGATTCCTTAGTTTACAGATGGTAATTTTTTTCAACTACTGCTATAAGGTTGTTGATGTTTGCTCATCACACTGAGAGTATTCTACACTTATTGCTTCCAGGAAGACATTAAAGAGTCTGAGGAGAATAATGCAAAAGAGGAAATAGAACAACAAGAGGAATTAAAGGATCTGCAGGACATAGAAAAGGAAAGTCAAGAAAATGGAAAACTAGAACAAGCACTGTTGAAATTCTGCCAATGACCTAAGGGAAACTGTAGAACCACTGCAGGGGCCTTTGTATGCACCATCAGAAGTTGCCAGTCTTGCAGAATTGCCCAGGGAAGTAACAGGGAGCCAAGTAAGAGTTGCAGATGGATTAGAGGAACCTGAAACAGAAGTTGAGGAAGCTATTGAAAATCCAGGAATAGATGACACACCATGGAACACTTCTGATGGATTAGATGAAGGTGCAGAATATCCTACATCAGATATTAAAGGACTTAATGAAACATTTGAGGAATCATGTGAGTCCATCGAAGGGCCAGAACAATTTTCAAAACCTGAGGAGTTTGTAGAATTTGCAGAAACTGGAGAAGCACCTTTACCAGATAAGGAAGCATCAAGACTTGAAGCTGTTGAAACACTAGCAAAATCTGAGGAAGTTTCAAGGGCTGAAGAAATTGTTGAAGCTCCAGATAAAACTGAGGAAATTTCTGAATCAGAGGAAGTTGCTGAAGTGCATTTTAAAGTTGGAGAAGTCACAGGATGTCAAGAGTTGATTTCAACATCACCAGGAGCTGCTGAAGAAACAAACAATAATAGCGAAGGGCCAGTAGAAACAGCTGAGCAGCCAAGTACCTCAAACCACACGGAAATACTACAAGTAAGAGGAGATTGGGAAGGTGCTGAAGAAATATCCCCACAACCAAGTACAAGTATGGCAGAATTACCACTCTCTCGTATAGGAACCTCATTTGGAACACGCCCTGCAACTTCAGGTTTGTAAAATTATTTTATTTTTTTTTTTTTTTTTCATCTTTCATCTCTAAAATTTCTGACTGGCTAATGAGGTAAACCATTAAAATTTATGTGTCCTGATGACATTTTAGTACTTCATTTAAGCATCTTGATTTACTTTATTGATATTATTCATGTTATAAATCTAGAGCATGTGGACCTGATACAGATTTTATTACAATTGGATATTCTAAGCATGTTGTATTGATTTTTAACTTTTATGTGTAATATTTACATGATTACCTATAGTGGACTGAGTACCAGAAACTAAATTTACTTAAATTAAATAAAAGGTTAAAAAACTGCATTAATGAAGGAAACAGGTGTTATCGTAGGTAACAGAGATTCATTTATAAATATAGGAAGATAAGTCCTCAATCATTAAAATCTTATTTGTAGGCTATTCAGCTTTTAGGAGAAAAGCACTTTGATATACTAGTTTGCTTAAAATGAGCTGAGATTGTTTATTTACTTTTCCATTAGTTATATGTATAAGCATATATACAGTATTCATGTTCTGACTCTACTACCCACAATCATTTGTCTTTTATCTGTCAGACAGGAGAAGGAGCCAAGGTGCATGTACAAAAGTATTTCAGTTTGGACAGACAAAAGACTGGTGAACCTGGGAACTTGCAGAACCATGAATAGGTCATAAACATGTTAATGTGGTTGTGATGAACAAATATTTTGTTTTATAATAGTGAAAGTAAATATATACAAATTAGAATTAACATATTCCTGCAACTAACAGCCATTTTACTGACGACAGTGTTATGTTGTTATGTGGAAGAAGGTTTTATCAGTATAAAAAAATTTCATGTCATTCACAACCATGTCACATATTATAGATGGCACTATATTTTAAATAGATATGTATATTCTCCCATATCTCACGCAGCTTGTATTTTTATGTGAAATTGTTTAAGTGGGCATCATCATTTAAGGTATACAGTTTAAACCTCATAACCATTATTATTTTTATGTCTAGTGTGAGATTTAATTGAATTCGACAGGGAAGAATTATGGAAACGATGATGTGCGACCAATGACACGAGGTTCAGGGATGCCAGGTAAAGATAGATTGAATTTGAGGTGTGTGTTGACTAAATACTTTACACTGATTGGATATTTGTGCTAGCCCACAAAGTACAGGTGCAGCAATTCACACAGGAGTGGTTTTTTTTTTTTCTTGCATGTGATGGGATTGGATGTAGTATACATCATGGTACTATAGTACTGTCATCAGTTCTTGAAGGAAACTGAGCAATCTAATAACAGTTTATAATGTTTTTGATGAAACAAGTTCATGTATGTATTTTACTTTATAAACAAAAATATGATTAGAACCAGATTTTCAGTTGTAAGATGCCTTTTGTCAAAGGACATTGAGTTGGTGACTAGTAATATTTTTAGGGTTAAATAGACATTTGAATGCTTTTGACTTGTTTAATGAAACTTTATTAGAACATTTGGTATACTTTGGTGTTCTTTATATACAAGGTATATTTATATAGTTTTTACCATTATCAGGAAAGTATTCTATACATTAAAACTATGTGAACTTCACACAGCATTCTGTTTTGATTTTTGTTTGCACTTTTTTATGTTATTTGTGTGTTGAATGTTTTAAAATAGCATTGATGTAGATGGTTACTTTCAAATTGCTTGGAGCATTTGCTTTTCTAGTCATAAGAATTTTTTCAGTACCTCAGAAACTCTTAATTTTAATATTAAAATTAATCTTGAGTTTGCCATTTCAGGACATTGCTGGACTTTCCTTCCTTGTTTCAACATATGGCTTCACTTGCCTCTCTTTTCGGCAGTTAGCTTTTTATTTGGGGTGAATTTATGAAACCACCTCCATCTCCTATGTTTGTCATTCCCAACACTTATCATTTGCCATCAACTCTTGGTCAGCCATGTATAAAACACTGGCTGTTGTGTGTTTTGTAACAGATAAATACACAAACCAAAGAATACCTGCTTATTTTGGCTTATTTTTATCCACATTGGATGTTTAACTCTGCAGGTAACATGGTCTTTACTGTGTATGAATATGCTGTGCTCGATTTGAGTGATGTTTTATGTGTAATTTCAGTTTTGAGAAATACTTTAATATTTAGTTTATGTAGTAAAGAAAGGTGCACCTAAATAAAACTGCAGAATTCTGAAATTATAACTAAAAAGTGAAAAAAGGAACCTATTTAGAAATCTGATTGCACCCTTATTTAGTCTTATCGCTAGTACTGTATCCAGAATCCATATAAATACTGTATACAAATTTTGCAGTTTTCCTTAGTTATTGACAGTCCTCTCATGAAGCAACAGAATAAACATAAGGTTTTGCAGTTATATTTGAGAAAAAACTGATTACTGTACGTGATTTATTGCATTGTGTACTAATTTATTTCAGTCATATGGAATAAATGAAATGAAAATGAAGCACACATGATAGATGTGTAAATTGAGTTTCACACACCTTTCACCAGTTTGATGGCAAATAGTACCTCATAGGTAGGGTGGTAGGTTTTTAGTTATGGTATAATGTATAGGGTTTAATTTATAATTAACACCTGTACAAAGTTTCAAGACATACTCTGTTTCACTTAAGCAAATCACTATGAGTGCTTTCTGCTCATCTCCTCTGCTAGTACACAATCATGGTCTATAGACGGTAAAGAAGCTGGAGCTATTGGTACGTTGGACGAGGATTCTTTGTATTGTTGTAGGTCTCACCTGTCCTCTAAAAAGTGCTTCACATATTTCAACTAACTGTTCAGCCCGATTTATTTTGCCTTCATTAAAAATAAAGTTAATTTGTTGCAGAGTCCTGGCGCTTACTAGTTTTCATTAATTCTTTATTTCACGTAGTTGAGTCTTAATGTCTAAAGTCATTTAGTAATGTAAATGTTTAAAAAATTTACCTTAGTTGCATTATGTAATAGTGTTAATTTACCTTGAGTGAAAAATTCTTAGTTTTCTCTTTTCTGTTTAGTAAGTCACAGGAAGCAAATCTCTTTATGCAACATCTTTCTTTGAAATATTTATTGCTTCATTATTAACTTTATATTTTTAGTTCTGTTCATATTTAATTTTATTTGAATATTTCTTTACATACTGCAGTCAGTATTTTGTAACAGGACTGATGTATGTTATTCCTTTATCAGTTGAACGCACGGCACCAGCTGGTGGTGAACGTCCCTTTTCAAGGGGTGTGAACATGATTGACCGTCCTCCTTCATACACTGGCATGGGAATGGAATCACGTCAACCATCAGCTTTTGGGGAGCGTCCACTGACACGTCATAGCCAGGCAAGGAAAGATTCTATTGTTTGTTTGTTATTTGAATGCTTTAAATATTTTTTTTTTATTGTGGTACTGTTTCAGAATATTTCATCATGCATATTACAAATCAGTTACTTTTACTAAATCCTTCCAAGGTGACATGAGCATTAATATACAGTATGTACTTTGAGAGTTGTGACATTGTTTCAGCTCCTCATCACGAAGTCAAGCAAGTGTCATATTGAATGAGACTGGTTGATCATAGACAATATACCATTGCAATTCTTTGTTTGCCTACTAAGGGGTTCTTTGCATTATCCAAAATGCATTGAGTAGCCACTCATTGCGTTTTTGTAGTACTGTACTGTATTGTTCCTTTCGAATGTTTTTATCATTATAAGATTTCATGAGGGGTTTCATTTTCTATTAGCCTACTCCAGGATTTTGGTATAATTGCTTTCTAGAGGAGGCTGATTGACTTTTTAACAAAAACATGCTTTTGAGGTGTAACAAAAACATGCCCTTGAGGTAAATGAACAATTATACAGTAATATAATACCATGTCACTCTCTAAGAATTAGAGGAATTTATTTCTGGTGATAAAAATTCATTTCTCGTCATAATGTGGTTCGGATTCCACAGTAAGCTGTAGGTCCCGTTGCTAGGTAACCAGTTGGTTCTTAGCTACGTAAAATAAGTCTAATCCTTCGGGCCAGCCCTAGGAGAGCTGTTAATCAGCTCAGTGGTCTGGTTAAACTAAGATATACTTAACTTTTTTTCTAATGGGGACTCACTTTCCACGAGAAAGATTACTAGCTGAGTCAAGCTTCTATTTTGCTTTCATATCAGTGATGTTTGACTTATGGCCTTTACATAAGGATGAGAAAGGTGTGTCATCTAAGACTATATTATAGGTGATCCTCTGGTTGTATTTGTAGTTGTAATGTTTTTTCATAATGAAGAGTCTAAGGGATCATGGCTTGGTCACAGAGACAATTGCATTAATGAACTTCCCTTCTTAAGTTTTGACATACCTGCTAGAGATTAATTTTTCTGAAAGTTTTTTGGTTTTAAATGCTTCCCCATAAAGCCTGAATGATGTCCTTTGCAAAAATACAATGTATTGATTGAAGTCATAATTATCACTTGCCTCAGACAAATATGATAATCAGCAGTCAATGTTGATAGATAAAGACTGAAGTACAGACGCTCCACTACTTACAAATGAGTTACTTGCTGAACGGCTGTTCGTATCTCGAATTTGTTCATAAATTCAGCGTGGTATATGCAAAGTCAGTACATACAGTACTATTTGTTTTATCATATTAAAACACAATACTAGTATATAAAACCTAACATTGAACAAATTATGATAATAATCCAGTAAAGTACTGTACAGTTTTCTTACCTTTGAAACTGGTGTCATAGGCTTGACATGATGGATGATGAGCAGGGGAGAGGCGGTATGGAATTATAGGGGTGGCGGGCCATTGATGTCTTCTTTGGGAAGGATTTCTTTTGCATCACTTTCTTTGGGAAGGATTACTTTAGCAAGGATTTCTTCATCACTTTCTCCTTCATTTGGGAAGAAGTCAATGGAGGTATAGAGTGTAGAGGCTCTTGAGGTTGAAGGCACTGGTTAAAGCATTTGTCTAAGGAAGTTTGCATTGTTTTTCTTTTCTTTTCATCAAATATACTAATACGGTAACACTGGATAGCATCATTGATTGTTATTGCTACTTTTGAGAATCTCTCAACATTGGGGTCCTGTTTTTCAAAAATAGTCAACACTTTTTCTATAAGAGAAAACCCCTCGGCCATCAATTTTGTTTCAAACTTCTTTAAGGGAACAAGTTCTTCTTCTTCTTCATGTTCTTCTGGTTTTTGCATTTCTTCCAGTTCCATTAAATCATCATTCATCAACTCCTCTGAATGACTCTCAAACAGCTCTTCAAGGTTCTCTTCCTCAAGTCAAGCTGTAACATTTATGTCAACGAGACACTCAAGGATTCCCCTTGCCTCCTCTTCTTGATCAAACCCCCTGAAGTCATTTACAAACTGTGGGCATAAGGCCTTCCATGCTCCATTCATGTGTATATTGCTTACCTCACGCCATGCAACATCAATATTCTTTATACAATTGTAAATGTTGTAACCCTTCCAGAAGTCATGTAAGATTGCACCTGGGTCATTTATCTCCTTTAATGCTTGCCTGTATATACACGAGTGTAATATTTCTTGAAATTTGCTATTACATCCTGATCCATTGGCTGAATGAGTGAAGCTGTGTTAGGGGGTAAATAAACAATTGTAACATCTGGATGGAAATCCTTAAAGTGCAGTGGGTGACCAGGGGCATTATCCAAAATCAAGAGAATCTTGAAAGGAATCCCATTCTTGCAATGGTACAGCTTGACTTTGGGAACAGAGTGATGAAAAAACCAGTCTTCAAATACAGCATGAGTAATCCAGGCTTTGCTATTGGGCATCCAGATTACAGGTAGAGAACTTTTTGTGATATTTTTCAGTGCCTGTAGATTTGCTGCATGATACATGAGAAGAGGTTTTAGCTTCAAGTCTCCTGATGTGTTGCCACCCAGCAGTAAAGTCAGCCCATCCTTCACCACCTTAAATCCTGGCATCGTCTTCTCTTCATAGCTGATACATATGTGTTTTTTCTAGCATCTTTTCCAGAATAGGCCTGTCTCATTAGTATTAAAAATTTGCCGAGGGGTATAACCTTCCTTATCAATTATTTCCTTGAGTATCTTGGGAAATTTTTCGGCTGCTTCTATGTTGGTGCTCGCTGATTCACTGCTAAGTGACACTTGATGCAAGTTAGCGCATTTTTTGAAGTGATGAAACCCTCCATGACTTGCAGCAAATGTTTTACCATCAGCACTTTCACTAGCCTTAGCCTTCAAGTCATCGAAAAGGCTTTTAGCCTTTTCCTGAATGAGCATGAGGCTAAGTGATGCACAACTTTGTCTCAGGTTTTCCATCCAGACACCCAAAAGTTTTTCCATTTCTTCTATCACCCTTCCCCTTCCCCTTCTCTTATAATTGTTGACTGCATTGGCACAGCACTTTTTGTGTGCTCCATAATTCTATCTTTGTTTTTAAAAATTATGCCAATAGTCAAGCAATTCATATTATAATGACATGCTACCTCAACCATTTTCTCACCACTTTAGAATTTCTTTATTATTGCCACTTTAGTTTCCATTGAGATAGCTTGCTGCCTTTTACCACTACCACTATCATCACTTGCTTTATGCTTGCCATTATCCATGATAGATAACGGATGCACTAAATATTTCACGATAAAATCACACAAGTAAATTGGAGCACAAGAGATAATGACTTAACCAGTTGTGTAGGCTTGGGAGTCTGGGACAGCATACTGGTTTATTGGCGTCAGCTACTGTGCTGTTCGGCATGGGTAGTGGCAGTAACTGTAAGTTAGCCGAGGCATGCAATACAAAATTTGAACTTATGGGTGGCGACCTGAGCAGTTCAAAAAATTTAATTTACAATCAATTGTGGTGGCCAGAGCAGTCCAAAAAAAATTTAATTTACAATCACAATTGTTCATATCTCTGGAAGTTTGTAAGTAGAGGAGCGTCTGTACTAATAAGCAAAAGTATATGTGGACAGTGGTGAATCATCCAAGAGAGTGTAAAGTATAAAGAAAATGAGTGAGGTTGAAAATGATTATTAAAGAGGAGGATAAGGTGGGTGAGGGAATAGACACAGAGGAGCACCAATCGAAATAAGGAATAGAAGTGTTGCTCAGTTAACAGTGATAGATAAGAGGTAATTAGATAAGAAACTGTAAGTGATTTTACAAAGTGGAAGAATGACAATACAAGTTGGGTAAGTGGTGCCCAGGCCATAGTGTCATATCCCCTGGAGATATAATGAGAAACAAATTTGATTCTTCGGTATCCTTTAAAGAGAATGACCAAAGATCATACTTGACTATGTCTTTCAGAAGTCAAGCTGGTGCTATGAAAGAAGAGAGGTCAATTCAGCACCCTTGAAAAGCCTTTGTAATTATAAAGTTTCATTACTGCAGAAACCTTTAGCATAGATTTGTATGATGTCCCAAGGTGTAGTGACTGATACGATGGCATTTCCATTCTAGATGCCACCCCTTCTTTCAGAAGTTCCAGATATTCTTTTGACAAATATTAAACAATTTTAAAGTTAGGTTTGTTTAATAAAACTCATAAGATATTTGGGATGAAGTAGATTTCATTTGCTGGAACATGGTTAAACATACATATTGAGGGCCTGATTATCCACATTCATTTTAGTCTTGTTCTTTCTTACAGGGAGATGGAACAAGTCGACCTACAACATCTGGACGACCTATCACTGCTAGACCAATCAGTGCTGCTTTAAAGGGAGCACCTGGTACTGCTTCCAGGCTTTTATCAACTGCAAGCATGCAACGGCCTGGATCAAGGACTGGTGTAGCTACTGGTATAGGATTCAATACCCCTGTAAGTTATTGATGACTTCATAGATCCCTTGAGTCAGCTTTCTTACTTGTAGTATTTTTTTACTTCTAAGTCTGTGAGCAGCAATAAGCATAAAAGTAATTTTGCTGTACGTACTGTACAATATATAACTATATTTACATTGTCTCTATATTTATGCATACTGAAGAGTAGTTGGAAGCCAGACTGAAAGATCTTAATGAAGTTAGGGATGCTGTGCCTGTGGGAAAACTTATTGTGAGATTTGAATGTTTTGCATACCTGTTGTGTTTGATGTCCTTTCAGATAACATGCTAGAATTCTTATGAGCAAACTGTCAAACTCTGATATTCAGTATAAAATTTTTCTTCAATTTTTTTTTTTAACAGTAAATTTCTATAACTCCTTTTTTGACTTATTGCCAGTATGATAGGCTCATATGGTTATTACAAGGTACATATACTATGATGCATCAAACGTATTTTTCTTCAGTTGTTCCCAGCCAAAGAACTCAACTCTTTACCTGGGTATGCTGGTAGACACAGTCATATCGAGAGGGTCTTTCCTTCAGATCAAAGGATAGAGAAATTCAAGACAGTCATGAAGTTGTTCTTATCGAAACAAAAACAGCCAGCACATCTATTGCAAGTTGTTCTAGGTCACCTGTCATCCTTAGAGAAGCTAGTCCCTCATGGCTGACTTCACCTTCGTTTGTTACAGTGGAGGTTGAAGGAGTTCTGGTCCCCAGTGAGGGACTCTCCATTCTTCTGTGTCCCTCTACCGCAGGAGGTGAGGCAGGATTTGGCATGGTGGCTGGACGATGGGAACCTGACCACAGGGATCCCCTCTTCATGCTCCTCTTCCAGAGATTCTTCTCTTCCCAGATGCCTCGACCAAAGGTTGGGGCCTCACATGGAAGATCTTCTGACTTCAGGGAAGTGGAATCAAGAAGAGCAACAACTTCACATCAATATCCTGGAACTGAAGGCAGCTTTTCTAGACCTACAGGATTTTCAGAATCAGGTAACACGACACTCCGTGGTCTTGATGTCCGACAATACCATGGCGGTGGCTTACAAAACAAGCCGGGGGCCTAGTCTCTCACCATCTTCACGAGTTGACAGTTCATTTACATCAGTGGGCAGTAAACTACTCGGTGGTCCTGTCAGCAAGATCAGCCAGGCAAGAAAAACGTAGTGGCAGACAAGTTGAATCGTCAGAACCAGGTCTTGGGAACAGAGTGGTCGTTACACCAAGGAGTGGTGGAAAGACTGTTCTGTCTTTGGGGAAGGCTGATGGTGGATCTTTTCCCCATCCACTTCAACAGGAAGTTGGAAGTGTTCTCAATAGTTCCAGACCCTTGGGTGGCAGCAGAAGATGCACTTCAACATGCATGGGACAACCTGGATGTTTATGCTTTTCCACCCTTTTGCCTGATTTGTCAGGTGATCAACAGGGTAATGACCTCCCAGAATCTCAGGATGACTTTGGTGGCTCCCTTGTGGCCTCATGCCAAGTGGTACCCCAACCTTCTGACTCTGCTGACCATAGCACCGAGAGAGATTCCTTCGTGACACAACCTTCTTTGTCAACCTCACGTTGAAAGGTTTCATCAGTCCATCAAGTTCCTATCTCTTCATGGTTGGAGACTATCCAATATCTCTTGCGAGCAAGAGGCTTTTCTCTCAGAGCAGTGTCAGAGATGTCTGGATATCTCAGGAAATCATCTACAGCCCTGTGCCAGGGTAAGTGGGCAATCTACTGTGATTGGTGTCATCAACGGGATTTCTCTCCGGTCGGAACTTCTATTCAGCAAGTAGCGGACTTCCTCATTTTTCTATGCAGGGAGAAGCTTCTTTCTGTGTCAGCCATTAAGGACTATAGAGCTGCCCTAGGGCTAGTTCTTCGTTTGAAGAGTAGCTTTTTCTTCCTCATGGGAGATGTCTATGCTTTTAAGAAGTTTTAAGCAGTCCTGTCCTCCTAGAGGACTGAAGCTTCCTAACTGGGATTTGACACTAGTTCTCAGCAGCTTTACTCATGCCCCTTATGAGCCTTTGTGCGGTTCATCAGATAGAGCTTTGGCCCTTAAAACAGTATTTTTACTTGCCTTAGCCTCAGCCAAGAGAGTGGGGAAACTTCATGGCCCCTCTTTTGAGGTGAAGCACTCAGGGGACTGGAGTTCGGTGACTTTTGAGTTTGTTCCGGAATTCGGAGCCAAAACTCAGAAACCACCTGTTCACGATGACAGGTTCGAGTCCTTTTTGATTCCGTCCCTTAGAGATTTCATTGGTGATGATCCTAGGGAAATGCTTTTATGTCCAGTTAGGGCACTAAGTCACTACCTAAAAAGAACTCGATACCTCAGACCTGGGTGTCAAAGGCTTTTTGTTAGTACTGGCCGGAACAAGAAGGAAGTGTCAAGAATACCATCTCCTTCTGGCTATGAGAAGTTATCAGAAGTATGTACAGTCCTTCTAATGTGGACAGTGGCTCATTGCATCCAAGAGCTCATGATGTCACTGGTTTCAGCCCTCCATTGCCTTCAAAAAGAATCTGTCAGTCCAAAAGGTTTTGAATCATCAAACCACCTTTACCTCTTTCTACCCAAAAGACATCACTCACAGGTCCTTGGACACTTTTCCTTGGGTCCGGTGGTAGCTGCCCGACAAGTTGTTTAGCTCATCCAGTGCCCCTTAGGGGATGTGTTGTATTTAGTACAGATGTTGGTGTGAAAGAGATTGTGATTGCAGTGAATGGCCTTCTTCCTTTCTCTTTTCATTCTTCATTTCCAGCATGCAGCAAAGAGAATGATCTTCAGTAGCTGGATCTGTCTATTTCTCGTCTTTTTATAAAATAAATATATCTCAGAAACAGAAGTGACGTCTATCTTCTCAGTAAACAAGAGAAGTTTCTTCATTGATCAAGGTAGTTAACCAATTGCAGATTTTTCTACACGAATACATTTCCTCTCTTCCTCCTCCTTACATTATGGAATGGTATTCCCATTGTATCACAAGCCCGGATATCTGGGTGTTAAGGAAATCTTTCTCCTTTGAGGCAGAGGCGTTTAACGCCTTCTTATACTCCAGTGGTCAGGAAGTGAGCCTGGGTGTGGCAGACCTTCAATCGGTCATAACTTATTTCTCCCACCAATAAGTAAGTCTCCCAATGTAATGACCCAATGGTTTGTATTTGTGTAGGAACAAATCACAAATTTTCAGTCAGTTTGTATGTTTCTTAACATACAAACCTGAAGTCTGCCATACCTTGATCATATGACACTTTAATTTTTTCATAATTGGATTCCAGCTGCGCAGGAGATTTTCCCAATGTAAAGACCTCAGGTTTGTTTGTTAGGAAAAATACAAATTGATTAAAAATCTGTGATTTTAACAGTAAATTATCTGCAACCCTTTTTTGGTATAATGCCGGTATAATAGGCTGTTTGGGATTTTTCTGTTATAAATTAAATGTGTTCACATTTCTTGGGAAATTCCTGGTTTATGCTGTTCTTGGGAAATTCCTGGTATATGCTGTTTGGGCTGATATGGTGTATATTCTTTGTTTATTAAAAGTTCATTTTGTTTCATGATGCTAGTAGCAATATAAATGTATATAAAGGGGTTTGGAACTCACTTCTTTATATTGTTACAAAATTTTTTCAGATTTGTGGATAAAAGCAACTGATACAATATACAGTAACCATGACTTGGAGCAATCTACTGATAGTGAATTATTCTAAAGTCATGTCTGAGAATGATCAGACCGCACTAATAATACATTTGTAGCTTTCAGCAGTTATTTTAGATTACAGTACTCTTGATGTTCCAGATCAGTGTTGTGGATCGTCCTATTACCCAGCAGGGTCTCAGTGGTATGAAAACTGGAGTCAGAGGACCACAAAGACAGGTATTACCATAAGGATGAATTAGATTACCAGATCAGAAGTGTTTATTGTTTCCTATTTTTTGTACATTTCATTTGTAAGTCTTCTGTTGATCTCTAGTAGTTCTTTTTTCGTATAATTGCATTAATATTTATGGATGATTATGACAAGTACACTTCCTTATCTGTAAATCTTTTAATGATTTTTGTCTTAGTTTCTTTTTAAACTTAATAATACAGTCCTGTCAGAGTTCGTGTATGGGATATGTGTACTTTTTCATATCTTAATTACACATTATTCAAGGACTTTGTGGTATCAAGAAATTAACATTAAGCTTTTATCAGTGCAGAAATTTCTTAGATACATTTTCACTAATGTTTGCATCATAGAAAAAAGGAAAAGAATGATTTGAACATTACTTTTGCAGGTGCAAGATAAGAGTTACTTCATGGGCTTGCTACGAACAAGAATAACAGACTTGGGTGGGGAAATCACACGACTAAACTCAGAAATATCATCTATGAAGCAAGAGCAGTCCACATTTTTGACTTATGATAAGCGTGTGAAGGAGATGGCTCAGGAACTAACTGGTGTGTAAATGTAAAATTGACCATTTGTATATCTTTAGTACAGTGTGTTGTACCTCAAGATTTTTTTTGTATTAGAGGTGCTTCTGTTCTGTTTGTATTTATAAAGTAAATTAGAAAATAAGCATGAAAATAGAACTTGACACTTTTCCCAGGAATAACTTATTTGTTCATATGTTTTAGAGGAAGTAGCAAATCATTGCTCATTGCACTTTCAAACTTTTAAAGTGTTAAACAGCAGCAAGCATTTTTTTTTTTTTTTTTTTTTTACTTTGAAGGCCTGGTTCATTAGCAGAAACTTGTCTAATTCCAAACAATATGCTGCATGGAGAAAAGAAAAGAGGGATAAGAGAAGTTAGGAGATCTCTTTTGTGCTTTTCTGACTGTATGGAGAGTTCTGTTCATGAGAGGTGGAGGAGGGGCTTGTTAGATGGCGTAATGTATGTTTCAAAAGCAGTAATGGTAGGAGGGGCTGTAATGGTAGAAGTAGTACTTCTTTCATTCCATTTGCCCTTTCCTAACTTGACTCCTAGCTTCAACTTTTGTTTCCCACTTAAGGAGAAATCTCAATAGTATAACCGTGTTTCATTTGACCCAGTAACATGGTAAACTGTTTGGCAGTAGTAATGATAATGTGTATAATAAATAGTAGATATATAGTCACTGGTTAACTTGCCCCAAACCAGTCAGTTATACAAATAAAGAAGGTGTATATTCCCAATGCTGGCAACTGAGCAAATAGGCCTTGATTGTTATCAGCTGCTAAAACTGTAAATTGCTTTTCATCAAAGAAAATTGATATTCAAATCTCATATTTTTCTTTGTAGAGCTGCAGGGGACGCTGGGCGATTATAACCTGCTTCTAGACTTGATCAACACGGATACTGAAAAACTAGAAATAGATGAGGAAACCAAAGCCCTGAAGGAAACTAATCAGGAGAACAGACACAAATTAGATGCACTGTTTACACGAAAACAGGATCTTGAGTCCATGATGCGGCAGTTAGAAGCAGAAATTGAAGAGGTGAGAGTTTTTGTTAGCTGTTATTCCTGTACAAATTAAGTATTATTAAAATGAATAGTCCAACCTTAGCCATTTGCACTCATTGTTACTGGAATGAATATGCAGTTAATTCTAATGGTCTTGCCTTTCCCTGTGTGAGGTTTGGTGTGACACACTTTTCTAGAAGTTTTATTCTAGGTTTGGCCTAATTGTGGAATGATCTTCCTAATCTTATAGTTGTTGGAACTTCGGAAGTTTAGACCTGATAAAAATTCTTTTTATTTAGAATGAATCTTACCTACTGCTCAAGTTAGCTTATATCTTTGTGCCATTAGGTGCAATCAGCAACCAAGATAAAACAACATAATGCTTGGCTAACCTGCTAGGATTGTCTCCTTAATCACCTGTTTCCCACCAGGTGGCACTGGAATGTTTACATTCTTGTCAGTATTCTTCATGCCATGGCCTTATGTAGACAGTGTGAATCACCGTTAGTAATGATTTTGATGATTTCTGGCTAATTTTCTCCTGTACTGTATTGTTCTTGTTCCCTGTTTGCATTATGTCACCTACAACAAGCAGAAATGAAAGCTTTAAGCTGTATGGGAAAGAGTTTGTTGAAGCTGAATGTTTCAGTCGTGCATGATGTTTGTGTTAGCCTACCTGTTGAGGCACGAGTGTGGTTTTCTTGATGTGAAGATAATAAGGAGTGATCTGATGAGAGTATGAAAATTTGTGAAGTATCGGAAGATGCTGGAGGGTGATAGATTATGTAGACAATTCATTAGGGCACACAGTAAGCCCACTCAGTCTTTTCCTGTTGTCATCGGGTGTTGCTTCTCCTCCTCTTCCATTAGCCTACCTGATAGCCTAAGTTAATTCCTTTCTCACTCCTTCTGCTCTGCCTTCTTTTGCTCCTTATGTGGTTCAGGAGAAAAATAATGGGTAATTGAGAAATATTCTTTTATTATGGTTAGAAGTTGACCGTATACAGTATATTAGGGCGAAGATCCCCCCCAGAGAGAAGGTGTCGGAGCCTTGGTGTCTGTCAGTAGCCTGCCCTCTGGACTGCCCTGGGTCTGTTGGTCTTTCCGCAGACAGGGAACCATTGCGTGTCTCAGGACCAAGGTCTGTGCCCTTCACCATCTCTCTCAACTGTCTCTCTGGTTCAAATTCGATGTGTTGGCCAGAGGAGTTATTTGGTAGTTTAATGCTCGTGTTCACTGGAGAGAGAGTGATTGTGATGTATGTGAACCGGTAGCATTATAGGGATACAGACATATTATATTTACTTTAGTATTTCTCAGCCATGTGTCAATTCTTCTGTTATCATTTACTCACCCAGTACAGTGACCCTCGTTAAGACGGACTAATAGGGGCCAGGGTGTCCGTCTTAGCTGATAGTCTGATTAGTCTATATATATATATATATATATATATATATATATATATATATATTATAATATATATATATATATATATATATATATATATATATATATATATATATATATATATATATATATATATATATATATATATATATATATATATATATATATATATATATATATATATATATATATATATATATATATATATATATATATATATATATATATATATATATATATATATATATATATATATATATATATATATATATATATATATATATATATATATATATATATATATATATATATATATATATATATATATATATATATATATATATATATATATATATATATATATATATATATATATATATATATATATATATATATATATATATATATATATATATATATATATATATATATATATATATATATATATTATATATATATTTATATATATATATATATATATATATATATATATATTATATATATATATATATATATGTATATATATATATATATATATATATATATATATATATATATATATATATATATATATATATATATATATATATATATATATATATATATATATATATATATATATATATATATATATATATATATATATATATATATATATATATATATATATATATATATATATATATATATATATATATTTTATATATATATATATATATATATATATATATATATATATATAATATATATATATATATATATATATATATATATATATATATATATATATATATATATATATATATATATATATATATATATATATATATATATATATATATATATATATATATATATATATATATATATATATATATATATATATATATATATATATATATATATATATATATATATATATATATATATATATATATATATATATATATATATATATATATATATATTATTTTATAAAGTATGGATAATTAACCAATGTAGAAACATTTGAATTAAAGCTTATGGTAAAAGATGAAAATTGAAGAATAAAACATGATAAAAATGATAGAATTCAGCCGCATATGTAGATGCCTAGGCGGAGACATGAATGCATAATTGTTAAGTAAAATGAAGTGGAGTCTCTAAAATGAAAAGTAAGATTTTTTCCTTTTTACCTTTTTTTTCATTTTAGTCTACTGTTAAATAAATGTGAGAATGATTAAGATCATCAGTAATAAAATAGTGGGACAATTAAGACCCTAAGTTCACTAACACATTTTGTTTTCAACAAAAACATTCCGTAAAATGCAAAAATATACATGATCAAAATAATTGTAATTCACCTTTTGAATTTTAATGGTAAGCATGAATTTTAATGATAAGCAAGACTATAAATACATTTCATCATATTGATCTTGGAGAGGGTTGTTTTTTATATTTACTGACGTTGTCATCAGTTTGCAGTTGTAAATCTGAGGATGGTCTGGGAATGGGATTCGCAAGTGATGATGCATCACCATGACAGACTGTTGTGGGATTTTTCATATCACTAAAGAAAATATTATATAAAGCAAATTACTGAGTAATTTTTGCCATCAGCAGTTAAATAATCACAATCATGGCAACATTCAAACTTTGTGCCATCAAGACATATGTCTATAAATAGAACAGAAGTAGAGGGCTGTCATTGGCTAGCAGATCCCCATGGCAACCAGCCAGCCAATCATGTTTTAGCTGTATTCTGTCTGAGAAAGAACTTTTGCTCAGAGAAGCTGACGATGACATAAGTGCACATGTTTTGAATACAATACGTAGTTTTTAATAGTGTATGTATTTTACTGGTTACATGAAGAATAGAATGGATTCCTTCTTATTACATTGAGTGCAAAATTGTTGGTTCAGAGATTTTTCAGCAACAATATATATATATATATATATATATATATATATATATATATATATATATATATATATATATATATATATATATATATACATATATATTTATTTTTTGCATCAGAAGCTATTTACTAAAGCTGTACAGTATTGACATACCTTTAAAAGAAAATTCTTCTCTTTAATTTCTCAAGGATAGAATTACGCTGCATAGAGGGAACAGGCAATTCTCTCTCTCTCTCTCTCTCTGTCATTTGCCAAGTAAACACAGATAGAATTACGCTGCATAGAGGAAACTATCCTAAATCGTGGTCGAACATTACATATTTTAAATCAGCTGACCCTCTTTGGTGTCTGTCTTATCCAATATCCTGATTAATGGGGTCCGGCTTAATGAGGGTCAACTGTATCGTCCTCTGAATGGAAGATAACAGTCCCCTTCTTACTCAGTGTTCCCCTCTATTGCCTCATATTCACCACCTTGTGATGATTATTCTTTTTCGTAATGTAGCGGCTCTTCCTCTAGAGTGAGTTAGCCTGGTGATAGAATGGCTCTTGCTTCTCAGCAGTAAAGTAGCCCTGCTCAACCATCAGTAGCCATTTTTGACAGTGTTCCATCATATAGAAAACTCTTAGCACTACCTTTGAAGAATTATGTTTTATGTCCAATCTCAGAGCTGGGCATTTTGTTCAATATTGACTAATCCATACTTTTCCGATCCAGTCAGTTATTTATCTGGGGATGAAGATTACCTCACTTTTTGGCATTTTTTTCCAACAGGGAGATAGATAGACAATTTTCTATACTTCTATACTTTTGAGAACTTTAATGGGTTGGTCTGTAGACCTCAGATGTCTAGAAGGCATAATGGGGGCCATTCTGAGAAATGTTTGATGTCAGAGAGTTGGAAATTAAACAACCTAAAGCTTTTGGCAGTTTGGAATGGTCTTATGCAAGCGGAACATCTAGTCAGAGACAATACAGTCACAGTCTTTTCCGATAATGCAACCTCTCAATTCTTACATAAGACTACAAGAAGACACAGATCAAGAGATTTGTTCAGGCTAGCAAAGAAACTTCCTTCTCCTTTGGACAGAGCCCAGCAACATCATTCTTTTACCTCATGTTGTCCAAGGGAAAAACATTGTTATTGAAGACCAACTCAGCAGAAAAGGGCAAGGTCTTCAGTCAGATAGTCTCCTCTTCCTCAGGTTTGCCAGAAGTTGTGGAACCTCTAGGGAGACCCAAACACTGCTGCCCAAAACATTACTCTCCTCAGTTTACTGCCCTCCATGCCAGGATCCTCAGGCATGGGCAGTTGATGCCTTCCTTCAGAATGGTTGAACTTAGACCTTTATGCTTTTCCTCTATTTGCTGTTTTAAGGAAATACTCAACAAGTTGTGTGGTTTGCAGAACACAAGGATGATTTGAATAGTTTGTTGGTGGCCCCAAAGGGAATGATTCCCCTAACTTCCTTTCCTGGTGGTAGATGTTCCTCATCTTCTTCCACTCAGGAAAGATCTTTTCAGACTGTCTTATTTGAGAAGATTCCATCTAACTTCCATATGCTTCATATGACCGTGTGGGGATTGTCTTTGTCTGTTAAGAGCTAAAGACATTTCTAGAGTGGCCAAGGAAGTAATCCCTGAGTCTAGAAGGCCTTCCACTGTTTGACTTGTGTATCAGTAACATTGGTCAGTTTATTGATCTTGGTGTTTCTCCAGAGTGATATCCTGCACCCGTTCACAAGATAACCTGATTTAAGTTTTGCCAGTATCCCAGGTATGCAAAGCAGTTTTCTGTCACCGCGATCAAAGGATACCACTTTATATTGCATTCAGTTCTGCATCATGCTGACTGGAGTATTGCTCACGATTTAGTTTGAGGAGGTTTTCTATCTTTTGTGCTGGAAATTTCAATCTTCCTATCATGGTTTACAATGAAATTTAGACGTAGACCTCCAGATTTTAACATAACCTCAGTTTGAGCCTCTTGATAAGGCATCACTTAAGAACTTTGAAGACACTTTTCTTTTAGCTCTTGCTACAGGAGAGTGTGTTAGTGAGCTTCAAGTCCTTTCTTGTATGTGGGCTTTGTTCTAGTGGTAACCTCTCTCTTTTCTTTCTTTGCTTAGAGAAAAGATATAGAAGTGGAAGCCCTTCTCAGGTTGGTGACAGTACCTAATTTAATTGCTTTGGTAGGCAATGCTGAAGTGGCTGGCTTATGTCCAGTTAGAACTCTCAAGGGTTTAAATTAGTGAGCTTCAAGCCCTTTCTTGTATGTGGGCTTTGTTCTAGTGTTAACCTCTCTCTTTTCTTTCATTGCTTAGGGTTTACCTGGACAAACATAAACCTTTAAGAGGAGGAGTTATGTATTTATCTAAGGTGTTAGAAGACCAAATACTCCTTTGTCCAAGAATGCTTAAGTCAATGCACATGGAGTTGATTCCTGAGCTTTTACAATTTTTGAAAATAATCCTCATGCCTTCTGTACTGTAAGCACATCTTCATTTCCTTAAAGCCTTTCGCTAAAGAAGGTCATGCAGTTCAGGGGAAGTGTAACTTGGTGACTCATATTATTTGTGAAATGTTCACATTTAGCATGAGGTGTAAAGCCCTTAGTCCTGTCGTTGCGGTGGAGGAGCTTTCTCCTGAACCAAATATGATAGTAACCCTGCTTTCTACCTTATCATTAGTTTGGAAATCCTGCTATTGAATTTTGGGAGCATGAAGGTATGCATTGGTGTATAGGAGCACACCTTCATATATGAAGGTGGTAGTTGTCTTTAATTCTGGACCGTCGGTTATGGGCTTTCGACTCAGGCACAGGAGTTGCTGGTACCCTACGAGATAGGGTCCTTTTTTCCCTGTAAGGATCCTCTGACAAGTCTTGCTACGAGGGCCTTACTCCCTGTTGTGGTTCCAACATCTGGCGACAGTACTTGCCAGTAAGGATCACACAACAGGCAGGAATGTTGAGAAGCTTTTTTCCCCTCATTAAAAAGCTTTTAATGAGGGCCGCACTAACCCACCATCCTCATGCAATGTGGTAGCCAGCTAACTTTAACAGTAGGTAAGATTCATTCCAAATAATGAGAATTTTCATGATAAAATTAATTATTTGGATACTTACCTTGCTATTAAAGTGGAAACCCATCCAGCCTCCTCACATCTTAGTGGGTGGTCATGAAGAATTCTGACAAGAATGTAAACATTCCAGCATTACCTGGTGGGAAACAGGTGATTACAAATACAGTCCTAGCAGGTTAGCCAATGTTATTTGTTTTATTTTAATTGCCAATTGCACCTAATGGTGCGAACGTATAAGCTAACTTTAACAGTAGGTAAGCATCCGAATAATTAATTTTACCATGAAAATTCTTATTTTTTTTATTTGCTGGAAGATGTTATCTCTCTTCAATTATCTTATTTTGCTTTATTTATCTTATTCTTCTTTATCTTTCTTATATAATTGATTCTTTAATTTTTAGTTTCCTTTCTATTTGTGGCTGCTTTCTCTGTTGGGGCCCTTGGGCTTTTAGCATTCTGCTTTTCAAACTACAGTAGTTGGAACTTGGCTTATCAGACTGTTAAAGATAATATTGTCTGTAATTTATGTACATATGGGATTTAGAAAACTTACATTATCAGGAAGACAGTTCACTTATGCTGTCAAGTCATTGAAACTACAAGATTTTGTGGGTGAAAATAAAAATTTTTTAAAAACTAAATGGGTTTTTTATTTAAAACCATCACTTTACAACTGCCTTCAGGCAACAGATCCCTTTCCATGCACATTTAAAATGACATTTTAAGTGACTTCTTTTCCTTGCAGGAACGACACATGGGAGAAAGTCTTGTGGAAGCTATGCAGCCAGCTCTGCGAAATAAATATCTTGATTTAAGAAATTTGAACGGCTCCCTATTACAACATCTTGATCAAATGCAGCATGAACTAGATGCTTTCGAGAACCGCAAAGCTGGTTTAGAGGATGAACTTACCACGTCAAAGGTGAGTGATTATCACATTTCATATTTTCAGACTTTGTGAAATAAAGTATATACTAGTAGTAATAGTTTTTTTTTTTCATATTACAGCCTATTAATCATAAGGTTTCTTATTCATGTAGAGCTCATCCAAGAAGTACTATTATCCTGGAAATAGTGCATGCCTTAGTGTAACTCCATAATGTCAGCATCTTATGATTTAAGTGTTTGTATGAAAAATTTTTACCATTATCATAAGAACATTATTTTCGTAACTCAGTTGCTTAATTCTAGATTTTTTGGCAAAAACTAATTATGCATTGCTTAGGTAGACATTTAAGTTTATGGTAAATTGTTAGTTTTCAGATTATTGTACAATAGATGTAATTAATATGAGGGGTTTTTCATGTTCTGCAAGTATTGGTTTTTCTGTTTATTTTCAAGTACAAACCCTATCTTGCACTTTTGTAAATGACTAGGTTTGTGAGAAAAGTAACCATAATATGAGGTACTGACTTTGCAGTATCAACTTTTCCAGGTAAAGCAAGATGCTGTGGTCTTGTATGAGAAGTTACAAGAATTGGAAGAGAAGAGAGATGAAATCATCAATGAAAATCAGAAACGGGGAACACCCAAGGAGGAGAGAGAAAGACTACTTCTTCAGGTAGGAAATGAGTACTGTTTACCTTTATTCAATGATGATACAGTACAATGTATTTGAGAAATTTTTGTGGCCTGATTATAGGATGAGAATGCGGCCTAATTATAGGTTGAGATTTCTGCTCACAAAATAGCGACCAGTCAGAGCATTAGCAATATTTTTGGCTTTGAAAGACATATCTCATGGTTGGAGTGGCAGCAGTAAACACTATTGACATACCTATTTTGTACTATTTTTTTATTTGAAGCAAAAATGTAAATGTGTTTCATGTAATTTAGGATGTTTATGTGTCATGGTAGGAAATAGTACAAAAGGAGTGTAATGCTAAAACTATTTTCTCTGGCATGTCAATATGAGCAAGTGACATTTTACATTTTAGGCATGTTGATAAAACATGACATATTTCACATGAAGCTGGAGTATATAAATAGTTGTGTTTCTCATAATTTAGGAATGTATTAGGTTATTATATAGCAGAGAGTATTTAATTTATTAAGAGTTTTTAAATTTCTGTCTGAAGATGGCTTTCTGCCGTAGATTTAAGTTTTATTACATATTACAAAGTCAATATTTAATTTAAGCTATAACTTTAGGTATGATTTTAATTTTGTTGCAGAAGCTGGACATCTGCAGCAAAATAATGTCTTCTATATTTTAAGTCTAAGAGTGTACTTTTTAGTATATGCAGATTCTTTTAATTGTTGTTAGAGATCAGTGACCCAAGCAGTCATGACTCCAGAGAAATCCAAATTACTTAAAGGCAACTATTTAAGTAAAATAGCAATACAGGCAGTCCCCGGTTAAAGGCAGGGATTCTGTTCCCAGCCGAGTGCCAATAACCGAAAATTGCAGATAACCGAAATTCGCCAGTAATTATTATGGCAATAAATGGCACTTACGATTTCAAAGCGCCAGTAAACTGCTTATTGCCGCCATTAACCTTCTTATTGGTACCAATAAACCACTTACCGACACCGATAAACCGCTTACCGACACCAATATACCACTTACTGACACCGATTAACTGCTTATCGATGCTGAATATCACTTACTATTGCTGAAAATCTGGTTAACGATGTCATTGGCCAAGTGTCATAAAACCAAAATGCTGTTGACCAATGCCACAAATATGCGAAGACTGTCTCTACAGGTATTATCTTATTATGGCAGGGCCTCTCTGGCGTTCATAAGTCCATCTTAAGCAAATTTCTTGACTGTGTTTAATGAACATAAATGAAACTCGTAAGATAATGAATCTGCAACCTTGCACCTACTGCGCAATCCTAAATAGGAGATATGTGAATAAATCAGTTGAAAAAGTAAATTAGGACCTTATGTTACTATTATATTTTGTTTCTTTTAGGTAAAGGAAGATAATGGAGAAATAGCAACAATGGAAAGGCAGATTGGTGAGGTTCAAGAGCAGATTAAAGGTATTCAAGACGAAACTAATCAGTTAGACCAAGTAAGTTTATGGCTTTCATTTTTGTACTTTGAACCAGAGTACTGTATTGAATTATTGCTACGGTACATGGATATTGTCATCTGAAAGAAGTGCTAACTGTTTTCTTGCTGTTTTATTACTGTAATGTGTTTCTGGCAGGAATTAGAAGAAAACCAGAGTGAGCGCAGTCAAAAGTACCGTGAACTGCGCAAAAGGGAAGAGACAATGGATCAGTTTTTAGCTACCTTTGAAGAAAACAAAGCCGAAGAAGTAAAGAGGTTGGAAGGGTTAGAGAACAACAATGTAGGATTACTGGAAAAATTGTCTCGCAACATGGCCCACTTTGCTCTTTTACCTAAGTAAGTAACTTTTGTTAAAGTTTATAAAGGGATTTTATACTGTACATATTTTGCTAGTAGTTTTATTAACCCTTAAATGCCGACTGGACGTATCGTAAGTCGACTAAAATTATCTGTCGGGTGACGAGCGGACATACTGTACGTCGACTACAAAAAATTTCAACCTTCGGTCAACTTTGACTCGACCAAAATGGCCGAAAAATGCAATTGTAAGCTAAAACTCTTACATTCTAGTAATATTCAAACATTTACCTTCATTTTGCAGCAAATTGGAAGTCTCTAGCACAATATTTCGATTTATGGTGAATTTTTTAAAAACTTTTCCTTACATCTAATTGTGGATTGGTAAGTTTTGAAAATTTCAGAAATTCTTTTGTCATTTTGTCGTAATTTTTGCACCGTTTTATATTAGCCGTTACATAAAGTTTTATATATGAAAATGTGTACAATTTCATGGAAAATACAACAAAAAACAACCCATGATTGTAGCTTTTATCAGTTTGGAAATATTTTCATATAAATCACGATAAGTGCCAAAATTTCAACCTTTGGGCAACTTTGACTCGACCGAAATGGTCGAAAAACGCAATTGTAAGCTAAAACTTTTACATTATAGTAATATTCAATCATTTACCTTCATTTTGCAACAAATTGGAAGTCTCTAGCACAATATTTCAATTTATGGTGAATTTTTGAAAAAACTTTTTCCTTACATCCACGCACAGTAACTCGGCCGAACATCTCAGAAATTCTTTCGTCACTTTGTTGTAATGTTTTTACCGTTTTATATTAGTCATTACATAAAGTTTTATATATGAAAATATGCGCAATTTCATGTAGAATACAACCAAAAATAACTCATGGTTATAGCTTCTATCAGTTTTGAAATATTTTCATATAAATCACGGTGTACCAAAATTTCAACCTTCGGTCAACTTTGACTCGACCGAAATGGTCGAAAAACGCAATTGTAAGCTAAAACTCTTACATTCTAGTAATATCAATCATTTACCTTCATTTTCCATCAAATTGGAAGTCTCTAGCACAATATTTTGATTTATGGTGAATTTTTGAAAAAAACTTTTTCCTTACGTCCACGCGTGGTAACTCGGCCGAACATCTCAGAAATTCTTTCGTTACTTTGTCGTAATGTTTGCACCGTTTTATATAAGTCGTTACATAAAGTTTTATATATGAAAATGTGTGCAATTTCATGTAGAATACAACCAAAAATAACTCATGGTTGTAGCTTCTATCAGTTTTGAAATATTTTCATATAAATCATGATGTGCCAAAATTTCAATCTTCGGTCAAATTTGACTCGACCGAAATGGTTGAAAAACGCAATTGTAAGCTAAAACTCTTACATTCTAGTAATATTCAATCATTTACCTTCATTTTGCAAGAAATTGGAAGTCTCTAGCACAATATTTCGATTTATGGTGAATTTTAAAAAAACTTTTTCCTTACGTCCGCACGGTAACTCGGCCGAACATCTCAGAAATTCTTTCGTCACTTTGTCGTAATGTTTGCACCATTTTATATTAGTCGTTACACAAAGTTTTATATATGAAAATGTGTGCAATTTCATGTAGAATACAACAAAAAATAACTCATGGTTGTAGCTTTTATCAGTTTTGAAATATTTTCATATAAATCACGATAAATAGAAAAAATTCGACCTTTGGCCAACTTTAACTCGACCGAAATGGTCGAAAACTGTAATTGTAAGCTAAAACACTTACAGTCTAGTAATATTCAATCAATTACCTTAATTTTGCAACAAATGGGAAGTCTCTAGCACAATATTTCAATTTATGGTGAATTTTTGAAAAAAACTTTTTTACGTCCGTGCGTTACGAATTCTTGCATCATTTTGTGATATTATTTTCTCTGTGTTGCTTTGATCGTTTTACAATTTGTTATATACCAAAATCATTGTAATTTAGTGTACAATACAAAGAAAAAAAATAACTCATTAGCTTTAACTGTTTTGCTCACAGCGTGATTTGTATACAATTATATATGAAATTTTTTTTTTGCGCTATCATATATTTCAATATTTATATATGATAATGATATTTTTTTTTCATTTCTGATGGTTGCATACTAAACTTCAGGCAATGTCAAAAAAAGGAGCCAAAAATGAACTCTTATTCTTAAAAACTAAGCGTGCTGTGATTTTTGAAAAAACTTTTTCTGCTTAGCGCTAACTCTTTAACGGCGGCATACGGCAGACACTTTCGTAAATAGAGGCTCGGCGTTTAAGGGTTAATTGCCCTTTCATATTAGAGAAAGTTCTTCAGGTAAGCCAGCATCATGAATTTAAAGTATATGAATCATAAATGAATAGATGAGCCACAGTGCAGTACAGTAAAAAAATTAGTATATAAAATTGATCTTCAGGGCTACCTATTTCTCAGGAGCTAGACCAGTATGGAAACTCTTCTACATACATAAGTGCTCAGAATACATAAATTTAAAAATAGTAGGGCTTCAGAAAATACCAAATAATAAAAACATTGTAAAAATCATCCAAAAAAATTAAAATTCATGGGAAAAAATTTTGTAGAAAGACTTGAAACAACTAGAATAAACAAACATATCAATATACCAATATTGAAAGATTTTCATACACAAATTGACAGTGCTATTGCTTGTTTATTGCCACTTCCTTTCTCTGTTTTAAATTTACCTAAAGCATCAGGGATAACTTCATGTCCACAAAATTGGCTGGCTATAAGTAATGGATTTGTTGTAAACTTTGAAAAATTATAGCTTAAAATTTCTTTTGAACAGTGCCCGGGACTTTGACATCATGAGGGGTGACCTTGCTTTTAAGGAAGGGGAGCTTGAGAAATCAAAATTCACAGAACAGGGGCTGAAGCATGAAAGACTCAGCCTTCAGGCTAACTTGCAAAAGGTAGGTGTTTATCTTATTTTTGGGGAAATGCACTCAGATATTTGCTTATTTCAAAACATTCTTTTACCACTCAACTAAAACTTGGGTATGAATGATTTACCACTTGACTGTATTTTATTGAAGTAAGAATTACTGTTTTGGTTTTGTCAGGATAGCTGTTTGGTCTGTATAGAAGGAATCTGTAGGTGGTAACTTAATTAGCTTCCCCCACTCTCAAAGTACTCACTGCCAGAGGTATTCATGTAGTGCCAACCTCTCATTTATCTTATGCATGTATGGAGGAGCTCTCATTTCTTAACATTTGTTGAAGTGCTGTCTCCAGCTTGAGAACCAACAGTCATAAGTTAATAGGAAATATTAGTAAAAGAAAATTGAGAAGATAGATTCATGTAAGTCGAGCCTCATTTCTATGACTTACAGGATTTTCAGGACCAGATGGAAGGTTGTATAACTTTTGTATTTCTTCATAACAAAGGAGTTCCTTGTACATGCAGGGTTGCATATCTTTTGGAAGGAGACCAGGATTTTCTCAGTAGGTTCATGGAGAGAAAGAAATTTTGGAAGACACTTGTGGTGCTTGGTTTAGGGGCTCCTTTATTATGCATTGTTAATCATTCTGAAAATACTGGTCTGATCCAGTGTAAACTTTTTTTGATAACTTAGTCGCTGTTTTGTCCTCAAGGAGTTACCTTCCATGGTTTACCAGAGCTCCATGGTGATCAAACTAATATCAAAGAATTCTCTTCTAGTCGGTCTTTTGGCCAGGTATTGTGTCATAATGATTAACATTATGACACATGATAGAGTATATAATGGACTCAAAAGATAAGAGGGCACTTTCCCTTATCTTCAGCGAAGCTGAACCCAGTTTTCCAACGTCAAAAGAACCTGCAAGAAAAAGTGACTATCACGCGTGCACATCCGCCCTCTTGTTTACAACTGGGCCGTTAAAAGACCAAGGAGCCATTACCCTCTGTTTGGTCTACAACAAATGGTTCACATCGTAACCAACGCTCCAAAAAAAGTCTACTTTTTTCTCCTTTTTATTATTGAGGATTATGGAAATATCAAAAATAGCAAGATAAGTGCTCAATATTAACTTCAAGTTAAAAGTTTTAGTTTTAAACTTCTGGAGTTTATATAATTTTTGCGTTAAAGCCGGAACCCGGCTCGTTGATTGCTAGCCTACCTAGTTTCGTAAAGCTTTGATTGCTACCTAGTTTCGTAAAACGAAAATTGTTTTAAATTGTAACTACATGTTTTAACTAAAATAAATGTTCCACAACTTATTATTTTAATATAGAAAATCCATTCAGATTATACGATGTCTACAATAATCTAGGCAGTAAGTGAGAATAATTCAGACTAGATTAGTAGTGGTTGTTGTCTGCAGCCTATGTCCTTGGATTACGTATCGTAAGTGGCCTGGCTTAGACCGAGGCCCTAGGATCAGATAATAACAATATCTGGGGAAAGTAAATTGATAGCCTAACATTGAGGCTACATATTAGTATAAATTTTTGTCTCCCTTTTATAAGCATGTGCTAGCCTAGGCATTACTTGATATCAAGTTAAGTGATAACATTTCATAAAACATCACATTTTTGGACTAAATTGTTAGCCTAGACCATGTAACCTAGGACTAGGTGAAATACTTAATTAAGACTAGATGAAATCGTAATCTGTGCTGGCTGAGATGGTAACCTAGCCTTAAGGCTACATACTTAGGTAGGCTAATTGTGTTTTGTTTATGTAACCCATACACTTGAGTGTGAATTAAATAATCCAGATTAATTAGTAGCCTAGATTAGAGTACATTGTAACCTGGTTATAAGGTTTACACATTAGTAATTACTTTTTATATAGTAAATCAAATAGCCTGGGATTGGATATAAACAACAAACTGGGTGAGACAAATGGTTGAACAATTATAAGGTTACATATTAGTAAGTTTTCTGTTTTTATAATAATCTGGATTAGGCAATACCCTATACTACGTTAAGAAAGAACAAAGAAGCCTAGGATTATACATAAACAGTATCCTAGCCTAAATAAAATAACTTAGTTTATGACTCGGAAGCATATCTGTAAGGTTACATGCTAGTAGGGTCTTATGTAGCCTATATCCTTAAAGGTGATATAAACCTAGAACAGGCAGTAGCCTAATCATATTCAGTAGGAACCCCCTTTTAAGGAATATCCTACTACAGTATTAGCCTAAAACAGCAATGGCCGAATATCAGATGAAAAGGTATCCCGGGCACATAAAACAGAAAAACAGATTATAAAAGAATTATTTTTTGTAAAGTTTATATCTTTTAAGTTGTAAATAAGCCTTACAAATAGGTTACGCAAGAACCTTCTAAGAAATCCTCTTTTCTTAGCTTAACGTGGATCATACTAGAATCATTACCCTAAGCTATATAAAACAGTAGTTTGGGTTAGTTAAACAAGTTAGTTCATAGCAGTTAGTCTGAATGGCATTACAATTGGAATTAGAAATTTCACTTGGCCATTGTAAAAGGACTAAAAGTGTATAAGTAACACAGCCATGTACAGGTATGAAAACTAACCTAAACCTTAGAGGGTTTAACATAGATATTTAATTAAATGCATTAAAATTGCACAATTGTAATCAAATTAACCTGTAATATGGAAACTATATGAGGAACTACAGAAGTGTCCCTCACTTAAAAACAATTAATACTAACTAACTTCTAATAACAACTTGCTTTATATCACTACAGGGCTGCCATTAGGCAGGATCCTCAGTTCAAGTGTTCTGTAGCAAATTGCTTGGTTCATTTTTTGCCAGTGGGTACAGCCCATACCACCTGCCATGAGCATAGTCCTTGTAAAAAACAAGGAAAATTTGCTTGGTCGCCAGATGTGGGCAAGATCTGTAGTATGCTCCTGGCAGCAAGTTTTAAGGATGAAACAGCTCCTTTTAAGCTGCTTTAAGTTGGGGAGATACTTCGGCCTTGGATTTGGAAGGAATCTCTGGTGAAACAGGTCAACCTGACTCCTCCGTTTGTATGAGTGACAAACACACAGATGCCTCGTTGACAGGTTGGGAGGACATTGGGAGGATTGTCAGGTGGCAGGAGGTGATCAGCCTCAGGAATTTTTATATCAATTTCCTGGAGCTGATGGCTGTCTTTTTGTCTCTCAAAAAACTCAAACCTCCAGAAGAGAGAGAACATAACCACAATATCCTACATCAGGAGGTTTGGATCACATTCACCTCCTCTCAACATGGTAATGTTAGCCATCCTTCAGATGGCGCAAGCAAGGAAGTGGCATATGTCTGCAGTTCACCTCACAGGGGGTCTCATTGTAATAGTAGACTCTCTATCAAGGAAAACGACAGCCTCAACAGATTGGATGTTGGACCACCACTCTTTTCAAACAGTAGTCAACATGCTTCCACAACTGGAAGTGGACCTGTTCGCCACATACTAGAATCACAAACTCCTAATATATGTGTCTCCAAACCTGGACAGTCAAGCAACAGCAAGAGATGCCTTCCTTAGGACTGGAACAATGGGAGGACGATATCTTTTCCTCCATTGTCCCAGATTTCAAAGGTTTTGAGCAAACTTCTAACCTTCATAGGAACGTGTACTTAATAGCCCCAAATTGGCCAAACAGGCATTGGTTCCTATTACCTCAACAACGGACAAAAAGACCAATTCCACTGTCGTCCGCTGTTCTATCCCAGACAGTAGGAGGGAAAGTCTCTTATGCATCCTCCTTTCTAAGCCGAGACCTTCATGTATAGATTTTTAAAAAATATATATCGTGATAATTACTCACCCAACATTGCTAGGTACCTAGTGCAAAAATTACGGACATCTATCTGGCATTACCAGTCCATATGGAAGATATGGTTAGGTTATATCCATACTGAGAGCCCAGTTGAGATTTCTGTAGAAACTTTATTGAAGACAAATGCCTTGTGGTTACAACAGTCATGGCATACAAGGCTGCATTAACGGAACCTTACTTTATGGATTCGGGATTGATTCCAGTATAGAAGTTGTCACTTCCCCTCTGCAGTCTTTTGCTCTACAAAGGCCCACTCTCGAAAGGCTTCCAATTACTTGGTCCCAGAACAAGGTGCTTAGACTTCTATCAACCCCTCAGTTCAGTAGACCCAATACAACCACATCATACAGGCTACAAAAGGTGATCTTCTTGATTGCATTAGCATCAGGAGCTCATATTAGTGAACTGGACTCTCTTAGATGGGGGACGATGCATCATGCAAATAGCTGACCATCAATTATTATTGTCCCCTGGCCCATCATTCCTGGCCAAGAATATGGATCCTTTAAAAAAGAAATCCATTCTTATAAGAAAATTCAATTTAGCAGACAAGACATTATGCCCAGTTAAAGCACTTAAGGTTTACCTAGAAGTTACGGCAAACACCCTAGAAGGTCCTATTTTCCTACACCCTAGCACAAACTAACCACTCTCCCTACAAAGACTGAGAATGACTACTGTTGCTCATTAAAAAGGGAAATCCACACACTTTCCATAGGTCACATGATGTTAGGAAAGTAAGTACGTCTTTGGCCTTCTTCAGAAATGTCTCTTTCGAAGTCTCCAAGTGTACAGGGTGGTCATCAGTTAAATTATTGCCACATGCTCGAACAAATTCGACTACACTGTATCAGTAGGTGGCATGGTTAGTCTTAACCCCTAGGCGCTGCGGCAGAAAACCAGGGGTCATATTGATGGTGAGTATGCTAACTATCGCTGGGAGAGGGGCGACAGTACTACAGCCAAACCCAGCTTGCTTAGGTAAGCCACTGTAGAACTACATCCTAAAACGTAAGTTCATGTATAGTTTCTTGTTCCTTGGTATCAAAACCTGGAGAGTATTTGGAATAAAGAATGGAACTTGAAATCTGTGGCTTGACCTTGGACCAGAAATGTTATTTCCTTTGGGGTGTTGGGATTAAAAAGTGAGAGCTTAAGCCATTTTTGTCACCTGTCAATTTCTTTGCAAAGCTCCTTGAGGATGAAACAGCAACTACACTATCAAAAAACAGGTTTTGACGTAGGAAAAACCTATTTTTGGTAGTCACTGTTGAGTCCTCAACACCATCCCACTTCCCTGACAAAAAGGCATGGGATTTGGGCAAGGGATCAGCCTGCATTGACCAACAGAGAGTAATGGCGCCTTGGTCTTTTAACGGCCTGGTTCTAAACAAGAGGGTGGATGTGCATGCGCGATAGTCACTTCTTTCTTGCAAGTTCTTTTGACATTGGAAAAACTGGGTTCAGCTTTGCTGAAGATAAGGGAAAGAGCCCTCTTATTTTTTGAGTCCATTATATACTCCATCACGTGTTATACTGTTAATCATTACAACACAATACCTGGCCAAAAGACCAACAAGAAGAAAATCCTTTGATATTAGTTTGGTCACCATGGAGTTCTGGTAGACCATGGAAGGTAACTCCTTGAGGACTCAACAGCGTCAAAACCTGTTTTTTCTGTTTTCATTGAATAAGAGTTTGTTACCTACCATCCTTCATTGGATGATTAATGCTTCCCCACATTAGTGAAAGATCCAAGATGCTGCTCATTGAAATGATATGTCCCCTTGCTTGGTGTAGATGGTTTTTTTTTGTCATCCTCTGATGGGATGGTTTGTATATCTGGTGTTCTTTCATATAGTTCTGACTAGTGATGTCCCAAGTGACACTGTCTTTTGTTTGTCTCATTATCACTGCAATCACCAGAAATTGGAAAAATTGTATCCTTTACTTAGTCTTTCAAAAAGACCCATGCAGCTGAAAGTTGAGATTTTTCTTATTTTGATCATCATCATTCACCATAATAAATGTTTTTATGTAAGGTTTTCTGTGTACAGCATCTGGTATATTATGAGTTCTCTCCACTTTTCTGTTTAATGCATTTTCTGAACCCTAGGCCATAGATCTCTTATGCTACAGCAAGCTGTCCCATTCTGTTCACTGTGATGTCAAAGGTAACAAGTTCCTCACTCTTTCTGTGTCTAACAGAACCAAACAGAATGTTCAGTACCATCCAACCTGTAACTCTTCCAACTGCTGCAACATAATAATTGTATGAAACCTTTATGAATCTAGTTGTAGTGATAATTCTTTTGAACTTCTGCTACTTTTGCGGGAGATGGAGTTAAACCCTCCAGATGCCATTCAAATGCCACCTAGCATCAAAATATTTGTGATAATATGTAACGATTTTCTTCGGATGACATCATCAGCATCTCAGTGGATGACATTTACAAATGTTTAAATGCAACTACATATGTATATGTGTGTGTATTTGTGTGTATGTGTATGTATGCATAATTTAGCACAATTTTTTAAGGATATTTGTTGGAACTGGGAATGGAAAAAATGTTTCTTGTATAAATTAAGAGTAGTGAATCTTTGACTTTACACTGTCTCATTTTATAAAAGGTTTCAAAGGAATGCTTTAGTTTTGGGTAGCAGAAGCCATTACTTTAAACTAGTAGAAGCAAATTCCTTACATTTTGTGGGAAATGAATACCACATGTATGTTAAAGACTGTATGATTTTACTACACTAACATTGAACTCTAGGCAAGATGATATGGAGAGAGATGATGGAAGAAACACTATTATTCTCTTGATGCTACTGAGGGACTTTTCATTTGGGGACATTCATATTATGTAAAACAAACTATATATTTTGGATCTTATTGAATTCAGTAAGGCTTTATGCCCATTGAATCTTGTAGGAAGCAGGCCATTAGTTTTGTGTGTGTGGGGTTATTGTCTATTACTGTAAAGCCTTGCTTGCTATGCAAAATCTTAGTGTGAGGTTCAGGTAGAGGAAATATAGTTATGGTACAATGATTTAATGATTTATCAGCATATTTCTTGTCATTTCGTGAAAGGTCTGTATGTTTTCTATTGTAAATGTTAGTTATCTAGTGTAGTAATATTGGAGGCAATAATTTACTAATTTTTTCATGATCATTATTGTGATGTTTTTATTGCAGATTGAAGCTTTAGAGAACAAAGTGCAGAATGAAATGGTTGAGCTCAAAGAAAAGTTGGCTCGCATGGAGACTGAACTGATTGAGTTCACCGATTTGGATAGTTTGAAAACGAAGTTGGAAGAAAAGAGAAAAGAACTTGTCAAGCAAAAGGATGAACTGGAACACAGAAAAACTTCTATTAAGCAGAGTTTGCAAGATGTTACAAATGAAGTCAGTACACTTAAGGTTAGTTATTTTCTATCTCGAGTGTGTTTTTATTATTTAATGTAATGGGTTCCCCTTGTCATTTATTGTCAGGAGAGCTCTAAATATTGTATACTAGTTATTGAAGCCAGTAGGGTGGTTAGTTATCACTTTGATTGATGCAACTGACCAGAAAATTAGAGCAAGGTTAAGCTAAATAAGTTAGGTGGGAGGGTCCTTAGGGAATGAATGAGAGATGAAAGGCAGGAGGCAATGTAGCTGGGTGCCTGGCAGTCCAAAAGACCTTTAGTATCATCTACAGTGTGCCATGTAAGACAGATTGCAAGTAATGCCCACCTACAAGTCCCAATTTTGTGACATTTGTTGTATTGTTATTCATTTAAATTCAACCAATATGAATGGGATTAGTATGTACTGAAGCTGTGTCAGCACTGTTATGGAACAAGATTCTCCAGATGTTGGTATGCCGAAATTTTGTTGGATATTATAACCAAACAGTTCAAGTAAAATAAACAGGATACTTTACTGGTGAATTGGGTTCACACTATCAAAATTATTCCAAATTGCCTCGGTGGTTTATCTTTTATGAGGTATATTTAATTATATCATTAAAACTGCCTTAACCAGCAGTGAGTCCACAGTCAAATGTGCAGGTCAAAGGTACTGCCTCATTATAAGCCTGTAAGATATCAGTTACCTTGGATTTATATAACTATGGAAACTTTGGATATTCTGTTTACCTTAGGTTGGCAGATCAAGAGACCTGAAATGAGGGTATGTATGTGTCTTAGTGCATTTCATTTATGTTAGTTAATATTTGTAGTGCTACATGGTTAACTGATATAAAAAATAATTAGCTATTGTATGATTTCTGGGTCTCGATGTATAGGCATAATGCCATCTACTACTATGTAAAATATTCAGTTAAAGCTTTACTAATTCTTTTTATTGCACATTGCAGACTCATCTGAATGAGAATGAAACCTATACACAACTGGTTAGCCTGGAAAAGAAATGGTCCCACCTTGAACAAACAAACTTCACGCTTAAGGAATTCATAGCTCAGAAGAAGGCAGAGTCAAACTTTTTACCCCTTAAAAATCAGGCAATGCATCTTGTTATGGAATACAATAAGCTACTGCATGAGGTAGTACAAAGTACTGGTGCCATTATGTAAAACTCTCTTTTGCAGATGAGAGGAAGTAATGTTTTTTATAGTATTACCAGAGATTTTCTGTTATTCACTGGAGAACTTAGTATATCTAATACAAACCATCATTATTCAAACCCTTGTTGAATCATGATTTGTTGTATGTTTACCAAACAGAGTACTGTATATACTCGTGTAACAGGAGAAGTCACATATCATGCGACTCCCAGATTTTCAACCATAAAAAATTATTTTATCATGTATCTCATGTATCATGCAAGGTCCTTTTTGTGAGACCAAATTATAATAGACTAACCTTTTTTCCTCCATCTCTTTATCCCAACTTTTAGTTAAATAAGTAAAAAAAGTTGCTTATAAATGAGAAATGGCTGTTTTGCTATGAACAACTGTTTTGCCTGCAATTCAACTATCATACAATAGTAAATAATTACCGTAGTTGTTACAAATGACATTAAGTAGAATAGAACTGATATATTTTTACATTATAGCACTGTACTGTATACCCTTTGCTACTGAAAAAAAGATCGGCAAGGAAATACACTGCTAAATTTAAGCTGCAAGTTGTAGCTGAAGCTGAGAAAACAATGTTAAAGCTGCTAATGACTATAAATTATTGTGCATCAACAAAATGGATGAAACACCCCTAAACTTCGATATGCCATCAAAGTCGACCGTAAATAAAATTGGAGAGAAAAGTATTTTAATCAAAACTACTGGGCATGAAAGAACACATTTACTGTTGTTTTAACATGTATGGCAGATGGGACGAAACTTTCCCCCGTGGTTATCTTTAAATGGAAATTGATGCCTAAACAAAAATTCCCGATTGATGTCATTGTCCACGTTCACAAAAACCTACACAATGCAATTTGTGCATGAGCGCTGTTTGTATTTTACAGTACAATACTGTAGTAATGTGAGAATATTGTAAGTACAATATTATTGGATACAGTGAAGTAAAGCATAACTTTTTAAAAGATCCATGGAAAAGATGCATATTTGTTATGTTTGTATTTTATATTACGATACAGTACTAATATGTGAATATTAGAATATTACACACGCCAATTGTATATCATGTATGATGCGACCCCCTTAAAATTAACTTCAAAATTAGGTCTTTAAAAGTTGCATGATATGTGAGTATATACAGTAATTTGTTCTGATCATCTTTTTTTCATATTTCAAAACTCTTCAGTGACTGGACGAACAATAATAACTGAATATTCAAGAAATGCACCACTTTGATATTACAAATTGTAATTATTAACAGTGGAATAATTAATTTAGTTTACAACTTTAATAACGGTATGGAGTGCTGTGTTTTTGTCATTTAACAAGAATATTCCACTTTTACTTCTGTGTGGAGGTTATAAACTTTGATAAAGTCATACTGTTTTTCACTGTGTTTAGGTAACTGCAATAGCAGACAGTATACACATATATTACTTATTTGTTTCATTGCAACCCCATCAGTTCTGGAATACCTAATCCTTGAGTTTCAAATGTTCCCAGGTTCAATCTTATCTGTCAGACAGAGGAAAGCAGTCTCTATATGCACTATCTGGATCCCCAAGTACATCTCTGTCACCTATCACTCTTTTGTGAACCTACAGTGCTGTTAAGAGCTCTGTTCCAGTGCAAAGTACTAATTTCCAAGTTTTCCTCATATAATCCTTTATTTTGACATAAATATAATTGATGGGGTTGTGATGAAACAAATTGTTTATGTTACACAAAACAAGGTTCATTCAAACCCATCAATCATATAGAGACTGCCCTCCTGTCAGCCCCATAAATAACACTGCGTCACATACAGAAAATGTATGTTCTTGAGACACACTAAAGATCCAGATGTTGCATGCATAGTGAGACTTAACATCTGCCTGACAGGCAAAAGACTATAAGCCTGGGACTATGCAGGACATGATTATCAGGTGTATATGTGATTGATAGGGTTGTATGAAAGAATTTGATTTTATGTTTTAAAAACGTAGTACTGTACTGGTCATTCACAGAATGTGATAGATTTAGTTTTAAGGATACAAGAATTATTTCATGGATTATTTTAGAATTGGAACTCCTTGGTCCTAGGAATCAGTGAATTTTTATGCAATACTGTATGATCCAGATTTGAATGTGGCCACAGAGAATGGTAACACTGCTTTGCACTTCAAGTCAGATGCCACAGTTAACTTTTGCAGTTCAGTTGTTTTATATATGTAAACTTATATAAAATCTGAAGCACTTTCTCTATTTATCTCTGTTTTATCACTCTCTCTCCATCTATCCCAGAAGGCCCTTTCACTCAAAGCGTCTTAGGTAACGGCAGTAATTAACTAGCGAAAGTGGCACATGGTAATGACATGGTAATTTTTGTAACTGCTATGTCCCAACTTCTAGTTAGAGTATAGTGTGCTTTTGAAATTGGTTTTGTATGCCGAAAAGTAATCAAACTGTTCAAGGATTTATTTGAAATTCACTCATTCTAAGTTTGTAAGTACATAATGAGTAAAAAAAAATAACTTTGGAACTCTAGAATATTTTTAGCACACAGTAAGCAAAATAACATTAAAGTCTAATATTACTGTATAATATATAAAAAATTAATTGTAAATAAAGATGAGAAGTGAAAGTAGAATAATGCTCTGAAATTTTGTGGATAGTAAATTTAAGTAAGTCATGCCTTTTGAGAAATTTAAACTAAGGTACAGATGATTTTATGATGCATTTATCGCTCAAGATTGTTATTGTAGAGCAGACACCAAAGATTGCACAATGGCATACTGTACTGGAAATTTGACCTTTTTTCTAGTCATCTGGGGCCTTGCCCAAGGACATTAAAAGCAGTACTCTAGTACTGTATCAGTAGTGCCTCAGCTTAACAGACACTTTAGGGATCTGGCTTTCTGATAAGTAACAAAGTCCGTTAAGTAACAAAGACCCTATATTATAGCCTGCCCTTAAATATTTTCGTACAGCTAACAGCAATTCCATATAAACTAACTAATACAATACACTTAACATTCAATTTAAGAGATTTATCTAAAAATACAGTGCATCTAAAATGGTAGAATAGGAAGAAATAACCACAAAATTGTAGCTATTAAGTACAGAAGTTTTCTAAGTTGAGGTGTAAGTTTATGAATGAATTGTTTAGAGCACTACCTGGTTTGTATCACATAGGAAAGTATATTTTTTAAACACAAGTCTTGTTACAAATGTCTCCTATTTTCTTACACATATTGTATAATAATTTAAAAAATAAAATGATGGGTTTATCTTAATTACCTTAAATTTGCAGCAAAATTGTTAACAATTTCATGTATTGTACAGGGTAGTGAGCAATGAAAGCACATGATTTTGTAACTGACTTTATATGTAAACTTCTTTGTAGTGTCAATATCCTTGCATTCTTTTGCAAGTACATAACCTAGTAATTCATGTGTGCCTTTATCTGTCAAATGTGGAGAACATAGATTATTTATCGTTGACATAAAGTTAATTGTTGAAAATATATTTTCTCATAATGTTCATCCAGAGGATCTGCAACACTGAGACATTGATTAGCTGGCTGTGAAGGCTTAAACTACTTTGGTATATTTGATGTGGTAGATTTTTTCTGACTACCTTACATTCGGAGTCAACGAAAAGAGCTGCAGAGAGGTTAGTAGTGTCTTGATTTCTCCCATTTCCATTCCTGGTCACTTGTACATGGCCTTCAATAAATTTATTTATGTTTGTGCCCCTAAGTTTACTTCCATCATTTTGAGTAACTTACCTAATCACCCTATTGTAAATTAACCCTGTTAAATAAAAATATATGAAGGTTGTTTTTCAAGGTTTTTTCTTGATGTATGTATTGTCTCATTCGCTTGGTATTATTTTTTGGCTAATTTTTATCCTTCCTTGAAACATTTTAGTACACTTGATATGTCTTTTTTATTTTTTACTTAGCTAATAGTACTGTATTCTTTTTTCATTCACAGTGACACTGTTGTTGAGCATTGTTGCTTCCTATTAAGTAAATAATTGTTCTTTATGACAGTTCTTTATGCTTAGCAAGAAGGTAAGCAAGAAATTGCCACACAAGCCCACTTGTAGATCTTTGTGTTTTGCTGCTCATAAATCACTGGCCCCCGTGCCTTAAGCACCTGCTCTCACAACGCTAGCTAATGCCTATACATGAAAATTAAGGAAGGGATCACATTTGGGTCATTATACAAAGCAGCGATACACAACCGGACCATTATACTTGGGTATCTCAAAGGAGAGGCCCGCAAAACAACCCTTAGCCTTGATATCACAAAAGAAAACTACAGTGTGATATTAAGCTGCCGGAGGGTCACTTATTTTGTTGATGATCAACTGCAGGTGCACCAGCAACAACTACAGAGTGTTAAACAGCCTGTACTTTACTTGGAAGCTGATTATTGTCATGATTACTATCCAAGCTGCTCTCCAAGAATGCAGAATGCCCCAAGCCCAAGGGCTCAAATAGGGAAAGCAGCCCAGTAACCAAAAAAAAAAAAAAAAAAAATGCTGAAGAATAAACTATACAAGTGTAACTGCGAGGTTTCCTCCTGTTACACCTTTCTACTGTCAATTTCTCTTTCAGCACTGAATGACCTCATAGGTCCCAGCACTTGGCCTGTGACCAAGTCTGTATTCCATATTCCATAAAAGAGCAATAATAAAGAACAAACAAGAAAAATATTAAATGAGATTCAAGTGAGCCTGCTAAAAAAAAAAAAATCATACCTAACAATGATTTAACAGCGTGATTAGGAAGATCATTCCATAATTTTGGCCAAGCTGGATAAAAAATTTAGGAAATCTGTTTAGTGCCGAGTCTCACCATAGACAAGGCAGGATTGTTTGAATTACCAGCAATTCCATTACTGCACGGTGTATGGTGTAGTCTGGGAAGATCTGAAGTCCGTGGATGATCAGAATTATGAACAAGAAACAGCAGTGCCCATGATTAATGCCAAGGTCTGGCATAAGAAATAATATACAGTAACTCAAGATTTTATAAAACAGTTCAAGGCTTGAGTCAGCTATTGAAGACCAAAACCACGGAACTACTGAAAATTTATCAGTATAAAAGAAAAAACCATTTCTTCTTCCTCAGGATAGACAGTTCCTCAAAAATCTTGGGAGACTTTCTCCACACACTAGTTTTTGTGCAGTCAAAGAAAAGAGATGCCAGATATGCTTTTCAAAAGTGAATTCGTATTCAAGAATGGCAGAAAATTTCAACCCTGGTTGGTCGGGGGAAGTAGCACCATCAGTGCACCTCTCAAGGTACACAATAGGCATTACTTATGGTTCTTTTTAGTGCCCCTTTTGTCCCTAGCTGCAACCCCTTTCATGCCTCTTACTTACCTCTGTTCATATTCTCTTTCTTCCATCTAAGTTTCCATCCTCTCCTAACAATTGTTGCATGGTACTGGTTTTCCTCCTGTTACACCTTTCAAACCTTTTTGTTCCGTTTCCCTTTCAGCACTGAAAGGATGTAGTGCTTGGACTTTGACCTGAATTTTATATTCCATTCGATAAAAGTTATAATGCAATGGTTGAGTTAAGCAAACTTTGTAATTCAAAAGACTTGAAAGGATCGTGTCCAAGAACTGCTTTTAGTTTAGTTAGGGTCCAGTAACCCAATTTCATTCCCATTTTTTTTTTTTTTGCACTGTGGTGATTTCAGCTAATTACTAATTCTCTCTTAAGCAAATCAGCAAATTGTAGGGTTACATTGGAAATTAATTTTGAAACATTAGAAGATATACATTACAGTAGATAATTTAGTACAAAAGAATTAGTTTACAGGTAAGTCATTAGACTGGCAGAGATAACATTTGTTTTGAAATGATCAAACATCTATGCCATGAGCTGAATCATATATTTTACATTTTTATTCATTTTTTGGGCTCAGAATTTCTTCCCTGAAGAATGGCCTTAATGCCATAATTAGTCCAATACCCAAACCATGAAAAAACCTGAATGATGTAAACAAATAAATTACCTCTGGCAAGTTCCCATTTGCAGATGATAAAAGGTAACTGAGAAACCAGCCACTAGAAATGACTGATTACCACTCTGCCATCCTCTGTCAGGACTATCTATAATCTATAAAAAAAGTCAATGCATTTTAACAATATCAGTTCGCCACGCCCACATCATCCCTACCCTACCCCTGCCTAACCCCTTCCCTCTTTCACGATATTACTCACAAGGCTGGCAGTGCTGTTCTTATCAGGTTCCCGCTATTTCCCGTCTCCAGATGGGTGGAGGGAGGAGGTTTCTTCCTTCTGGGGTCTTTTACTCCTCCCAGGGATGAACTACCCTCCAATGTGATCAGCGTCATAGCCAAGCAGTAGCAGAATAAACTGATGTGGTATGATAATGTTATGCATTACTTACGGTGCCAGGGAAAGCGGGTGTGATATTCTTAAAATGCGTCGACTTTAGTTAGGGTAAGTATCAGCGTTCTTGGTTTACTGGTGCTTGCATAAATAAAAGTACTCTGTTGGTCTGTTTTTTTTATTGGATAAGTTCGTAATTTAGTCTATATTAAAATGACTGTCATTGCTTAATTGACAGGCACTGTCAAGCAGTTTTAAAGTAATTATTTGTTAGTGGTATTTAAATTTCTGTCATTTCTGTTATGCAGAAAATTGTAATTAATTAAAATAACGAAAAAGGTATACCGGAAGTTTGGGATATTTTCATCTGGATGGATTTATTTATGAGATGTTGATCCCTGCATATCAAATACAAGTTGAACTTAAGCACTTAATGCCGCCCACCACCGTTCCCCCCCCCCACCCGACACACACACACACACAGACTTACGCTGTGTACCTTTTGCGATACTTTGTAATCTGTATCAGAGTCTGTATATCATCGCATTTATGAACGATAGAGACGACTGTGTTTGAAGAATCTAGTGACGAGTGCTGACATTCCGTCTGTAATTAACGAAGTTGTGATGGTTTTCATAGCCCTCATACTTATGTACGTCTACGTCTACTCATCATATCTTGAGGTCAATGGTTTCTCCTATAAGGCAGAATTGCTACTGTGATTGTTCAATAAACGGCCTTTTTGGTAGAATTCACCTAGTAAAAACTTAACCCAATTCCAAATTTTTCGATACACCCTCGAAATTTAGCACTTAATTTTACTAACGAATATGACATACTGAAGAAAGAAATAAATATATATAATATATATATATATATATATATATATATATATATATATATATATATATATATATATATATATATATATATATATATATATATATATATATATATATTTATATATACTATATATACTACTTTGGTCGTGTGCTATTTAATAATTGTTAATTTTTTTGTCTAATATGTAGTACTTAAATGTTTCTTTCACTTTCGGCATATGCCTCGTTTGAGTAATTCCTCAGAAAACAATAAAATGTTGCCTTTTACACAATACCAGGGGAAAGGTTTTACAAAATAAGCGGGGTTACATGATTTTGTTTTTTAATAAACGGTTTGCTGTTATTTCTCGAAATTTTCGGTCCCTGGAAGAAGACATCGTAACAAAACTGTGGGAACTTCTTGTAGCAAGTGCACTCAACTCCTTGGAGGCAGTCGTAAGTTTGGTGTCTAATTTTTATAATTTGAAACTTTAATTTAGGATTGATTTTTGAGTTATGCACCCAGACATACAAGCTGATGTTGCTTTACTAATTTGCATTACTAGAATAACATTTGTTCAGAGATATTGTTTGGTAACTTCGGCTACTTTAGGGCTATCCTAGGTCTACTAACCGCCCTAGGTTATTTCAAGTTACTGTTCGGACTTTCGCCTTTTGGTCGTCTTTTATATAGGAGTATGCCTCAGCCCGATCTGGTCGGCCTTTGAAATTTGGTTACTAGGTACAGTAGTTAAGGAGACGAAGAGAAATATCCCCACCCATCCAACCTGTAAGCATAGGCTAGGCCTATCACCAAGCACTGTTTTTGCTTTGGGTACCATTAGGCCAAAAGGCACATTCCCAACGTCCCTGCTGACTGCTGAGTTGGAACTTGTGCTTTTTTGTTTCAAGTGTTTTTGCAGAGCCACTGCACACTGAAGTGTGTTAAAGAATATATTTTAGTAATTTTTTTTACAAAAACCTAACCTAACATGTTGCATCGTCCTGACTTTGCTTGTGCCCGTAACTGTGTTTGTGGAGTGAGTGCTTAGGGACCAGGTAGGAACCTGACGCCAGCTCTTGCTCTTCAACGGCCACTTTTTGATAAATCTGAAAAAATGAGCAGTCTATCTGCCCACAGAAGCAGAGATTTACAATTTTCTCAAAATTCTATGGGTCCATATCCAATAAGGCATGTTTCTGTTTATTTACATTCCCCCTTTATTCCCTTTTCTTTGCTTCTGTAAGCAGGTAAATTGCTCATGTTTTCATTGTTTTTCATGATTCAATAAATATTTGATAAATCTGTGTGCTGATCTTGACTTTATGTAATGCAGTGAATTTGGACCCCTAAAATTTAGAATTACTGTTGATGGTGTCTGTTGTAGATAAGGCTGTCATAGATCCCACCAAGCATGCTTGTTACTGAGTGTTAACCCATTCTCTGTTTCACCTGTGGTTTGCCTGAAATGCACCTGTTTGTGTCAGCCCTACCCTTTTGTTTATGGTCCCAAGGTTTTATGCATTTTTGGAATGAGTTCCTATGTGACAGATCCCTGGTGTATGGTGCTCACAGGTATTTGGACAATCTGCTCACCAGTGTTCATGCTACTCCCCAGCCTGCCCATGGCTCGCCACCAGCCCTGGGGTAGTGTGGGTATGACAGTGCTTGAGTCCATTCACCCATTCCCTCTGCTAGTTTTGGTTGTCACCAAACAAAGGGAGCTAGGATTTTCTTCTTTCTTTTATTTTGATTTCTTCTAAGTATTGGGCATTTGCCCTTGAAGCTTTACATATCACAAGTGGTTAAAGAGCATCTTCGCTTTTCACTTAGCCTATACTGTATTGTAACAAAACTAGCTTGAGGGAGCCTATACTGTATTGTAACAAAACTAGCTTGAAGGATGATTTTGAGTGTATGTATACCTTGTTTATGTTACAAACATTAGGTATATAAAATTTTTAAATTAATCTTGAGACTGTATTATGATAGCTGTATTCCCACGTCAGGCGGGAGGACAATAAATGAAAAGTAAATAAAAACTAATAGGATCGTTTATTTTGAACCTTTTGTTCACCCATCCTTTACGGATGGTCTGAGTTTTTTCTCTGTTGGCATGCGAGGACGCATTGGAAAGTGTTTGTGATTTTGCTAATTAGATCCTTTTCTTGTATTTTATATTTGTCATTATATAGTATAATATAAAACACATCTTCCAAAGAGGAGAAAAAAGTTTCCAGTCTGTAAGGTACGAGGGTGCTTACTCCTGCTTTACTCTTCAGTTTACGATGGTCATGACCAACGTGTTAAATGTAGGAACAACGATTGCTAGATCAGTGTATGGGTTGGTCAGATGAAATAATGAATATTTATTTAAAGTATAAGCAGATGTGAGAAGCAGATAAATATAGGAAAAGACAGGAGAAAAGATTCTTCTAACTCTAATACGGGGAGTGAGGTTAGGTGTAAGTGCCTCAATTTTCATAACCTTTCAAATAGCAGCTCTTGCCGCTCTCCCTGTTTACCTAGTAATGCTTCTTCAAAATTGTCTCCTCTCAAAGCTCCCCATATTGTTCAAGATATGAGATTTGCCATTTAGAACTGATGTAGCTATAATTATAGTCTTAGGGCTACTTGCTGCTTTATTGGCCCAAGTATTCGACCTTTCTCGGGTTTCCCCCTTGCGGCAGAGGAAGTGCCAGCACCTTCACTCCTTGTTAGCCATACCCTAGCCACTCCCTGTGACGCTCCTTCTACTGTTGGAGGTACAGGGAAGCGGGGTGAGTCTGGGAGTGGAAGTGGTTTGTGCCCATTGTCCTCTTCATCTGGCCAACCTGGCGCATGTCACGTACAGGTTGGCACTCGGTCACTAAAAGACAAGCATGACAAGATCAAGCGAATTTCGGTAAATTAGTTTAGTAACATTCTTGTTTCAGAAAAGGGTGATGTTCGAGGATTAAAATAAACAGACTGATGAAATATTAAATAAAGTAACGTTAAAGATGATCAAATTATAAATAAGGAATTCAGTGTCACTTTCTATAATCCGATAACAGTACGAAAAAAAAAGTTCCAAAGCTAAACTGTTTCAAGTTATATAACTCAGCAAGTAACATGAACAGTGTAGTGTGCCTGCAGCTGTGTTTGTGGAGTGAGTGCTTAGGAACCAGGAACCGGGAACCAGGAACCAGGCAGGAGGTAGGTATGCTAGGTAAGTTTAAGCACACTCAATATCTGATTTTGTATCCTGTAGGCCTTGCTGCAGGCCGCATACACCTAGTGATCCCTGTCCAGGTTCTTCCTGTTGTCTTCCTTTGCAAGACGATTTGGTATTCACTTGGAGGCGTTTGCCTGACAATGTATGCTTGCTTGTTAGCAGGTGCTCACCTGGCAGCAGGTGCTCACCTGGCAGCAGGCACTTGTCTGGAAGGGGGCACTAGCCTTGCATCAGAAGCTCTTTTGCCAGGAGGCACTCGCCTGTCATTGGACGCGCTTAACAGCAGGCACTCACCTGACACCGAACGCTCCCCACCGGTAGACTTTCACCTGTCACCAGGCACCCATGTTCTACTTCTTGATCCCCCAGGCAGTCTAGCTATGCCGGTTCGTCTTCACATTTTTCATTCAACATGAGGGATTTTCATGCGAGTAACCGCGATCGGGTGTGTGAATACATTTGTTCTCCACATTCTCCTTCCTTTCTTAGGCGTTCTCATCAACTTTTGACACCTGCCTCGTAAGACAGTGCTAGTTACTCTTGCTTCTCGGAGAAGTAGGAGCTTCTGTTGTAGTCCCTGCTCTTCTCATTTGTCGTGCTTCCAGTCTTGGTCCCCTTCTCTGTCAACTTGGGCCACTCCTGTATATTCTAGGTGTCTTCAACCGCATTGTACATTGTGGACTCCATGGGCTGCTTGCCAGTCTCTGAGGCAGGATTCAAAGTATTCTCGAGCCTCTTTAGGTATTCTCGAGCCTCTTTTAGGCGTTCTCAAGTCTTTTAGGCATTCTCAAGTCTTTTAGGCATTCTTGGTTGCCTTTTCAGCACTGAGGTTCAGCATATTCACCTGTCAGTAGCATCAAGCAGATTCTTCTTTGATTGCTACTGTCTCAGTAGCAGAGCAGACTGGAGTATCTTCCCCTCAGCCAAGTGTTTTAAGGTCGGCTCCTTTGGGATTTTCGGTTTTGCCTCCTGCTACCTCGATGTCAGTGCAGGATGGTGTGAATAGTCAGGAAGGCTTTGTTTCCTGTGCAGATGATTCTTTGGTGCCAGGTGCCATGGCACAGAGTGCTTCTGTTTAATTCATTTTTAGTGGAGTTGAAATTCCTTTCATCCCAGGGAGCAGGAGGTTCTGCTGCTGTAACCCTTGCTTCCCAAGGATTTTCCTCTATGAGCCTGCAACTTACGAATTTGACTGATGCTGATGAAGAGCAGGTAGTATCATTAGCTGCTCGGAGACTGATTAAGGTTTTTGCTAGCAAATTTCCTGATTCCTTCGAGGAACCAGTACGGCAGTTCAGGATTCAAGGTCCCATAGGATTGCTAGGCTGTCTCCTAAGGCATATCCCCTTCCGTCTCCAAAACGGGCTAAGTTGGCACTGAACAGATTTGACTTAGTGGTAAATTGCTCCATTGACTTAGTGGTAAATTGCTCCATCAGAAAGTTTCTTCTAAAAGTTCTTCCCCTTTTCTTCCCCTCTTTATGAGAAAGAGGAGAGCGATGTCTTAATACTAGGCAGTTACCCTTTATCGGATGTGGCTATAGCAGCGATAGATGAATAGCAAGTGAGATCGTTTCCACACTTCTGGAGATCTTTTTTGACTGCTTAGATAAAGCAGTTTTAAACTCCCTTGGTAAGTCCATGCATGCCTTTAACAAGGCAGTTGTCAAGCGTAGGGAACAATTGTGTTCTTTTTGGCTTCCTCTGTCTCTTGGACAAAGAAGGTTGACGTTATCGCACATCACCCCTTACAGTCTTTACTGGACACCTCATCGTTAGGTGCGATAGTGCAAAAGGTTGAAAAGTGGAAACCAGATCTTTGTTGCATCGCTCTCAAACATTTAGGGATAAACAACTAAGGCAGCAGCTGCTTCTGCAGTTAATGCAAGTTTCAAGGTTCCCCCCAGGCAAATGGGCAAGTCATTGGAGCCCTTGAGCCAGCCCTTTCGAGCTTTCAGGAAGGACAATGAGCGTCCTAGAAATCCAGCTCCTGATAATATGATGCATCAAGCCCCCAGTCCCCGGTAGGAGGGAGGTTGAACCTTTTTTATTCAGTTTGGCAGGAACTGGAGGCAGATCCTGGGTGGTGGAGGTACTGTCTGAGGGAAACAGCATCCCCTTTCTTCTCAGCCTCCTCTATCCAGTTCTCCTGTGGAGTTTCCCCTCTTATCTTCACAACGAGAAGTTCCAGATGTGAGAGGAAGTAGTCGCTTGGGCTAAAAGGAGCTGTGGAGATAGTCTTGGGTTGGTTGATATCAGTGGACAATGGATGCTTACTTCCATGTACCAGTTCACCCAATTTCAAAGAAATATTTGCAGGTTGTTTTTCAGGGCAATGTGTACCAGTTTTGGGTGATGATGTACTTTCATCTGAGCTCAGCTCCTCAAGTTTTACAAGAATCCTATCGCAGTTGGCGTGGGCTCACATGTAAGGCATTTGGATTCTCCTCTACCTGGACGTTGGCTGATTCTAGTGTCCAGTTTAGAGGGGAGCCTGAGGGCGAGAGATACTCTTTTAAAGTTGGCAAGTATGTTGGGAATACTGTACTGATAAATGTTTCAAATTTCAATCTAATACCTACTCAGAACCTTGGTTACCTGGGAATGCTTCTGAACACCAAGAATTCCTTGGTTTCTCCAAAGGAGAAATACATCTTCCACCAAGGAAAGGTCTTCTCAAACAGCTAGGAGGTATGAGGTTTCACCAAAACCTCCCCATGCTTCCGCTAACTGCATGGAGAGACTCTACCATCTCTTACCAGCAAGAGGTTTTTCAAAGGAATTTAGAAAGTCTATCCTTAACTCCAGAAGGGAGTTGACTAATGCACTGTATCAAAGACAGTGGGCAGTATATAGGGCTTGGTGCTCCATTAGAAGGCTTTCCTGCACCCCTACCTCTGTGAATAACATCATTAAATTCTTTTTTTTTACTTGAGCTACAAGAGAGATTTTTCAATCCCAGCCATTAAAGGGTATTGACCCATGTTAGCCTAGATAGTTCATCTGACATGGATATTAAGGAGGCCATCTGCTCCTTCCAGGTGATATTCCTAAGTCTCCAACTTAACCCCTGGGCTGGAATTTGGATGTTGTGTTTACGTATTTATGCATGCCCCTATTTAAGCCCTTGAGCACAACCTCCCTTAAGGATTTGACTTCACTACCTAAGGAGCAGTCCTTTCTTTTCTACCCCGTTTCAGGGCCAAGATTGACTTTGTCTCATCCTCTGCCTTGCACTTCCGTGATCCCCATTCTGTCCTCTTTGATACCAGATGGGGGAAGAAACTTCCCTATATCTTTGCAAAGGACTAGGGAAATCGGGCAAAATGTCAACAACCTTTTTTGCAGCCCTTGGAAATGTGACTCACCCTTGTCAAAGAATGGTATGTCTTGTCTGTTCAAGGCTCTGGTCAGAGAAGTGCATGAAGATCTAAACTCGACTCTTTTACCATCAGCTTAAAGTAAGATTCCACGATGTGCAAGCGGTAGCAACCACTTTCTTTCTCTGGAGAAAGTTGTCAATGCAGAACAATGGAGGCATAACTTCGTATTTGCCTTGCACTACCTGCAAGATGTGGAAATCCAATATGAATTGTGCAGAGCTCTTTCACCCAGAGGCTCTTTTGCTCCTCATTACGGCAAGGGAACTCATATCCTGAACAATTTGGGTAGCTGTGCTCTAACCTGTCCTATGTAGTTGGGAAATTGTCAAATTTTGGGGAGTATGAAGGTACCCATGTTGTATTAGGTGAGGGCCTTCATTCTTTTACCATCGTTGCTCTGCTGGCCTAGGCACAAGGCCTTGTGTCGCACTTGCATTGGAGTGTGAGAGGCATCCCTAGCAAGAAACCTCCAGCGTTGATTAGAGCTCTTGCTACCTAATGAATTAGTCCTAGCTTGGCGACAATACCAGCAGATGGATGCAAAGGCCCGTTCAAAAATTATGTAATGCCTTAAGGGGGGAGGGGGTATGGTGAAGTGTTATGAGCGTGACAGTGGGGTGAGGGGGCTGCAGCCATAAGTTACATAACATTTTCAGATTTCTTCCTTTGTTTCTTATGAAAAGATGTAAATGTAGAAGGACAAAAGAGAGATAGTAAAGATTCTGCAATAGACTTATTATACTGTATTTTAGTAATACAGTATTGAGAATATGGTATTTACGGTAATTTTTTTTGCATAATTATGTGTTTGAAAATATCGCAAACTCAACCCTTGTTTGTACTAGACTTTAGTATATTATTGCATTAAAAAAGGAAACATTGCACTACAAAAAAGGAAACATACTAATTCAAGGGTGGGGGTGGGTGTTTAGTAGCCGTTACATAATTTTCAAGGGGGTGTCTGGACATGTGTTATGTGAGGCATGACAAGGGGGTCAGAAATTACCTAAAAAAGTGTTAACTAATTTTTGAATGGCCCCTGTAAGTAGCATCTTATTCTGGTAGAATTTTATGGTTTTCTTGGGGGTTATTAAATTTGTCCTCGCACCTTTCCTACCTTCTTTGCTTAATTGCGGGAATCAGCTATCAAAATAGAGAGGTAAGATTCATTTCAAAAATAGAAATTTTTATAATAAAATTTATATTGCAATACACTCCCTGAACACCTGAATTAGCCCTTGTTACCCACCAGCCGGAACTACATCCCCGTAACTTTTACCCATTAATTGGGTAATTAACTGTCAGCATTACCAACGCTTACGGGAAAATCTTGTCAAAATGAGTTACCTGAAACACCATTGGCAGTGCTGGTGCAAGTCCCAGCCGAGCGAGGCCGGGTTCCCCAATTGCTTTCCATTGCCTTGCTGCATGGATGTTTCCTGCTTCAGGCGAACTTTTGGTTATTAGCCCGACCCCTGTGTACTGACTTTATCGAAACTGGATAATGACTGGACCGTATTTTTGCCTTTTTCTCCTGGATTGTTCTTTTGCATCAGAATTTTCTCTCCTGTCTGGACTTTTGGCTCCATTTTGACTTGCCATAGATAGTTTGGATAAAAAGATGCCCCCTTTGGATAGCGCAACTACCTCAACCTCGGCTACAACTACTGTGACCAAGACTGCTACTGCTGGAGACGCTGCAATCCACTGATCGTGCACAGCTTGCAAAAGGAGGATGAGTACCCTCAAACATGACAGATATCCAGTTTGTATAGCATGTAGGAAGGTGCAATGTAGCTTAACATTGAGATGTGACGAATGTAGGTCACTGTCAAAAGATCAGATGGAGGATTATGTTAAACATAGAAAATCTCTAGCTTCCAAGAACAAACATAGGGAACCAGCTGCAGAAACTCAGTCTAGACAAAGAAGCTATAGAATCTGAGTTATTTAGGAAGTTAGAGGATAAATTATCAGCTAGCATGACAAATTTATTTTCTAGTTTCATGACAAAGTTATCTGAATTCAAAGAGCAAAATATGAGTGCTAGGGAACTGGAAACTAACCATTCTTTTTCAGCTTCCCTGCCTGTTCCAGAACGAGCCTAAAAGGGTGGCGGGGGTCATGGAGAACCGCAATCCTTGAAGGTAGGATCTGCCGGCGCCCCCGGCGCAGAGCAAGCAGTGTTAGCAGCAGTTTTCCCCCCTTTCTTCGGATAGTGGAAGTTCAGAGCTAAATTTAGACATAGGATTGATGCAGACGAATAGGGATAGTTAGGTAGCAAAGAGTGTTGGAGAGAAGTTGAAGATGCAGTCTTCTTTGGGGGCATGTGCAGTTAAGGTTCCGGGATCCTTGTTAGATCCAGCAGTGGTTCTATTTCCAGTTGCAGTCTCCTTGCAACGAAATGTTGCTAAATCTGTCGAGGAGGATTTAGATTTAGTTGTAAGTTTGTCAGGTTCAGGAAGGTTGGAGGATTTCCCTTCCTCTTCGAGAGTTCCTTTTCCTTCTGGGGAAAAACTTTTGTCGGTTGGTGATGGTAGTTCATTTGATAGGACGTTAAATGTAGCAGAATATAATGCTAATTTATTGGGTCTTTCCAAAGGGTATAGGTCATCGGTCAGTCAGTGTTTTAATATAGGGTTTCGAACATCCATGATTATGTAATGAAGAATTTTCCGGAATTCACAAATGATGTATTACAAGACTATCAAGGGGGACCGGAGTCTGTATGTTTTCTTTCTCTAAAATCTATGGCCTCTTCTGTAACCTCAGATTTTTCCCTATCCTCTACTGCTTCCAAACCTTCTTCCGCTGCTCTTTCTCAACTTCCCTTTCAGGCCACCTTTTGGGGAACATTTTTGTTTGCTTTGTTAGTTCATCCGGCATCTATGTCATTAGCGGGTTTGTCTTCGGTGCCAGCTGTGGCGAATCCTGTACCTTCTCAGGCTCCCGATCTAGTTGCTGTGGCAGTTGGCGGCATGCCTGCCTCAGCGTTTAAGGTTTCGGTACCGATAGTTTCCGTAATTGCCCTGGTACCTAAGCTGCCTGGTGTTTCGTCTTCTGTTTCTTTGGGTTTGGTACCTCATAATCTTCCCTTCAAAACCCTTTCAGGTTCAGGGCCAGTTGGGACGTTCTCTACCTGCCCAACATCGTCGGCAGGAGTGCCAGTGGTGACTCCGAGTGTGGCATCTTCCTTCTTTCTTCTTTTGGTTCCTCCTTTCTCAACTTTTCCGACAGGTTCCTGTCCTTCTGGCTAAAGCGGTCTACGTAGGTTCGGGTCATCAGGGACCCTTTCCCTCTTCTTCTTTAAGTAGGATACCTTCTGTTCTGGATTCCCAGTCTCATGCGACTGCTACATCCGGGTTTGCGTAATGTGGGTGTTGCGGTCTCTCCCCTCTCAGGATGGGCCATGTCCGCCTGGGTGTGACCGACCCAGGTGTTGTGTCATCGTCTTAGGAGGGTGCAGGGTTTGCGCAGCCTATTTCTTTGACTCCCAATATGTTGGGGACTGATTCGTGAGGGATCCGTGTTGCGCATCCAGGTGTGTCGTGTTCCGGATCATCAGGTGCAACGTTTGCTAGGGGTCAGCCTGTCTCATTTCCAGTTTCGGCTCAGTCGCACCAATTCAACAAAGACTGTTCCTGTGAAGAGGAGGATCAGATACCAGAGGCTAGTTTTCCTTCAGCCAATGAGTCTGAGTACAGACGGGTGTTGGACTTTATCCACTTGCTGTATCCACAGTCCAAGGCTCCGGAGGAGCCGATACAGCATAACCAAGCTATGTTCAAGTCGCTTTATGCAACAAAACCGGTGGTAGCACAGTCACCAAAGAATCTAGTCTGGTTTGGCAGGGTCGAGCAGGCTTTGAGAGGGGCGGACATTAGGTTGGCAACCTTGATAGGATCGGTTAAGCAGGATTCAGCCTTGCTTCCTATTCAGAAGGGCTTTTATAGGGTCATGGGTAACCCTTCTGCGGGTGTTAGGGTGCCACTGAACGAGTTGGTAGAGGCTCTTCTATCTTGGGTTCCACCATCGAACCATCTAGTATCCATTTCGGCCAGGGAAGCTAGTATTTTGGAAGACACCTTCCACAACCAGTCGAAGGCATTGTCACACACTATGTGGATGGGGTCTGATGGGGTTCCTCAAACAGGATGGTTATGCTCTGTCAGACCCGACTCTTTTCGACAACCTCATCACTTTGGTTTCCACGGGGCTTGCACACCAGGCGAAGGTTTCCACAGGATGTACAGTACTGTGTTCTTTGGGAAGAAGGGGAGGGACTTCTATCTAAACCACCTGCCTCCTCATTTTCCTGACATTCGCAAGAGGGCACTGCTGAGGGCTCCATTGGCACTCGGCAGCAGTTTGTTTAGAGAGGAAGACGTTTCGGCGATGGTCAACTTTGTGTCGTCTACCTCGGCAGTGAAGTCACAGCAGGGCCATGATCAGGGTTGCAGCGCAGAGTGCTAGATCTCCGAAAGGGTCCAGAATGTCTTCTCCTTCGAAGCGCTCTTGCTCCAAGTCTCTGGCAAGTTCTCCTAAGAAAGTATGTTTTTCATCCAAGCTTTGCAGTTCTGCCTTGGATCTAAAACCTTCCAATCGTAAGAAGGATTTTCGGAAATAGGGGACATTCCCTTCGCCTGCACCTGTAGGAGGTTGCCTTGCCCCTTTCTGGGACATCTAGGAGGAGTGGGGCACGGAGAGTTGGGTAGTGGAAGTCTTAAGGAACGGTTACAGAGTTCTTTTGCACTCTTGTTCTCCACTATCCAACTCACCAGTGCATCTTCCCAGTTACTCCCCTTCTTCCATCAGGGGGTTAGCTTTGGCAGTAGAGATCCGAGCCCTTTTAGAGAAGGGAGCCTTAGAGCCCGCTCCCCCCTCTCTGGGGTTCTATAGCCGGATCTTCGTGGCCCCCAAAGCGGGAGGATCTTGGAGACCTATCGTAGATCTCTCGGGTCTCAACAAAGTTGTAACCTCGATGAAGTTTCACATGGAAACTTCCCAGTCGGTGCTGCGGTCAGTCCGGAGGGAAGATTGGATGATTTCAGTGGACCTCAAGGACACTTATCTCCAGGTTCCGATTCATCAGGAATCTCGGAAGTTTCTTCGTTTCTTGGGTCCAACTGGAACATTTCAGTTCAAAGTCCTCTGCTTCAGCCTGACCACAGCACCTCAGGTATTCACAAGGGTGATGTCTCCTATTTCGGACATCATGCATCGTTGGGGCTTCTGAATGAGAAGATACCTCAACGACTGGCTGGTTCAAGCTTCATCAGAAGGCGAGGCTCTGCAGGCAAGGGTTTTTCTTTTGAACCTACGCCAGAAGTTAGGCATAAGAATCAATTTCGACAAGAGTTTTCTGTTTCCAACTCAAGTAAAGATGTACATGGGAATGATGATTCAGACGTGTCTTTTGAGGGCTTTGCGATTTTAAGCAAACTTGAAACTTTTATGTCAGACGAAGTTCAACCTGTGAGCTTATGGAAAAGCCTGCTGGGCTGGATGGCCTTCCTATCCCTTCTTGTTCCAGGGTCTCGTCTCCGGATGTGTTCTCTGCAGGTGTGTCTAAGGAATCGCTGGGACTTTTGAGAAGAGAACGCTTCAATAATCTGGGACGATTCTTGCCTGAAGGATCTCTGGTGGTGGTCAGAAGAACATCATCTGACCACTGGCGTAAGATTGGACTTCCCCGGTCCAAACGTACGCCAGTACACAGACGCCTCAGGGAATCTCAGGCTCAGGGCCTTTGGAGGGATCTGGATCGGGAGGAGTCCATAAATTACAGGGAATTAAGAGCAGTCAAGGAGGCTCTAAATTGCTTTGCAGAACAGGTAAGCAACAAGACCGTAGCATTGTTCTGCGACAACGTTATAGCAGTATCGCATCTCAAAAAGGAGGGGGGAACAAGGTCACAGGTGTTGAATGATGTAGCACAGAGTTCTCCATTGGTGCGAACACATGGTTTCGCTTATTCCCCAATTCATGTCGGGAAAGCTCAATGTCTTGGCGGACGCTCTGAGTAGGTCACAGGAAGTTCTCAGAGGAGAATGGACATTAGTGCAAGATGAGGTGCAACTGCTGCTGAAGAGATGGCCAGTGATGGTAGACCTATTCACCACCAGGATGAACCATCACCTTCCAGTCTACTTCTCCCCAGTAGCGGATCCCATGTCCTGCGGGACAGACGCAATGTTGCACTCATGGGACAACTTACAAGTTTATGCATTTCCTCCCTTCGGGATGATACAGGAAGTCCTAGCAAAACTCAGGAGCTGCAAGAACACTCAAATAAACTTGGTTTGCCCATTCTGGCCCCAGAGACCTTGGTTTCCGGACCTCCTGGACCTGTTGACGGAAGTTGCGGCTCTGGGAGGAGAGATTTACTCAGCCGCACTTCCACTACTTCTACCGGAACCTTCTGCGTGCTGAAGCTAGCTGCATGGAGACTGTCCAGCGAGTGGCCCGTCATGCGGGACTCTCTAAAGCAGTGGCTAGACAACTGTCTTTCTGCTTAAGGAATTCAACCAGGAAGTTATACCAGGCCAGGTGGGCAATGTATCGTGGATGGTGCCGAAAACAAGGGCATTGTATTTCGCGCCCGTCAATTGCGAAAGTAGCAGACTTCCTGCTATCTTTAAGGAGAGACAGGAGATTTTCTTACTCTACAATTGCTGGGTACAGGTCAATACTGAGCAACACGTTCCGCTTTCACCTTCCGGAACTCTCAACTAGCAAGATTCTTAATGATCTGTTAAGATCTTTTAAAACAGAGCGCCCAATTCTTCCGCTTTGGGCCCCCCTTGTGGGATTTAGCGGTGGTGTTGAATTTCTTAAGATCGTAAGCCTTCGAACGTTTAGAGTCTCTGCCCCTAAGGCAATTAACTAAGAAGGTTCTATTTTTAATTGCACTGGCTATGGCCAAGAGAATCGGAGAAATTCAGGAGGTATCCAGGACAGTCTCCTTCTCGGGGAAAGATATTTTTCATTCTTACATACTGGAATTCGTGGCAAAAGTCCTGAATCCTTTGCCAAGGGCATTCAAGGTCGCATCCTTAGAAGACTTTGTAGGAGACGACATTTCCAAGATGCTATTATGTCCAGTTAGGGCTTTAAAAGTCTATCTGTCTCGGACCGAGAAACTTTTGCCTCGCCTCTGAACGTTATTCGTTTCTCCTAAATGCCCTTCGCATTCGATCTCCAAGAATGCAATCAGTTTCTTTCTTCGGGAGGTTATCCAGCAAGCGTCGGAAGGCTCTTCATCAACTTTGGAACCTTCGACTTCGTTCGTACGTCCGAGGGCGCATAGTATTAGAGGAATGGCGACATCTTCGGCCTTCCTTAGAAATTATTTGGTGTCGGCGATTTTAGAAGTGGCCACTTGGAAGTCAGTGTCGGCGATTTTAGAAGCGGCCACTTGGAAGTCGGTGTCGGTCTTCACTACCTTTTACCTCAGGGACATCTAATTTTCGTCGGAGAAGGGTTACTCGCTGGGTCTTCATGGCGGCCAACACGATCTTGTAAATGCATGATAAGGTCGGGGCGGGGGCGGGGAGGAGTTAGGTATTCAAGCTAGTCTAGGAATTTGGAATTCTCCATTGATCAGGATCCTCAAGGGGGAACATTAGGCAGGACATTAGCATGATGAAACTAGGCTGAGCCAGGTTGATAGGATCTTTTCTCCAAAACTCCCCTTTTGCACAGATGTCGGCTGCAACGTACGGCTAAGAACCCGAAGAGACTGCACATTCAACTTCTCCTCCATACATCGTACCCCTCCATACATGAGAGTGCTTTGATTAGCCACATGGGAGGTTCATCATACCCCTCCATACATGAGAGTGGTTTGATTAGCCACATGGGAGGTTTGTTGTTCTCCACTACTCATGGGAGGCTGTGATTAGCCACGTGGTAGGTTGGTTTTTTGCTACTCTGTATCCGTGAGGAGCTTTGAATACCACATGAGAGGTAGCTCAACTCAGACAGTACTGAGACTTGAGACTGACGTCAAGGGTACTCTCCACAGGCATCCTCTCCTGCCGAGTGGTTAACCAGGTGAGGATACATGCATATAGGCAGAGTAGGTGAATAATGAGTTACCTGCCTTCCCGTTTGGCAGGTCGGGCTGAATTTAGGTTGATCCCACCTCCTTAAAATTTTGTTAATCGGGCTAATTCAGGTGTTCAGGGAATGTATTGCAATATGAAGTTTCCATAATAAAACTAATATTGTAATACTTACCTGAACACCTGAACAATTCCCACCTTCCTCCCCACTTCAATTTGATTAGTAAATTACGCAATTGGGGAACCCGGCCTCGCTTGGATGGGACTTGCAGCAGCGTTGCCAACGGTGTTTCAGGTAACTCATTTTGACAAGATTTTCCTTTAAGCGTTGGTAATGCTGACAGTTAATTACCCAATTAATAGGTAAAAGTACGGGAATGTAGTTTGGGCTGGTGGGTAACCAGGGCTAAATCAGGTGTTCAGGTAAGTATTACAATATTAGTTTTATTATGAAAACTTAATTTTCTAAATACTTACCTCAATTATGTATCATCCCCCCACCTCCCCCACTGGGGACAGAAGAAAAAACTGAATGGAAAACTGTAGGCGCTTAAACCACCCGAAAGGGATGGGTGAATAGACAGTTCAAACTAAATGATCTTATTATTTTTTGTTTACTTTTCACTATATGATCCTCCCACCTGACCCGGGAAAACAGCTATCATAATAGAGGGGCAAGTATTTAAAAAATAATTTTTATTATAAAAATCTCTATTTTTATGTTATTTTAACACACACAGACCAAAGAAACACATGAAGCTTGGTAGAAAAGTGGTCCATTTAAGTGGCCAGGCTCTCAAGCACAACCTTCAAAGAGTTCGCAGATTGAAGGAAACATGTAGGCATAGGCTAACAAAAGGTAATACTGTAATAACAGCAGTGAACTTATAGAGCAAAGGCAGTAATTCATCAAATGATCTGACCTTTCTGTTGTTCAAAAAACACAAAGGTGAAAATCATTTCAACCTGCTCTGCAGCTGTAACTATCTGAAATCGACCCCAGTTTTGAAGTAGTTTTCCCTTTGTTTATCATCGATTGATAGCTTGTCAATGGCCACATCATGTTGAAAGCATCTCATCTCATCCATTTATAGACTGATGTGTGAAGTTACACTGTGACTTTGTCCAAGTTTCTGATACTCAGGATTTTAGAACATGTAATACGGTAGTATTGGCCTCAACGCAGCTACTCCTAGACCTGCCTTGCTAAAGGTGTCAAGGCAAGGCATAACCCTTATGCCTTGGAGGTAGTGACTTTTTACTGCAGCCAGAAGATGGGGCTAAAATACTGAATATCTAAGAAAAAAATTACTTTTGTAGCTTAAGAATCATTTTCAGTAAGTCAGTAAAGTATAGATTAATTATACTGTATATCAAAAAATAGAGGTAAAGACATGAAATTTAGGGTGGAAGTATTTTAACTTCAAAAACAAGAAATGTCCATAAACAGTTGCAAAGTAAAAAATAGGTACATAGCCATTTCATTGCTCCCCAAAATTATATGGAATGATTTGATATAACAAAATTGGCTTGCTTAGGTGTGAACACTACTTTTTTATTGAAGTTTCAGTTTGTAATAGCAGTTTGCATACTATTGTATTACATCAGGACGTTTGTGACGTGTCTTAAAGCATTTCTCATGTTCAGGCTGAACAGGAAGTTTCTGGTATTCTGTTCTCCCATTTCAGACCCCTTGACATTGGTAGAAGATGTCTTCCAACACCCCTAGTTTTATTACCTGGATGGTTATGCCTCTACCATTCAGCCTGATTCATTGGGTGATCAATAAGTCAGTACAGTATAGGCTAATCATAATGTACATCTAAATAGAGATAAAGAAATGAATTTTAGGGTGGAAGTATTTTAACTTGAGCATTCTTCAAAAATAAGAAATACTGTATCCAAAAATAGTTTTAACAGTAAAAAAAATAGCTATACTGTACAGTATTTTCATTGGGCTCCAGAATTATTTGGAATAATTGGATATAACAAAATGGCTCTATTTAGGTGTGAACACTACTTTTTGATTGAAGTTTTAGTTTGTAATAGCAGTTTGCATAGTACAGTATTCAGAAGAGTCCTGCATTATTTCAGGATGTTTGTGATGTGTCTTAAAGCATTTCTCATGTTCAGGCTGGACAGGAAATTTCCGGTACAGTATTCTGTTTTCCTATTTCAGACCCCTTGGCATTGGTGAAAGATGTCTTCCAACAACCCTAGTTTTATTACCTGGATGTTTATGCCTCTCTACCATTCAGCCTGGTTCAACCTGGTTGATCAAGAGAGTTTTGGTTACTCCAGGTCTCAGGATGGTTGTGGTTGTTCCTCATTGGCCTCAAGCTGAGTTGTACACAGATCTGCTGATTCTTGGTTGAGGTGCCAAGAAAGATTCCTGTGGCCCACCCTCTTTCGTCAGCCACATGCAGTTCACTCCCTTCTGCTTCATACAAGGAGGTTATCCAGTGTATCCTGTGAGAGAGAGACTTTTCTTGCAGAACTGAATGGGAGATGTATGGGTACCTCTGTTGTTCCTTCGGGCACATGTACCAAGGAAAGTGGGGCATCATCTGAGTTTGTTGTTGTAGGAGGGGTCTGCCTCCGGTCCGAGCGTTTGTTCAGCACATTTCAGACTTCCTCATTCTCCTTTTGTTCCTGCATGAATACAAACCCTCGGTCTTTACTTTTGGCGAAGTTTGAAAGTGTGGCCGTTAAACTTTTGTAAGGCAGTTATGGTAACAGATACCTAAGGTAGGGGTGGGGGTACCACCCACCCAACCAGTATGTATTCAATCTCTTCGGTTTACTTTTGGCCACACTTGAACTCTTGACGAGACATGCTTTTCTTCTCTGCCCTGCCATTTGGCCTTTTTCCTCACGTTGTATATTTTACATTTGTAATTTGAAATTTTGTGTTCCCGATAATGATGGAAATCAAGGAGGACCTTCGTTGGTGGAATTCCAGGAAGAGACTGTCAGAAGGAAATCCCTTCAACCTCTGAACCCCAGCCTAGAGCTCTTTTCAGATGTGTCGAACCTAGGTTGGGGAGCTCTTTTGGGGTTGAAAGAAGTTTCAGGTACCTGGTCTCAGGAACAGCAAAACTGTCACATCAACGTAAAAGAATTACAGGCGATGTTTCTGGGCCTATAGTGCTTTGCTTCAGAAATTTTGGGGGAGGACAGTAGCAGTGCATTTAGACAGCTTGACAGCACTGGCGTACATCAAGAAACAAAGGGGAATGACGCTCGAGTGACAACGCATTTTATCCAGGGGAGACTCAATGTTCTGTCGGATGAATTGAGCGTCAGAGACAGATCCTTCCCACAGAATGGACATTAAACCCGTTAGTTTGTCTGGATCTGTGAAAGCTCTGGGGGAAACCCATGATAGATTTGTTCGCGTCGTCCAGGAATCACAGACCACCTCTCTTCTGCTCACCTGTACCAGATCCCTTGGCATGGGCGACCAATGCAACGTTGCGGGACTGGTCGGACAAAGATCTGTATGCCTTTCCCCCATTCAGTTTAGTGAGACAAGTCATCAACAAATTCTGGTCTCATCAAAACCTGTCCATGATCTTGAAATCCCCCTTCTGGTCAGCAAAAGAGTGGTTCCCTGATCTGCTAGAACTTCTTGCGGACTTCCCGAGACTGCTTCTACAGAAGCAACAACTTCTCAGGCAACCTCACTTCCGATGGTTCCACCAAAACCTGTCTTCTCTGGCCCTAACAGGATTCAAACTGTTAGGCGACTGCTCCGAAAGAAGGGTTTTTCAAGAGCGGCTGCAGACGCAATTGCAAAGTGTAGAAGACAGTTAACAGATAATGTCTACCAGGCTAAATGGTCCATCTTCAGGTCTTGGTGCAGATGAAATAATGTGTCCTCTTCTAATAAGTCTGTAGCAGAAATAGTGGACTTTCTTCTGTTCCTATGCTCCACTAAAGGACTTTCCACCTCTACTATTAAAGGCTACAGAGCTATAGCTCGGTCTTCCGCCGTAAAGGAATGGACTTATCGTCTAACCAGGATTTGTTCGACCTTATTAAGTCCTTTGATACTGCAAAGCTTAAAGAAAAACCTTTGCTGTTCTGGAACTTAGACATGGTACATAGTGGCTGGCCGGTTCACGTTTTGAGCCCATACAATCTATCTCTTTTAAGTGGTCTGACCAGGAAAACTTTTTCTGGTCGCCTTGGCCACTGCCAAGAGATTCAGTGAAATCCATGCTTTGGACAGAAATATCGGATTTTGTCAGGGGAATGCAGTTTGCTCCTTTTCCTTAGACTTTTTAGCTAAGAACGAATCGCCATCGAATCCATGGCCTCGTTCCTTTACGATCAAGAGCTTGTCTGAGATAGTAGGGCTGTCTGAAGAAGAAAGAGCTCTTTGTCCAGGAAGGGCCCTTAAGTTTTATCCTAACAGAATGAAGGACATTAGTGGTACTTCAAGGAATCTTTGGTGTTCTGTGAAATATCCCTCTAGACCCTTGTCTAAGAATGCCCATGGTGAGTGAAGACTCACTCTCTTCTTAGAAGGTAAAACCCCATGAGATAAGAGAGGTTGCTATGGCTTTGGCGTTTAAGCACAATTCATCCCTCACATCAATTGTGCAAGTGACACTTTGGAAGTGCAAGTCGGTGTTTGCATTGCATTACTTAATGTAGGGCCGGCGTTCGAATCTCCAGCCAGCCGGTGAAGAATCAGAGGAATTTGTTTCTGGTGATAGAAATTCATTTCTTGCTATAGTGTGGTTCGGATCCCACAATAAGCTGTAGGTCCCGTTGTTAGGTAACCAATTGGTTCTTAGCCACGTAAAATAAGTCTAATCCTTCGGGCCAGCCATAGGAGAACTGTTAATCACCTCAGTGGTCTGGTTAAACTAAGGTATACTTAAGGGGTATCGAGACTCTTTATGACCAGTGCAGTACCTTGGGTCCGTTTTAGGTGGCTGGCATGGTGTTGGAGGAGGAAACATAGAAAGCAATGTTCTTTCTTTTATCTCTTCGCCTTGCTTAGGGTGTTGAGTTTTTTGGGGAGCCTGGGAGTAATATGTACTTGGAGTACCCTCCGGTCTTTTGGTTTTAATGGTTGGGTATTGGTGTTTTTAATGTGGTTTTTGGTGGTTATGGTGACTATTTACTCTGGTTATTTTGTGTGGTACTGCCCCCTGGGCAGGGATGTCTTGTTGTACTTTGCTAGCCCTGGGAAATTAGTCCATTGCTACAAAGCACCCACTGTACTAGTAGGCCCTCAAGGCTTTACCGCCCGCCTCTACTGGATAAGATGAGCACCAACCAGAGGCAGTATCTACCTGTAGCAGCTCTGTTATCAGGTAAGGTTCAACAACATTGATTCAATGTTAGCAAATTTCTATTCTCAAACTCATTACTATTAAAAATGTTTTGGGATAGATATGTCCAACATTCCCACGTCCCACTTCCACTCACTGTGGGAATCAGCTATGTAATTACGGGGTAAGTTACTTATGTAAAATTTACATTTTTATAGTAAAATAAAGTTTTATATATACTTACCCAGTAATTACATGATTGGAGCCCACCTGCCTCCCCTCACTTGGATATAAGGGCATAAACAAATTGAAGCTCTTTGCCATGTTGTACCATCTCTTACACTCGAAAGTGGGCGGGGCATGTCGCCATAACCAAAACAAACTAGCTTGACCCGCAATTTCAAAATTTTAAGTTGCCAATTAAAAGAAATTAGTAGCTATGTACTTATTGCGTAAGTATACATAAAACTTTATTTTATTATAAAAATGTCATTTTTCCTTTTTATCACATTTTGGGGATCAATGTGAACAAGAAATCCAGTCTCAAGCCCAAACTTCAGATGATGTGCAGTATTTTGGCAAGCTGATAGACATAACAGCAGTGAGCTCAAAGAGGTCATAAGACAGTGGCTCACTAGGTAGGAACCACCAGCTCGACTTTGGCAGGTTATTCTGAGTCACTTGGCATCCTTGGAGAAGCTTAGTCCTCATGGGTGACTTTACCTTTGCATACTTCACTAGTGCTTAAAATAGCATTGGTTCCCTATGTCTGACTCCCCATCACATTCTGTGCCTTGCATATAGGAGATGGACATTATGAGGGGCAAGAATTATGTAGTGTATGCTAGTGGCTTTCTTAGGGCTTTAGGATAAAAGTATAAAACCATGGCCTGCCAGTACTGTAGCATGGATGTAGAAGAACCTGAGGTGATCAGATTATATAGTGCACACAGAAAATGAGAAGAAAGGAACGGAAACTGGGATGACATGGAGCCATAACTGACATTGCTCTCTCTCTCTCTCTCTCTATAGCGTGCACAAAACAAGGAATGCTGGGAAACAAATGTGGAGAATAACAGAAGCATCAAATATGCAAAGAAATAAACAGAAATCCTTTAAAAGGCAAGCGTACAAAAACATACCATCCAACATGCAAAAGCTAAAGATAATCTAATGCCCAGTAATGAGAGTATGGGTTGGTTTAGAATGGAGGATAAGTCGAAAGGGTGAGGACATAACCTACCCCAAGGGTTAAAGATTGCCTAGTCTCAAGGCAAGGAGTATTAGCATGTCACACACTCCATACACAAGTTGAAAACACTGTGCCCATGTAATCTCGACTGAAAACAATTAATATTAAGTAGTGAACATTTTGTTATCTTTTAGACAAGCCTGTTTGTCAGTCAGAAAACTATAAGGAAAGGCTGAAAACACGACTGACTAACAAGGTATGTACAGCATTGCTAAAATAGAGAATGCTTTGTAAAGCTGGCCCACCCATTTAGTTGAGTGCAGTCACAGGAAGTCATTGTAATTCAAAGGTATATGGGTATGTATGGGTATAAGAGGTCACTGTGGTTGTCAGAATCTATAAGTCCTGTAGGTAAGTTTTCCTTGCTGGCAACTTAAGACGGGTGTAGATGTGTGGTATACAGAAATTGATTAACATGATTTCCAGGCTGTGGATGTGAATGTAAGTTGCTTTAAGTGATGGGGTTAACTTACCTAATAAGATATGTGGAATGCAGATAGAAATAGAAAAGAATTTGACATTAACAGTAATTTCCAAAATTAAAATTCTAGTCATCTTTCCTTCATTTGTCATTTTTCACCCATATTCAGTACAAGTAGCAGAAATAGAGTACAAGTAACACATTAATGGTGTGCTTAAACACAAAAGGGATTTTATGTGCACATCTGCAGACATCCACTAATGAAGAGTGATAATTTTCTACTAATTTACTTTGCATATCAGCAATTGGGAAGATTTTTAGGTCCACAATTAAATTTTTGTAGATCTTGAATAGTTCCTGGGGTATTGGTAATTCTAAAACATCCTGTCTCAAGATAAGAATAAATTTGATTGGTTGTTAAATGTTTATAATAATGTAGTCTTGCCAAAGTAAAGCTTCAACTGCTCTGGACAGTTCTGAAAAAACCTCTTTTTCTTGATAGGTTATTGATCAAGAAAAATCATTTACAGTACTTTTAGGATGACTGTGATATAATCCATTTACAATGCTTTTAGGATGAAATACAAGTATAAGGACTGTTTACAAACTGTCTGACACTTCTTGCTTTATTATAATTTGAGTGGTTATTGTAGTTTTACCGATTTATTTTTTATTTACAGGATTATCCTTTACAATACATTTCTTCAAATATCACTTCTTGACTGAGTATAGAGAGATTGTCCTTGCTACAAGCACAGCACAGAATGCCTCATGGATCAATATACTTCTCATAATTCCTCAACTCATCTTCATAAATTTACACTACTGTGGTCTAGTCTACAGGCTCTTTAGCAATTTGGGAGATGCCTCATTTGTCAGGTAAGACAATTTTTGTATTCATGGAGCTTAAAATGAAGTTTCCAAAATTCTTTAGATGCTGACACTCAAGGAAGTTACAGAATCTACAAAATGCTTCAGAATTTGATTGATAATTAAACAATTTGTACATTAGTTTTGGAAATTACAAAGATTTTAACTTTATATTTGAGAAGTAACATGATTTTAATTTATAACCATAGGATTTATAGTGTACAGTACTAAGAACTCACATAGTAGATTTTCAAAATATAAGATGTGATTTTGACGAATAAAATTTATATTACAAGTTCAGTCAGTAATATATACAAAAAATATATGATTTTAAAATGTACAGTATGCTTACTGTGATTATAGGAGAACTGACAATCCAATGAAAGACTTGTAAATTGTGTTGATTTTTTTAGTGGAATTAATAATTTACCATGAAAATTCAGATGAAATCTCATACAGTAAAACAAATGATTTAAAGTACATAAACTAACAGTATTCAATGACTAATGATAATTCCTTACACCTCACAATTACCATTCACTCAATCACAACCATACCTGTGAGCAAATAAATTCAAATATTTTTCTGGAAATATATAACTTAAAAATATAAGAGCCATATCCTGAGTAAATCTCAATAGGAAAATGGTCTATTGACAGCAATGGGCAATAAATATGTTTAAAAAAAGGGGTTTACTTTTTAATGTTTAAATGTTTACCATATACTGGTAAATACATTTTAAATATTGTAAAAGTTCGTGTCCATATACAGTACTGAGCCTCACATATATGTTTTAGTGTGTAGTTGTAATTTTTCCTCAGTACTCGGCTAAGAAAAATTAATGTCCTTGCAACAACAATTTATAGCACACACACATCATGCTACATTCTATTTGTTTACTCAAGTTAAGGCTCTGATAACCAAGTGCTATCACTAAATATTATTTCAACAATAAACTCAGTACAATATTTAAACTTTTTCTCTTTTTAAAGAATCATTATACAGTTTGACTGTTCTTAATCTCTTAAAAGCTACTAATTTGAAAAAGAATTTTGAGCAAAGTAACAGTTTGTCTACAGAATCTATAAATCATATAATGATTACACATTGTTTAATGAGGCAGTTTCTCAGGAACTATAATTCATAAAAAAATCAATATACTCTGTACCAAGCAACAGTTACTAATATACTATATATGGATGTATTTGTACATTTTTTTGGCACCTCATAGTAAAAGCATGTAAAAATAGTACTGTTCAGAACAGCCATTTATTTTGAGTGAGTAATCCTCTTCACTTCATCACCATTAAGCCTAACTGGACATTTTGTAATTGATTAAAGGTTCATCTTTTATTTTTAAAGACTCACACTGGATATCTGACCAGAACTAAGGACTGTGCAAATTGAAATCATGGATAATTGTTACCATTGACAAGGTCATTCATACGTTGTTATATCTAGTCACATATAACACTGGATTTACTATAATCACATTAATAAAATTAAGCTTTGACTCATGAATATAAAATACTGAAGACAAACATGCAACGTAGGAGTTTCAACATTGTCATCTATACACATAGTAGCACCCTTTATCACTCCATACAAGAGACACTTCAGATCTGTTCAACAGCACTTACAATTCCTGGCTCAACCTATTTATATTTTTTATCACAAAGAAAGAAGAAAATGGCACTTAAAACCCATGTCAAAAGTAACAAAATTATGTACCGCATAATGGTTTCATGTAGAGGTTAAACACTTGAAAAATTGCACTTTCTACTAGTTTCTGAATAAACACTTATAACACTTGATAAACTTAATAATATTTTAACATCAAATGCCAGTGGAAATTCAAATAATGAGACTAGCACATAATTCTGGCACTGTATGTTTCTCACAACTATCAGAAAGAAACTGTCAGTTCTGTAATCCAACTTTATAATCGTAGCCAGTTTCATGAATTCAGTTATTAGAATGCATTTGATTATGCAGTAGATTACAGGCATCTCTGTCACCGTTTTTATTCTAAGCATAATTTTCAGCATTATTCTAAACAGCAGTCATATTTGAAGGAAAATCAAAATTTCTGATTGTATCTTCTCCAGTTTTTGGATTCTGCAAACGAACATAGGAAGAAATGTATCCATCTCCATTTTGTGGTAATAGAGGCTCTACCGAGGGACCCTCACCATTTTCATGGATGGCACGATTCCAGCTGGGAGAGTTAAAGGAGGTAGGAGGATTTAATGAACTGGGAGTAGATTGGCCAAATGTATTAGTTAAAAAAGATGTAGGTTGAGACAAATTGTTCATCTGCACTGCACTGCAGTTTGGGAGGGTATCATTTCCTGATGGATTACGTATTCGAGTAGTGGGCAATCGTGTATTTGGTGCCGAAGCTCTTCGAATATTCTGTTCAGTTGGCAGCATCACAAGTTCCAGAGAATCTGTATCATTCATTTGAACAGCAGCTGATGGGACCTCCAAACAAGGTGTAATAAGGCGAGGCCACATGGTCAGATGTTCCATCATTTCATTGAAAGTTGGCCTTTCCGTAGGAATTTTACTCCAGCAACTGCGTAAAAGGCGTTCCCTGAAAACATAAATTATGAATAAGTGTGTGCATTCTTCAAACAGTGAACCATTACATAAGGCAGAAGGCATTTAGTACTGCATATTTAGTTTTATTACAATAGCTGGGGCCACCATGGCTGTCTGCTAGTAGCAGACAACATACTAACTATTCCAACAAACACAAGTGTTAAGAGGAGAAAATAAGCTAATCCAAACCTTTTTTATGTCAAAGTAAGTAAAATTTCATCATTATTATCAACCAAATAATGTTGAAGTGCCTGACTGATATAGAGTTGCTCTTATCAAGTTTAAAAACAATAACTACAGTATAACTAGTTTTGATATATATCATTGGAAGAGAAAAAGGAGCATGGCTTATATTTTGAAGTTCATAGTACATAAAAAAAAGAAGTGTCTTATTAATCACATGTATATTTGTGCATTTTCACTGATCAAATATTTTATATAAATAAGTTACACAATTTTGACTTTCCAGCAGCATCTAGTCAGCTGTCAACATGGTTTTCTCAAGTTTCAGTTGGTGCATGTTGGGAGTTGGTAATCTAAGCTGTGGTGCTCTAGCCTATTGCTCCATCTGTCAGCAGTAGCAACTTGCCCTTCGTACAATCTCTGCTACTCATCTTCACAGTTGTTGTGAGTGTTCCTTAGGAATATTCTCCTTAATTATGAACATTAAATTACTCATGTCATTTTTAAAGTGTTAAAATTTGCCAGATCTGATTGACGTAAATATTCCATTTTTACAGCCCCAATGCAAGTTATGCCTATGTAGTACTTGTTTTCTATGTGGTTACACACTGTTAAATTAATTTGGTATTGTTCCTTTGGAAATATAAACCAAAGCCTTTTATACAGAAGTATCCTCAGCAGTAGTTAGAGTGGTTGTTAAACATGATAATGATTTGTTAATTGGTGGTTATGAAAGGTTAGTGGGGAAATACCTTTGCTCACCCACTGCCTTCATGAAAAGTACTGTAGATGTCCATGGTGCACTGCACTCTCTGGTTTCTTTGCTTGTTGAATGTTTGCTTATTGATGAGGGATTATTACTCTTAACTTTTTTTCTTTTTGTTCATACACAGGACAAACCTTTGGTCTTAACGTAGGGGAATTTCTCTAGTGCCTGCTGGAGTCCGGTTAAAAACAGCACAAGGATTTGGTGGCAATTGGAGACAGCCAATGGGGGTGAAGGACCAACAACGCTGTGATGTACCAGTTTCTCTCTAACCACCTTCATAGCAAGACAGCGCTACTGCCTTTCTAGCCAAGAAGCCGGTTGTTTTAGCACTTCCTGCCCATATTACACCTTGGCGTTCTGGTTTTCATTCTCTTTTTGTTTGTGTTTTTCCATGTGATATTGTGTTATATGTGTGTGTTTTGCATTCCTAGATATGCAAACCCATGCATCATCTAAGAAACCCAGGACTCAGAGAAGATGCCTGGGGTTGGTAGCATCCCTTGATCTCGTTATTTGGCCACCTTGGATACAGACCCCCATTCCACTTGTAGCAGGTGCAGATCTAATGATTGTAACATAAGTACTGTACTGTAATCCCTGTTCTGAGTGTCATAATTGGTCTCAGCAATGGAAGAACTTTGGTAAGAAGATGAGATGTTAGAGGAAATCGGCGGCTCCATCTTGGGAAGGCTTCTCCCTCCCAGTGGTGGGAGATGCATCAGTTCCTTCTTGTTCTATCTCTTCCTTGCCAAACTCTTCTCTCGTTGCATCTTCTTATCTGGAAGATTTAACTCATTCTTCCGTTGCGTTGTCTTTAGATGTTTTGGGAGGGGGTTCGGGAGATCTTGTAATTGGTGTTGCTTCCCCTGCTCTTTTGGAGGGGTGGGGGAGCTCCCCCCCTATGATGGAGGAGGCAGCTCCCTCTTGTACAGTCTTTTCAGGGATGGATGAGCAGAAGCTTTGCGAGTGTCGAGTGCCTTTAGGTCTTCCAGGGGTACCAACCATTGGCAGCCTGTTGTCCCCCTGCAAGTCTTCCCACATCCCAGTGTCGACCACCATGACAGGTTTCCAGATCTTCAGTTTCTGTGACGTCATCTCAACTTACAATGGCTCTATGTGTGACAATTTCTGGAGCTACAGTTTCTGTCTCAACTGTCATTGGCTCTCCCCACACCATGCACTGTGCCGTCACCATCCGTGTCACTTCCATCGACTTCCATCCCTGGACCTTCTATGTCTGCTACGTGAGCCGAACCTCCAGTTGGTTCTGAGGCTTACTTTATCTTCCCTCCAAGAGTAAGTCTCCTTACATTAAGACCAAAGGTTTGTACTGTGTATGAGCAAATGACAAATTTTTAATAATTTTGTATTTTTCATAACTAACAAACCTGCAGACTCAATATATATGGCCCACCTCAAGCCACCCCTCATTCATTTACCTGGCCTGGAAGAAAACTGGTACATCACAGAGTTGCTGGGGTAAAACAGGTCGAGCTGTGCCGGCCTCCTTCACCCTCATTGGCTGTCTCCTGTTGCCACCCAATCCTTGTGCTATTTTAAACTGGACTCCAGCAGTTGCTAGAGAAATTCTCTTATGTTAAGACTGCAGGTTTGGTAGTTATGAAAAATACAGATTGATTACAAATTTGTCATATTTCTAATGAGAAAAGCCATTACCAATGCTGTTGTGAAGGGCATGGGCATCCTCATGGGCACTTGATGTTCCCCATAACCATGGAACCTCACAGGTACTGTTCATTCTGCAAGGGGAAGTATGCACCTGGTTTTTCTCCTGGAAGGGTTGCTTTCTCTTCAGTGGGAGAAGTTTGGTAGGAAGAGGAGGAAGGACAAGAGGCATTCACACTACTGATGTTCATGGTACCAGGAAGGCATTGTCAGAGTATCTGCAGAAGATCTGGGCTACCTTGAATAAACTTGGTGGTCGTCCTTTATGGCAGTTCTTGACAGTTTGGTTGCTGAGGAGGAGGATGTCTCCCTTCCTGTGCTTGTTGCTGCTGCTTTGGCAACCACTTAGGAGGGGGATCCTCCTGTAGTAGTGGTCTATGGTTGCTACTCTGGGCTATGGGGTGTCTCCGTTCCAGCCTCAACCATACTTTTGGTGTTCAAGACCACCTAGCATAGGGAAGAAATGTTCAACATTTGTCTTCATCCTAATCCTTCTCGTTGCATGCATCTTTTTCATTCTTAACTTACCCCTCCCCTTATAGGAGGAAGAAAAAGGGGAAGTCTGAGGCCTCTTGTAAGAAGTCTTGACAAACTACACCATAGTCACCTGTGGTTGATTGTCTAATCTGGCAAGGCAGGCACAGGCCACCCCACACCAGCCCACTTAGACCAGAGGGTCATTCAACCCTTTCATCTTTCTTTGGGAATACCTTTGGCTAGGTCAGATGGTGAGTTGCAAGCAATTTGATTCTTGAGACAGGTTCCCTCTAGGTCCTTCCACCTCCCATGCATGTGGCTTGCTGCATTTTTGGTAGGTGCGTATGCAAGGCAATTTGCCTGCCTGTTCCTTTACTCCTTCCACTTGTTTGGCCGCTGCTGAGTGTAAGATGCTAGGTCAATAGGTTTCTGATGTGAACGGCATTCAGATGGCAATTTTATTCAATCTCCTGGTGTACAGCATTCTGACAAACTCTGAAAACAGGAATAAGCAAGGGAGCTAAAGTAAGGTGCATTTTCCTTTCTGGCATTAAGGAGCCCAGCCTGCTTTTGGAGATCTAATGGGAGTCCCTTTACTCAGGAATTTCCAGAATTACTGCTTAGCAGCATTTTTGAGAGATTATTTTGCTCACTGATGTGAGTAATAATCTCAGGGAGACCTCCTAGGCTCCACTCTTGCCATGGTCTCGTTGGTTCAGCTTACCCTCAAGTGTGCCTCTGAGGTGAGACCAACAGATAGGTGTTTTGGGCTAGGTGGTTAAGGAGTTCCTTGCACCAAACAGATCAAGAAAACTGCCTCCCCGCCAATTTTCGTGCACTTGAGTAGATACTAAATACCGGTTGATGTATACTATTCCTCATGCATTGGACTCGTCAAAATGTTGGCTGACAAATGACCTTCCCCTGGGGAGAATCTGGCAAGTAAAATGTCCTACTCAGCCTCTGAGATGAGTGCCACTGCCTCCCTGCCAATTTTCATGCACTAGAGTAGATACTAAATACCGGTTGATGTATACTATTCCTCGTGCATTGGACTCGTCAGAATGTTGGCTGACAAATGACCTTCCCTGGGGAGAATCTGGCAAGTAAAATGTCCTACTCAGCCTCTGAGATGAGTGCCATGGTATTTCACCTCTCTACCTGTTAGGTCAACCTTGGATTGGACATCTTGGTAGATTTTGCCATGACAGGGTTCTCATCCCAAGTTGAGAGAGCATGACAGGATTCTCATCCCAAGATGAGAGGGTGAAGTTTCAGAACTTACTGGTTGTTGGAAGGGGTGTTTACTCCTAGCACACCAGGTTTACAACCTTTTTGCTGACCTTGTACCAAGAAGGGACATGGGTTTGTCCCTTTCTTACCTGGCAAGCTTCCCATGAGAGAAGTCTCTTGCTCAGGAACAGCTTAGTGGAGGCAGCGGTGGAGAGGAGAAGAAAGGAGTCCTGTGATGCAGCAGTGGAGAGAAGAAAACGAGCTCCAGAACATAGCAGCAGAGCGGAAGAGAGGAGTTGCAGGATGCAATGGTGAATTCAGAGACAAAAGTCCTGGGACACGTCGACACCCCCAGTAGCCAACCCCTATGGACAGCTAAGCCTTCAGTGTTAGAAGTTATGAATGGAAAGGGCTCCCCTCAGAAACTGGCAATTCAACGGTTCTGTTTTTGTCCCCCCACCCCTCAAAATTCAATTTTGTTGTAGTCTATCTTCCAGATTTGCCAAAATCTCTAGCCCTGTCAGAGGAGTTGAAGAAGGGGTGCTATTGAAGTCATATCATGTCAGGGTTTTACAGTTGTCTTTTGCTTGCTGAGAAGGCAAGTGGTGGGTAGAGACCAGTGACTGACTTCTCCTTATGGAATGAGCTTGTCTTACAGACTTGTTTCAAGATGGAAACAGTGTGCCCAGTATTGAATCCATCAGAGGGGGAGAGTGAGGGTTGAACTCTCCCCTCCAGAAAGGTATCTGCTTAGAGATGCATTGAAAAAGTTAGGGTGCACACCTGAAATTCTCATTCATTTTGGGAGTTGGGCCATATGACACTTCTGCATATGAATATTGTGGATATGCAAGCAATGTGGCTAGCATTGCAAGCATATGAGAGACCTGTTGGTGGGTCACTCTGTAATGCTGATGAACATCACAACCATAGGAGTAATGTTTTAGCATTAGTAGGGTGAAGTCATATGTGCAAAGTGTATAGCAAGTTGCAGAGAAAGTTTTTTTAAGCTCTGGGGGTTCTTGAAGTATGTTTAACATAAGAAAGAACAAGAAACTCCCAGTGTTCTGCTCTTCAGTTCCAGATCCCAGGGTGGTGATGGAAGATGCTTTCCGACACCTTCAAGGCATTCTGGATGTCTATGTGTTTCCGCTGTTCAGCCTTGTTCACAAGGTGATCAACACTCGAGAGCTGATCACCGACCCTGGAGGCTTCTTGTTGTCCCCAAGGCAAGTGGTACACAGATGTGTTGACTTGCTTACCTTGAGGAACAGAAAGATTCCTGCATCCCACTCTACTCTGTAATCCAGCATGTTCACAGATACCACTAGGCAATACACATCCCTCAGCTTTGCACAGGTAGGTTATCTAGCAGTATCCTGCAAGAGAACTGGGCTTTCTCTCAGGGCCACGATGGAGAAGTCTGGCTATCTCTGTTGTTCCACAGTGGATTTGTATCAAGTGGACCCTCTCTTTTGGTCAGTATTGTAGAAGGGATATTGCTCTGGTTTGAGTTTGTTTTTAGAGATCACAGATTTCAACCACCTTTTTTGAGATAAATGTCTCCCAGGTCTCTGCAATGAAAGGCTATCACTCAGTCTTACCCCAGGTACTCAGACTTTAGGGTCTGGATCTTTCCATTTAGGAGGCATTATCCACACTCATTAAGAGGTTTGAGCAGTCTTATCCTCCTTGGGAACTTGTCCTCTCATGAGACAGGCTTTGAGTGGAGATTTGACTCTTCAGACGGAGTTTCTGCTAGCCTTGCCTTAGTGAAACTCGTAGCCTTGGCCTCAGTGAAACTGAGGCTAAACAAGTGGGGTAGTAACCTGGCCTTTCTCATCCAGTCTGGCATGCAAGAGGGATTGGGATCCCTCTCCTTTTCCTTCATACAGGAGTTTGTGGCAAAAACTCAGAACCTTTCAAGTTCTTGATTTGAGCACTTTTGCTTCCCTCCCTCTTAGACTTTGTTGATGATGATCTGGATATGGCATGGGGCATAACATACTACTTCAATGCTGTATTATGATGTTAGAGGAAAGGCCCTAGCTGGGGTGTATAGTCCTCTGGCATCCACTCTAGGATAGGGAAACAGGACTGGCTGCAGGTATTCTCTTGGGGTTTTGTTCTCCCAAGCTGGTGTTTGGTATTAAGATCATCTCACTTGGTAGTCACAGATCCTCTTACGGGTACTCGGATTATTTATTATTCAACAGCTCCTTCACCATGTTCTCCAGTAACAGGTTGATGGAGTCCATAATGTGTATGAAGTGGAAATGTTTCACATTGGATGTGGATGTGAAGTTGGAAAACAGTGCTTTCATATCCACATCCGTCTTCTAGGGAATGAGGTTTGTCAGCACATAGACCACAATGTAGAAAGTGAGGCCCAAAGCTTAGCCAAGAGAAATCACCAACTCTTGACCATTGTCTTTTATCCTCAGTAGGTAAAGACACTGCTCTATCCCAGTGCCATGTGACTACAGCTCCTAACATCTGTGGGGCTGAGGTTTAGTGGTGGAGTGTCACTTCTACAGTAACTGCTGTGCCCCTGGGTCATGGCCCAAATCAAGACTTCCATCCTTTCCAATCACTGAACTTGTTCTTCAAAGAGGAATTGAAGCTAGGCAGTCTTGAAGAATATATGGAGCCACTCCTAGTGAGACTTCTTGCATGGATCTAGGCTGTGAACCTTTACCTGCATCATAATTTTGGGGAGAATTGTCAAGACTCTCTGCTGAGGAACTGGATGAGGAAGAATGATAGGGAAAATTGCTGGGAGTTGATTGCTGGTGACCACTTATCTGGTTATGCCTAGTGTTTAGGACATTATGTGTACATGATTGTGGGCTAATAAAGGTTAAAGGGTTTGTGGTGAAACAATTTTTTGAATGAACAATCTTTTAGGTACAATATAGCTGCATTGCTTTAATTCCGTCTTCGTTAAGGCATTTTAATTAAACAAGTGAAACATACATAGATTAGTGTTTAGGACTTTACCAAATGATAACTTTCACTGTATAAAAATTTTCCTTTAAATGATTACCATAATTTGGGCTAATAAAGGTTAAATGGCTATTTAGGTTTTATCCAGAATAATAAACAAGCAATTTTTGAATGAACAATCTTTTAGGTACAGTGTTAGCTGCATTGCTTTAATTATTACTCATCCGTCCCCTGAAAAGGAGGCCTTGTGAAAATAAACTTAAGGCATTTTAATTATATTAGCACAATGAAACATACATAGATTAATCGATTTTACGACTGGGATACGACAATATAATAATATATAAATATTTAATTTTATATTTTGTAAAATTTTAATCTTTACCAAATGATAACTTTCACTGTATAAAAATGGTTTCATATTTAATGTATTTTGTATTTCTATTTTTTCAAAAATAACAAATTAATTTGATGGCTTATAATATGTCCAATGCCATCTAACCTAATATGGCTATTTAGATCTATTCCAGAATAATAATATCAAGCTATCTTACAGAATCAACAAAAAATTGAGTTATTTACCATATTTATATTTATCAAAATATGTATTATACAACGAATGTTTGTCTGCCCACCTCAGGTTTAGGTGCAACACATTCATTTGTAGTGTTCCCAGAATCAACAAAAACATTAATAAAGATGTTACCTTCGTGTAATATATGTTATATCCATTATATATTATAAAAGTATGCAATCAAGGGTAAAATCCAATAAATCTATGTAACGGCTCGACGTGAGCAACTGAACAAAGCCATGTTATTATTCTTTCATCAACCCTGTTATTATGCCTAAAAGAATGGTAGCAGGCTTTGTCAAAATAAACTGCCATGTTGTAGAGAATGGCTATTAGTATAAGAATTTTCAGTGTCACTGAAATCCATTTTATATCTATAAATGTTAGCTTGATAATGATATTAACATTTTAATGAAAATATCGGTAATTACCTGATATTGATTATAATACTAGCAGTAGTAATTGCGGTGATGGTAAATGTGATAATGATAAATAATTTAATCTTGTTTTTTGTTAATGAGATCATACGTTTCATGTATAATTTCGGCCAAAATTTAGCCTTTTTCTCTCCACGCAGGGGATTTTTAGGCCATTTATTTTTGTTAAAAAAGAGTCAGTACATTTAATTCAAACCTATAAATAAACAAGATCTCTGCTGATTGGCAACAAATGGCGGATTTGTAAACAGACCAGACATTTGAAGTACAATAAAAATGTTAAATACAGTAATAAAAGTAAGTATTAATCAAGGAGTTCAAGCATGATAAATTTCATATGCTAAACGTAAAAATAGGTACTATCACACATTTTTGGATAATATAAAATCATTTGAGGCCAGTCATACTTAGGATATAATATATGATGGAGGTACTAATCATGTACATATGTGGTTTAATCATCACAATTCTCAGTGCCGTAAATCGGCGACTACCTGTAATAAATTACCTGATAAAAAATAGGACTTCAGAAATGGTAAGATGTATATTTTCTATTTGCAATGAGAGCATAATTCATTATTTTTCTCTCCACTGCAATAAGAGCAGACATATTATATACACAAGATCTCTAAATGGAAAAAAAATTTAACAAATTTTCTGAACTAATTTAGTTAATCAAAAATTCTCAGTGCCGTAATTCATGTGGTACGTTTTTGTGTCTATATCATATTTTCTCTTAAATAAAATTTAATAAATTATCTTTTGTATAAAAATCCTTCAGCTAAATATTAACATTGAAGTTTTTTTGAGAAAATATTCCTTATATCTGAATACAAGAGACTGAAATTACACTTACCTGAAAGGGGAAGCTGCCAAATGTTATAACTTCATAAAGTAAAACTCCATAAGACCACATGTCACTCATACTTGTAAAGAGACCATCTTCCAATGCCTCGGGACTCATCCATCGCACAGGCATCATGGCTGAGAGGGAAATTGGGTTATTTTAATACAAGCAGACCCCTCATTATTACACATCTCTTGTCATATCAAACAAATTAAGGTTTTGCCATCAAATGAAAGTGAATAGTAAAATATATAAGCAGGTCAGCATTGGTGAGTACTGTAGTAAAATATATAAGCAGGTCAACATTATATGATCATGAGTACGTGTTTAGCAGTGCATGATGAAGGTGAGCCAAAAGTGGATGCTATTTATCGGCATAAGAGGGAAGAGAAAGATTACTGCCATGTTTTTCTCTCGTACAAGCTTCAGCCCGAGCACAAACTTGAGTGGGGTCAGAGGCAAAATTGTCTTGTGAATGCACTTTTTACAACAGCCTTATAATAATGATTTCTGATCACCCAAGGAGAAAGAAAACTAAACTTATTTGAACAACAAAAACATTGAGCAACTAGATTTTCCTTCAGACAAGACTGTGTGCTATCTGTTGCTGTCCAATTATAACTCATTCACAAGCACGTCTGTGTTTCAACTGCACCTTACTGCTTCTTTGTTCTCCAAATTATGCACTGATTGACTGTCAATAGAATTTTGCCCTTTTATTGAGCAGTTCATGACTGTGTTGTTATTTTGTCTTCACTTCAATATGTAGGTTTTAAATAGACTTGGCATCCTTTTAGAAGATACCTAATATAGGCTTTCACAGGTACAGTGTCAAGCCAGCTCTAAACTGTTAAGTTCTAGCAAGCTGACCAAATTATTTGAGTCACTGATAGCTAACATACTACTACTGTACAGTACATGCTTTCATGTAGTTGATAGCTAGTCATGAGCTGCGAGATATCTCAACATCACAGACAATTTGTTAAAAGAATAAATGCTTACCCAAGGAACTAAAATTTTAGATATTTGTTATAAAAATAGATGTAAGGTATAACAGTATCACTACCTTTCCTATTGAAGCGGTAATATTCACTTTCATACATAGGTCGAGTCATCCCAAAATCTGACAGCTTGACCACTCTCTCAGCGCTCACTAAGCAGTTCCGGCATGCCACATCTCTGTCAATGAAAGAAAATTGTTATAATAATTGATATTAGCATATTTATTTACGAGTATTGCTTTACAATAAAACAAAAACTTTGTCATGCACATTACTATACTAGGAGATAAAGGCTAACTTTCTACATCAAAAAATGGATAAATCTTTATCTGTAATCATGCAGCATACCTGTTCATAAGGTAGTGAAATACAGTACTGATTTATAAAAATCAAGACTGCATATATAAAATAGCCATTTCTGTAATAAAACCCATCGTACTACTTTAGCTGTAACAGAGTTCATGGAAGACTACCTTTGTGATTGCTACAACCCATCTTGCCTGTTAGACAAACAATTTTCTTCTTCAGCATCACATGAGCTATTTTTGTTTATTATACTCCATAGCACAGAATTAGACACTTGGTTATCTAAAACTTTAACTTGATGAGATGTATTGGATGTGTCAAAGTTGAAAAAAAAAAAAATAAAAAAAAATAAAAGAATTTGTACTTTGTGTTTTTGCTTTTGCAAGTAAAGTATGTGTGGTTATTTATTCTTGAGTTGAAAAGTTCTAACTACTATGTACAATACAGTTACACAGTGAGGCCTTGCATAATGAAGGAGCATTGTCTGACATATGAAGTGGGCCTTTGTCTTTCAGGATTTAGCAAGTTAGTGAAGCTCGAGAACTGCTGCACAGAGATTTTGGTCCTATTTTGAAGCCAAATACAGTAACTATACTTTAAAAATTTCTTAACAACAAAGAGTACAGTATAGTGAAAATGATGCTGTGAAGTTGGCCCACAACAGAAATCCTTACTTTCCATTTCATGATAACATATCTTTTCACTTGAATCATACAACCCTATGAGGTTATGAAATATGTACTACTATTATTACCATGTTATTTCTACACGCAGAGAACTATACCTGTGCACATATTTATGTTCGGTGAGGTATGCCAATGCCCGACACACATCTAGGGCCATTGAGGTAAGACGTTTACTACTAACTTCATCCTCTTCAGTCTGGACAGTTTTATCTGACACTAAGTGACGACGAGCTAGGAGATAAATCTTCAGGTCACCTGCAGAAAGCATAAGGAAAAAATTTTTATGGTAAAAATCTTTTGATTATAAGAGGTTGTTTTATATTTGCTAAACAGTAACTATTTTGAACATATAATTTTTACGCTAATGAAGTAAAAAACATTTTCCTTTAAAAAAAATTTGACATTGTATACTATTTCAAAATCATACTAGTTGGTTATGGCCCAGCCACCTGAGTTTTTACCATAGAATAAAATTTGAAACATTATCATTTTTATTTTCACTCATACCCAGATATGTACTATGAAATGTTTCAACACAAAAACACAAATGATTTAATGTCTGATAAGAGTGAATTTTATATGCAATGATGTTGGTTGACTATCTAAATACAATACATGTTTACAGTATATCAGGGAAAAACTAGGACAAAACATGCAACCAAGACAGATGCAAAATCTTTTTAATGTTAATTCAACTGTAATTTACAAAAGAAAGCAAAAGCAGCAGGAAACATTTTGTGACATTAACTCTATCCCTTCTACCTCAAATTGATAACTCCAATAGTGACAGTGAATCTAAAAGTGTTTAAGTTGCAAACAAATTGAAAACAAAAATTATATGTTAAATAACAGCAATAGTTAAAAAGTTTGTGTATTTGAGTAAAAATTTACTGTAAGTTAATTCAATAAACTTACATTACTGAGTGTGTTCTTGTAAACATATGTATACATATGTGTATGTACAATCAAGTAAACTACACACCTACTGTGCACCCTCTCTCTGGTACAGTAATTTTGACGTTTAGTGCTTTCAGTACTGTACTGAATAAAATAATAGTGTTCTTTGCATATTTTTTTTAGTCCATGTGGATATATTTGTATATACCTAACTCATTAATGTAAATTATACACTTATTGTGCCTGTGCTCACCTACCTGTCTTTAGGTTATTCTTTAAAAGAAAAGAAACATTTAGAGAGGGAGAGAATGCACAGTAAGTGCATCACTGTATAGTTTCAGTGTATTTGTCTGCTGTCTAATGTATCAAGGTGTGTGCGAGTATCAATGTATGAATATTAGTATTCTTCACACCAATATTGGAGTTGGGTGTGTACAAGATAATATTCAGTTAAAGATGTTAAGAATGATTTAATGATAAAACTGAAAAATAAGTGTGGTTTACTGATAATGAATAACAAAACAACTGTTCATGATACACGTATAGCATTTTAAATTATTTCACTTGCAACTAGATAATTTGAATAACCGGCATCCCTTTGGTCCCAAGGTGGTGGTTATGATGGATTTTACTGTAGTAATAATAGTAATAAAACACTGTAATATGATTTTATTTGAGTAATAGTATTGTTTAGCTAGGGTACAAGCACTGGTAGTCTACAGTGTTTGCATAAACATTAGCCTATCAGATACGTTAACTTCACATATAAGAATCCAGTCTACTTTTAACCCTTTTTTTAGGCAAAAAGAGGGTATCATATGCCATCAGGTACAGTATATTACAGTACTACTGGTGTTACAGTAATAATAATTATAGTTCATAAACTGATGTCATAAAAATCTTATAAATGTAAGCCTAATAAACAGACCAACTATTGCTAAATTGTACAATGCACAATACTTACATTCACATATCTACCATTATTGCATAAAATATTTTTGTGCATAAAACAAAAAGTTATTTTAATGAAAAGGTATAACACATGTACTTTACAAGACTTACCATATAGCATGAATTCCATAACCATATATATTGGTTCCTGGTGAGTACACAGGCCAAGAAGCTGAACTATATTTTTGTGGTTAAATCTCTTCATCATTTCTGCTTCCCCAAGGAAATCTAGTTTTTCTTCCACAGTAGATCCTACTTTTAGGGTCTTTACAGCAACAGCTACCCAAGGTGTGTCTTCCCCAAACTGGCACTCCCCACCATAGACAGTGCCAAATGCTCCTTCACCAATGGTACGGTTGATTACTACTTTTTCACGCGGTAACTCCCATTCATCCAGTGACATGAGTTCTCCTAGAGGCCACACTGGCTGTTCTGGGATCATCTTTTCAAATCTGTAAGAACCTTATTATCAGTATCTGTTTCTTCAGTCTAACTAAACTAAACATCTTATACAAGACCTGAACTGAATTTCTCTCTGTGGGATCATACTTTGGAACAGAAAAGTGACTAGTACAGTACTACATTTTGGTTTCTTTTTTTCTGTTACATTACTTAGTTATCTACTTCATCAACATAAGAACAACACTAAGGTCTCCTTTACTTACCTTCTTTTATATACAATGAAGAGAGCAAGCACAACTATAGCAAATACAGAGAAGATCAAGACCATAACTATTACAATAGCCATGTCACATGAAACATCAAGGAGGTCACTGAAGGTTTGGAAAAGACAAGTATCTGGAATAATACCATCTGAGGGAACACCATGGAAGAATCTAGTTTCAGTCTTGACTAAAGAAAGCCTGAAAAAAATAACATGCGTTAGTAAACTGAATGACTGTATGTAAAACTTGTCAGTACTGACAAGTACATATGTATTGGCTTCAACAATATATCCAAAATAAAATAGACAAACTAAGTATTTGTATCAAATACTAAGCAAACTTCATCAATAATGGAGGTATGATCTAACCGTCCAGTAGTAGAACCATTGCCAGCTGGGAAAAACTGCCCTACTGTGACATATGTTCCACTGTTGCCACTGACAACATACTGCATTATGTTGATGACACTTTGTCTTGATGGTCCAGAGTTAAATTGTATGTTTCCAGACACTCCATCAAAATTAGTATCTCCTATCAACTCTACAAAACGCCTGAAATTGAAATTATGTTTTAATATAGCCTTAATTTTAAGTATTTTAGCAAAAAATAAACTGAAATTATTGTTTCACAGGTAGCATACCGAAAATAGTTAATGGCATACAAAAGTAATATAAGTAATGTAATAGGGTACTTTTCCCCATAACTGAAACTTAGCTCTGCTGCACAAAGTCAAATCAGCTCCCCTGTCCTCTGTTTTTGGTTTGGGACTACTGAAGTAGTTAAATTACAGTATACAGTATGAAAAACAATAAAGTTTGTTATAACTAGTATCACTCGTTATGGAGCTACCACGTAAACAATCTAAATCTTGATACCATGGTACAGCCATAGTGCTTAATTTTTCTCTTATATGTATGTGAAGCTTCGACTTTTACTAAGCTCCTAGGTCAAAAAAGAAACTGTTGGACATAAATATTAAGAAGAATAACATTAGCTGATAATACAGAGGAAGAGTTCTGGAGAGATACATGCTCTACCAATTTTCAAAATAACTGATCTTGGTAAGAATTTAATTACACTTTACTTTTTTATAAATTATGTTCTTGCGAGCTTTTACTTATTAATAGCTTAATAGCAGAAAGAAGTAATTGTTTGTCACCACCTCAAATATTCATTCAGAATGCCCTCTTTCTTTCATATCACAACTTTGGATGAATTTGTTGATATATTAACTATATCAATTTAAACACAGTATAACAATATAATGCATTTCAGTATACCGTACTGCATAGTTTACCTATGAATACAAACATCAACAACACATCTTTAACCTTGATATTAGCAAGAGAAGTAAAGTACTAACTTGTTTGTTTTCTGACTGTGAAGGTTGGCCACATGAGTCCTATCCTCTTTCAAGAGTTTATCAAGAGCAAAGGCATAGGTCCAAACAGCATCATAGGTGTAACCAGCATAATCAGCTGGACCATGCGTGTCATTCTGTCTTCCAAATCTGTTGGAAAAGATAAAGCATTTTAGCCGTCAAAAACTTTTGTGAATGTTATTTTTAATGGTGAGCTCTTTATGACAAAGGTTCTTATCAGTACAACTTAAAAACTTAAGTATAGTGACTTACTCTTTTGTGTATAACTCATGCCAGTCTCCTACAGTAATGCCTTCATGGAACGTGTAGTTCATCGGTGCGTAGTACGCATAGCCTAAGGACATGTGGCGGTCTACAGCCTGTAAAGGATCCCGAGTCAGATGACATGGAACTAGGACTAAAATTCAGTAAACGTAGCTAAAATGAAGTAGACATGCCATAATCTTAAAATCCTAATAAAAAAATAAATGAATAATGAGATTTCTTGTATACAAATAACAAGAGACCTACTTAGTTTCAATACTGTACATGATTCTGGACTTCAGTTCCAAAATGTGTTAATACTTGAAGCCACTAGCAAATTAACAAAGACATTGCAATTCCAGGATTCAAATACAGTTTCCTCCAAAAATAAAAAAGAAACAATAAATGAAATTAAATATCACAAAAAATTCAACTGAAATAAAAAAAAAGTTATCTCTGTGAACCTCATTAACCAAATAAAATCCATTCATTCTTTATATTCACATAGAAGTACACAAAACTTAAGAGCTACCATACAGTTTCATACAAACATTGACAGACAACTGACAGAACTTGCAAGTGTTCTTGAAAAGCATACATTATGGTACTAAAATTCAAATCAAAACTTTTGGTCATCTGAAACCCAATTATATATTGGGATAAGATTAAAGCAATATTTATAAAATGC
>NC_089745.1:40795489-40805489 GCF_040412425.1 Macrobrachium rosenbergii
TTGACAATGGATTAATATACGCCTGCAAAGTAAGCAGGCACGCGCACACACTTACCCATACATCTTATTTTCCGGAATAGTTCGGAAAAAAGATGGATAGTTTTCATGCTCGTTGAAGATGGCACCTTCCGCACTGTACGACAAGACCACCGTATTGAAATGCTTGGCGACACCTGCTAATGGCTCCACTGTGTCTGAACAGGCTGGGCCTAGATAAAAAAAAAAAATCGTTAAATACTGCTAAACGTTAAAAAATAAATCTTTAAACCAATCGAAAACTGTTATACACAGACAGAAAGTCTGCAAAATGTGTAGCCCAAATTCATGAAAGTGCTATTTCTTTGCTATCAGAACAATTACCTAAGCAAAAAAATTTTTTTTTTATATTCTTAGAGTTAATTTACTGAATCTTATGAGAGCATTTCTGCTTTGTGTAAAGTAGTTTGTGATTAGAGTAGTGAGAGAACTAGCCTAACTGCGGTGTTATGAACAAGCTTTGTACAAGTAAAACATATTCCTGATTACTTCTAGGTAAGCAAACAAGCAACATACTATTAAGTTCTTGTTTACCCTGATAACTTCTAAAATAAAATCAACTGGATTTGAATCACTGGCTAACCTTACATACGCTTCAAGAACGTCTGTAAAGTTGCCAAAGGACTGTGCAAAACAAAATACGGTTCTGTTAACAAACCGAAGCTGACACAAATCCCCAAGTGAACATCCAGAAAGATATAGACTAATAAAAGTCTGATAAAAAGCAACGGAATTCAGACTCATAAAATATTCATGTATTAGGGAGTCTAAATATGAATAATGCCATGTACTGTACAGAGGATGTGTGAACTAGTTATAAGCATGATAGAAGTTCCCATGTGAAATGCTAAAGTAGGAATGTTCACAAAAAAACTTTTAGTTATAAGCATGACAGAAATTCCCTTGTGAAATGCTTAAGCAGAAATAAACGCCTCCTCTGCTTTACCTAAAACTCCGATCATCTGCTCGAAAGGGGGAAGGTTGGGGTCACTGGAACCCTTCCTCACGTATCGAATGAAAGCTGCCAAAACCTCCTCGCTCTTGCAACGGCCATCTTGGATCATCAGCTGGATCTCGTACTCTGGTAGGATGGTCCCGTTAGTGTTCACCCTCGTAATGGCCATTTGTGCAGCTGAAAAAAGCGGTAATTTGATTAAATTTCCTCTACTTTTTCATCATTCTGCTTTTGGAATTAGTATTGGAATATAGAATTTAGGCCAAAATGCCAAGCACTGGGACCTGTCAGGTCATTCAGCGCTGAAAGGGATATTGAGGGTAAAAGGTTTTAAAGATTTAAGAGGAGGAAAACCCCACAGTTGCACTCTGAAACAACTATTAGAAGAGTGTGGTAAGTGAGATGGAAGAAAGAGAATATGAACGGACGTACAGTAAAAGGAATGAAAGGGGGTGCAGCTAGGGGCCAAAGGGACGCTGCAAAGAACCTGAAGTAACGTTTACAGTGGACCGCGTGAGGTACACTGATGACACTATCCCCCTCCGAGGGCTTACTGAATTATGTACAAATATAATCACTGTCTAAAGGGAATCGAACTTGAATCTCTTAACTTTGTTTACACAAATAAATTATAAAGATCAATAAGTTGCTTCATATGAATAATTTTACGACTAGTGGCATTATCAAATTTTGTTACAGTATGGCAATTGGAATTGACAAATTTAATTTTGAACAAAAATGATACACTTTTCTTTATTATTAAGTTACTGTAAATGTTTTTTAGATATTATAAATACTCTTTACACGTTTTATCGATACTGTAAATATTCAATAAAGCCCCTAAACTCCCCTTTAGACCTCTTTACCCTATGAATATGAAGCAAGTATAACCCAAGGAGCACAGTACGGTATTTGTACAAGGTTAGTAAAAAATATGCTGTTACTATTTTCTTCTTATCTATATAAACGCAATTAAATTTTTTATGATAATTATATTTCCTTATCCATATGACTGAAAGGTATGATCAACTGACTGACCCGAGAAGTTAGAAGCAGGCACCGCGATGGAATAGCAAAGAATAAAAACACTTCCACTCATTTGCTCTGCTTTTAACTGTTATCACTTTCACCTTCTCCTTTCTGAATGTATGAAGAAGACAACCAGCTGTGAGGATGTGGGGGTGCCGAACATAAGCTCGTGAAAGTCCTTAAGGCGCTTTTGGGTCCTAAGGCCCGGTACTTGTAAGTTCATAGTGCTCAATGTTTGTTAGATAAATTGTTTATACTTTGGGTTTCTCTGTTCTTCACTTGCTTTGCCATATCTTATCATTTATTTTATCTTCTCATAGCATTTACCTAATTGTTTACATCCTGTTTTATTTCAATATTAATAAATTAACTTTATACTCTTCTGATTATTAGTATACTCGCAGCCCTGATGTCATTCTTTTCATTCATTCTTTAGTGTTTTATTCCTCTTCATTATTTTACTTCCTCCTACACCCTGTAATCATGAACTGTATTAAATGTAGTACATTAGTGGATATGCTGTATAAATACAAGCCAATAATTAGGACCTAGGACAATAATGTGGCTGTCAGTCAAAAATTACTCTTTACGTAAATAAGAAAGATCGCTAAGTGGTTACAATAAGCAATCGAATACTGAACAGCAAAGAAAGGTTTCTTTCTCCTCTGTAGTGAGTTAGAATACTTACTCTCGCTCTCATAAAAGTGATTAAACATAGGTTTCTTATATAAATAAATTCCACATACCATTATAAAGCGTGTGACTATAAAAAGTTGTGTCAGCTCCGCTACTCATGGGGAAGATGCCGGCAATCCACAACTTTGTTTTGGCTGCGTAATTGTGAGGGAGCCAGTCGTTCCACACTTCCAATCCGTGGTGCCTGGCCTCTCTCAGCCAATCACAAGCAATATCTTGGATGACTTTATCCGAGTCAATTAAAGAACTCGGAGACGGATTCGGACACTGGGATGTTTTCATGTTGTATCGGTGGAGGAGGTCGCGATAGTCTTCTTCACGCAGAAAGAAACGTTTGACTGCCTGGGAAAGTCAGGATAAATAATAAGTGAAAGGAGAGTTTTCAAGCCGTTTCATTCAAATGTAAAACAAGGATATAAAGACCGAGAACATCTGAGCCATTATAAAGTATACACATACCATTAAAATGTTAAAACCTTTTAAGACCTGGAAGCGCTAACTGGCACTCACTTCTACAGCTACTTTGGCAGATTCAGGCAGCTTATCCCAAATGAGCTTCTTCATGGAATGCAATTCGTAGTTACAGAAGTAGGAATCGTCGTTGCCCTGGTAGCTGTTGCACGGGGGAAACGAGACGGGCATATACTCATTCATGTTCGACAGAGAATTGGGATACCAGTCAAAGAAGACGCTCGGCCTGTTATTCCGAAAATGGCAAAAGAACTCGGGATTGAAGTTGGGGCCAATCCAGGCTATGCGCACGTACATCTTCTCCACGGTCACTTGGTCTACCAAAAATTCTGAGTAAAAGTCTGAAATACGAGGGGACTTCGTAATAAATTTTGAACAGTCAGCATACATATAATAAATATTAAGAATATTATAAGTATAAAATGAGCGTATGGAAGTCCGTCATTACATGTTTATGATGTCAATGCGTCACTAAAGATACTCACTGTAATTGCCGACAAATAACATGGCACAGCGATCGTCTCCTTCGCACAGTTCTGGGGTAAATATGCCCTCACTGCAGTATGATTTATCACAATAGTACCTGAGAATAACGAGGAAGATGTTATGTAGTAAATGCGCCTCGCTGTCGAACTTCTCAGTTCCAGAGGTCCTTTATTCCTCAAACCGTTGGACTGTAGAACAGCCTCCCAGAGGAAGTCGTACAATTGGAACCTCAGAAGTTCAAGCGAAGATACAATGCATTACTACCTAATACTATTCTCCTTGGATTTTAATACATTTTTATCTATTTATTGATTTATTTTTTCTTTTTCAATAAGCGAGATCTCTTCTTTCTGTATTTCCCTTTACCTCTTACGTTTTCCTAATGAACACCATATTCTTTGGAAGCTTGTATTCCAAGTAAATGGCTTCCGTGGGCTTGTTCCATATGAATAGGTTTCATCTTCTGAATAATAATAATAATAATAATAATAATAATAATAATAATAATAATAATAAGTATCCTGTCAAAGTCAGATCAATGTATATACAGAGAACCTAAAAAAAAAAAAAAAAAAAAACAGACTGGGTGACAATCACCCACAAAAGGAACCCCACTCACTGTCCATCCCGATCTCTGGTGTACTTCTCTCGGAGGTCCTTCTCTTCCCCTTCAGTTAGAGAAAATATTTCTGTCACGTGGGGCATCTTAAATGATCGCCAGTGGTCAGTTATGACTTCCGGGGCTCCAATATGGCTGCTGTTGGTGACGTACCATCCAAACCTGTCAGCAGGAAAAGTTCAGGATATCATCACAAAACAGCTATAACAGAGATATCTGTGATGATAATAAAAAGAATAATGTACTCTATGTGAATATAATATGGTAATGTACTAATTCTAAAATTTTTATGCTGTATATCGCTTGTAAAACCGTCTCAGCTCCATTGGAATTACCTTTGTTAACTAAACAACAAATAAATTGGTAATATTTTTATACAATGAGGTAAAATCCCAAGTAACCAGTAATAGAAACACTGATGATGAAAATTACAGTCGTGTTGAGACCAACACAAAAGTTCAAATGGTAAACAAAAAATGCTTTTGAAAAAAGGGATGAGGACAGGGCCTCACAAATTTCAATAAAATAAGCCAGAAAAAAAGAGGCACTGTGATAAAGATCTCAGCTGCCGTATGCTTCAGGCATTTATAGAGTACCCGTACTTCTAGGTACTGAAAACTGATTAATGGTTAATCTATGTAAATATGCGTCACAATTACTATGGTCGTTGACGCCATAAAAGCCAAAAATCACTTAATTTTCAATGTGCGATAATTTAATCTCGATATTATAAATTTCTGAACAACGACCAGTTACCTGATCATTTAATCCAGTAACTGTAAAAAATAAACAGGATAAGCAAAATCCCATACCATAACTGACCCAACCTGTTAAGAGTTACAGCTTCAGTCGAACTCGTTTAATAATCAAATTACCACCCTAAAACGAAAGAGATGCTAAAATTTACTCTCGATTATTAAGAGTTAGAGTTTCTGTCGAACTCGTTCTAACATTTTAATTCACACCCTACAATAAAAGGGAAGCTAAAATTTACTTTCGACTACGGAGTAGAAATACCTGCTGCCAGATGCATGAGAACCGCAGTCTACTTTGGCAGCGATGTCTTCTCCCATGGAGCTTGGTGGGAGCCACACTTCCACGTTGATCATGGCGGTGGGGACGTTGCTGTAAGTGCGGTTGCTGAAAGAAAAGGTCAATGTTAATGTTGACAATGGTGTATGCTAAGATAACTTGTACCCATATATATAAAAATTGAACTGTTGTAAAATAATTATATATATATATATATATATATATATATATATATATATATAAATATATATATATATATATATATATATATATATATATATATATATATATATATATATATATATATATATATATATATATATAAATATAATGGAATGGAATGTGAAATTTGGGCCTAATGTCAAAGCGCTGGGACTTATGACTTCATTTAGCGCTGAAAAGGAAACTGGGAGTATAAAAGAATTTAAAGGAGGAACAGGAGGAAAAACCCTCAGTTGCACTAAGAAACAATTGTTACGAGAGGGTGGAAAGTAAGATGGAAGAAAGAAAATATGAATGGAGGCGGTACAGTAAAAGGAATGAAAGGGGTTTCTGCTAAGGGCCGAAGAGACGCTGCAAAGAATCTTTAGTAACACCTACAGTGCAACGCTTGAGAATAAATACTATAAGAGAAATGAGGGACTTTCTGCTATTAACACAGACCACTTTGAAATGTTCTTGATGTTGCTACAGTTTGCTACATGGCAGAAGATGCATGTGAATCTGTCTACCTATCTACTGTCAGCATACACACAATTATGTACGTGTGTGTGTGTGTGTAAACATCAAGAAACACTGCCTCATACGTTTTCTATAAATGGACTTGACTACTTGTTCAATGAAATCATAGTCTCACTGAAGACTTAAACACAGACAACCTGTGGGAAGAAAACTCACCCATTCATCAACAGCACGCGGAGTCTATTGAGGGCTTCCTTATAATCAAATGTCTCCTCCACATAATTGTTGATGGTTACATTTTGGTAACCAAGGCCCTCCTGGAAGCAGTGAACATAATCAGTAAAATGGTTTTGGGGATGACGACAAATTTATGGCATTTAGAAACATTGTCAACTTAAAAATTTAAATAATTACACATTTTAAAAATTATTTTCTGGCTTCTTTTGCATCTCATACTACATAAAATCTTTGTCGTTCAACATCCCATGACTGGTAATGTGAAGGGGCTCTGAATTCTCCAGAACGTCAAAGTTGGAATTGGAATGTAAAATTTAAGCCACAGGCCAAGTGCTGAGGTCTACAGATAAATGTTGGGATAGTGACACCTGTATATCCAAGAAATATGAATCAAACACTTGCTTCAATATAGAGGAAAAAGATGAAGATAAGCGCCATTAATTTTTGTATTCAGTGGAAGTCTGCGCACTGCTCTTACCTCAAGGAGGATCTTGACGACAGCTGTGCTTATCCTGTGGGAGAGTCTTTGAGAAGAATCTAACGTCAACGCAAGCTGCCTCTGTAGTGCCTTGTCGTAAACGTATTTCGCAGGTGGATCTGAAAAAATGTCAAATAATTGAGTGGCATAATAATATTTCAGTTATTTTTGGGTATTTTTTTTTTACCCTTAGAAGATATGGCTTCCCTTATACATACATATTTTCGCACGAAATCTTATGACTTCACAAATATAAACATTCTCGCATGAAGCAGGACGTACAAAATAATGACTGAAAGAAAACCATACGATTCGAGAGCTAGCGGCTGCTGTTATATACGAAGCTACAACAAATTCGATTCTGATTCTAAATGACACATTCGATTCTGATTCTAAATGACAAAACTATTCTGATCCTAAATGACAAATTCGATTCTGATTCTGAATGATAAAACGATTCTCATTCTAAATGACGAATTCGATTCTGATTTTAAATGACACCTTCGATTCTGGTTCTAAACGACAAAACTATTCTGATCCTAAATGACAAATTCAATTCCGATTCTAAATGACAAATTCGATTCTGGTTCTAAATGACAAAAAACGATTATATAACTGATATAACCATATTATATAACTGATATTCCTCTTACCCGTGAGGTTTCTGCTCGAGAGCATGATGCACTTGCGGCACTCCGCCTGCTGCAGACAAGTGCTGGACCAGAAGAGCAAGAGGGCCACCCAGGGCAACACCAGCAGCCTGCCTGTGGCCACGGGTCGTCCCGCGACCCTCCTTCTCCCATTGGGCTGATGAGGTGACGACCACCAAGAAGACGATGACGATGATGATGACGGCGGCGGTGACGAAGGCGATGAAGATGATGAACCGGGTGCGTTACAGGAGGGAGAGGAGAACCTCAGTGTGCTGGGAGGATTAGGGAAGGCCGCCCACTCTCCACTACCCACCGCCATGGCTACCTGTCCGCCCAATGCATCATCCTGAAGAAGGAAAGAGGAAAAGGGCCTGCTTAGCTCAAAGAACACTTTCAAAGATTATATTCATACTCGTTAAAATACTAAGTCAATTTGATGAACTGTATACCTATATATTTAAATTAACAAAGTCGAGGGAAATATGTGGTTCATTACTTCATTAAGGCACCTTTGCATCAAAATGACCTCTCTCTCTCTCTCTCTCTCTCTCTCTCTCTCTCTCTCTCTCTCTCTCTCTCTCTCTCTCTCTCTCTCAGACCTACATAAGTTGTACCAATTGTCCTCCTAGAAAGAGTGCAATAGATATCCCGACCTCTTTCATCAAATGAACAGAGATAATGAATCTATTTTCAGTTCATTTTCACCAACACACGCTAGACACATCGAGCCAAAACATGATGGTGGTATGTCAACGGTTGACTGTATTTTATTTCGAAAACAAAGCGTATTATGGAAAATAGATCATATATTATGTGCTTGGCCTCTTCTAATGTATATTGCAAAGTGCATTTTAATTTGGCTTCCAGGGAGTGACATGTACTTCCATCGATACTGAGAAAATGTTGAAAGAAAGCAAGCATGGAGTTCGTCTTGACATGTTGCTGAAAGATGTTGAGTTACATTAGATTATTTGAAACCATTTTTTCATTATCTGCCTAGCCATGGAAGCAAAATCAATATACAATATGCACTACACTAGAAACAGACATATAATACATACATACATACGTACATACATACACACACACACACACACATATATATATATATATATATATATACATATATATATATATATATATATATATATATATATATATATATATATATATATATATAAAACAATCACTCTAGATTTTGCGGTCTAGAACAAATATTTTAAATTTTTTCTGCAGTTTGTAATAATGTCTGGCGATTTAAGTGCAGCAGCAGTTTTATGCTATATTATCAAATGGATTTACATAGTCTTGTTAAAGGAGATAGTATTATGAAGATATACCTCTGTAAACAAGAGAATGATCTTATTTGGTCTGTGATAATCCATTAGAGTTTCCACTGTTTTAGTTCGTTACAGAATAGCAATATGGAGATTTCTGATTTCCTCTTGCATGGCTTTTGACCAGCAGCCTGGACCGTCCCTCAGATTCTGTCATCGTTGTTGGAGTCCTTAAACGCCCATTCTAAACAGAATTGTGTAGGACTGAGTGCAAAAAATGAAGAGCATTTAGGATCGTTTGAGTGCATTATGCATTCTGCTCGTTGTCGGATAGATAAAAAATTGTTCCATTTCGAGAACTGTTTTATCAATATATTTTTTAGATTTGTGAATCTGTATTCTCGTATGCAATAGCCTTGTAGCATAAGAATTGACGAAAGAATACTTATGGACAACTTCATCTGAGAGCTAAAATAGATAGTAAATGCCCCGAAGGTAGCACTTAAAATTTTTACAACGTTATATCCATTTGAAGGATTCGTTTTCAGAGAGACACTAGAGAATGTAGCAAAAGTTAGTAAGGCCAGTGTTGTTAGTTTCATGGGAACGTTTGCAGCACTGATGGCTCCAAAATTTTTAAATGTCATGGGAACGCTTATAAATACTACCCTTCTGGCGCCACCCCTTCTCAAGGGTAAAAAGCATGTTGATGAAATTAATATATATATATATATATATATATATATATATATATATATATATATATATATATATATATATATATATATATATATATATATATATATATATATATATATACACACACACACTTCTATATTTATATCCATGAACTATATTTAGTCCATGAACGTGAATCCTTAAGGAGCAATTACAAAAAAATTAGAAATATTGGGTATATATATCTCACATAAAGATGATATTGACTGCAAAACCCAGAGTGACTGTTATATATATCCCACTCCTATATTTAGTCACTTAACACTGCGTGAACCCTCAAGGAGCAATTACAAAAGTTTATAAATATTTGTTCTATATCTCAAATAAAGATAATACTGATTGCAAAATCTAGGGTGACTGTTATATATATCCCACTTCTATATTTAGTTACCGAACACTGCGTGAATCCTTAGGAAGCCGAGGACGACAAGAAATACAAGTCTAAAAATAGCCCGGGCTCTGCAACCCCAGAAATGTGCACCAGCCCTTGTAACAATACCAAACTTAGAGAGCATAAGTGAACTTTTATTGCCGGGTATAAAACCGAATGTGCTCAATTTCTCCCCCTGTAAAACTCCACCTAATAGGGACCGATATCTCCTCGAGACACCT
>NC_089745.1:40810489-40845489 GCF_040412425.1 Macrobrachium rosenbergii
GTCGATTATAGGAGTCCGACTCCCACGAAGTGTTGCGATCCTAGAGAGAGAGAGAGAGAGAGAGAGAGAGAGAGAGAGACTCGTTGGTTGGCAACGAATGAACCATGTTCAAAAATGGCTTCGTTTGTCCTCTGGGACGCAACCAAGGTGGGAGGTGACGTTTACCCTTGAATGTGCATAAATACATAAAAAAAAAAACGCAGCGTTATGTAAAAATGTCCAAAAATAGAACCTTCCAGTAGGCTATTTTCGTCGGGCCAGCTGGTGAACTCTCGCGCCCGGGCCCCCCGTGAGGGTCAAGACTGGGTATTTTATGTATTCGTGTTATCAGGTGAATCACTGGGCAAAATTCCAAAAGTGTTTGTCCGGGGGATTGGGCGAGATATAAACGTCGGATTCGCCTACCTTATGATCTGGTCAATATCCCGCCTCTTCCCCTCTGAATAAGATCCGTTCCCTCTGCCTATCCTCCGCACAGTTCTAGCTCTGAGTGCTAAAATCTCTCTCTCTCTCTCTCTCTCTCTCTCTCTCTCTCTCTCTCTTCTCTCTCTCTCTCTCATATTTCAACAAGGCACTTTAAAAATCTGACATATGAATGGAAAAAGTTATGCTTCCTAAACAGCAAACGTTAGCAGAACCAGAATTATGTATACCTAAGTTTTACCAGACCACTGAGCTGATTAACAGCTCTCCTAGGGCTGGCCCGAAGGACTAGACTTATTTTACGTGGCTAAGAACCAATTGGTTACTTAGCAACGGGACCTACAGTTTATTGTGGAATCCGAACCACATTATAGCGAGAAATGAATTTCTATCACCAGAAATAAATTCCTCTAACTCTTCATCAGCCGGCCGGGGAATCGAGCTCTGGTCTAGCGAGTTCTATTCCACAGCTCTACCGACTCACCCAACGAAGAGCTCAGCAGAACCAGAAAATCTTTAACCTACCAGCCCACTGCAACGTATAAGTCTGACAGGTTAGGTGACCACTGTCTCAGCAAATATTTCTCAACAGCTGGAAAACACCGATAGAAAACTTCAATACATGTTGCTGTCTCTGGGAAAAAGTTTCATTTCAAATATCAAAGTTCAAGGTAGGAAATCGAAAAGAGATATGGCCAATTTTCAAGGGGAGTTCAGTCAAACTCACTGAACGTTTCTGAAGACAAAAATGAATTTCATTGGGCCATTTGTATATGGTTCCTCTTCCTTGCTTGCTGCTTCAAAGCTAGTATACCAAGAACAAAGTGCTTTAAGAAGAAAAAAGAAACAGAGCAACAGGATGATGAACGAAGCAGAACATTATAAAAGTGGATGTTTCAATTTTACGAACTAAAGAAAACGTAAAAATCCCAGACACTGCTTGTCCTAGACACTAATTTGCTTTATGCTAAGACATGGACCCTTCTGGAATATTGTTGCAGATATAGTGAAGTATCTCATATCAATAAAAAGTTGCAGTGTTATAGAAAACTGATCCGACATGCTGGCTAACTTCTTAAGCTACAATACAGGTAAAATAAAATAATTATTCAGGCTTAATTTCATAAAAAAATCAGATCAATAAAAATCAGCTGATGGTCGATTATTGCCGATGCGATAATATTTCTCAGCATCATTATTCGTGATTTTTAAGCACGGCTGTACCATTACAATGACCTAAAACGAAATAATGACTGTGATGGTACAAGAACTATAATTATAATGAATGCATCTCTCTGAGGAATGTCTCAATGCTACGTGTGACATGCTCATTCAAAAAACTTTTATATTCATTCACCACAGTGTAATTTGAACTGATCGCTTTATTTCGGTTGATGCAACAAACACAAGGCTATTCTTGAAATGTTATTGAACTTCTCATTTAGTTTTTATTTCTGGCTGAAGAAATATTTCATAATGAAGAATTGGTAAACCACCCAGAAGATGAGAAACTCAAGTCATTGGTCCTGCAACTTACTCCCTTTCATTTAAAAGGTCTGTGCTTGTGACCTCTTAGTACTTTCTTATTCTAGTCAATGCTACGATAACTTATCGTTACAAGGCTGAAAGTTTTCTGAAAGATATCGGTAACGATAACCAGTGACATTTGCCCGGCATTAATACCTTTCTCTGCTTCTCTCCTGAAGCTCTGTCACTTAGCCATGTGTTCTGACAGAGGAAATGAAGAAGAGCAAAATAATTCAACATATAAAATCAAACATGGCTGAGAAATAAATCAAATATGGCGCCTCGTATTAGCACTGCAGTCTCAATTGAACCTACAACAGAAGCATCGATAAAAACAACACAACAAGGGTGACACTGATAATTTTGCATTCTAGGTTAGAGTGCAAGATTAGGGAGGCAATACGTTACTGTCATTACTGATACATTCCGTCAATTGCCGTCCATTACATCAAGCACATGAAATATATACTTTAGAAGGTGTTCTGCATAAACACTGACGTCTGTAAAGTACAAATCCTAAAAATATTCTTGTTAGTGATCGGCAGAACAATCGATTTCATGCTATTGTGGGAAGGTGTATATTATATGCTAATGCTTATTATTACCACCTGAAGTTTGTGAACTTCACGGTGTTTTGAAATTATCTCCTAAAAATATAAATAAAAAAAATGAAGGGTCTCACCGAGGTAATCCTCATCCTTAGGCCGATACTGTATAGGCCTTATATTTCATCCAACCCGCGTGACACCATCCTTAACCACCCGTAAGATATTTCTCTCTCATTTGTCTTCTACCTTGATTAAAACAATACAGTTTAGTAAATGCTTGAAAATGTTCCATAATTCTCTAAAATGTGAGAAAATGTTGGACGAGTCGGTAGAGTTCTCGGCTAGCACTCTGCTAGGCCCGAGTTCGAGTCTCCGGCCGGCCAATGAAGAATTAGAGGAATTTATTTTTGGTGATAGAATTTCATTTCTCGGTATAATGTGGTTCGGATTCCACAATAAGCTATAGGTCCCGTTGCTAGGTAATCAATTGGTTCTTAGCCACGTAAAATAAGTCTAATCAGTCTAATCCTTCGGGCCAGCCCTAGAAGAGCTGTTAATCAGCTGAGTGGTCTGGTAAGTTCTTTATTGGAGGGGTGGGTAGAGCTCTCGGTTGGAACGCTGTTGGCCCAGCGTTCGACTCTCTGCTGGCCAATGAAGAATTAGGGGAATTTATTTCTGGTGATAAAAATTCATATCTCGTCATAATGTGGTTCGGATTCCACAATAAGCTGTGGGTCCCGTTGCTAGGTAACCAGTTGGTTCTTAGCCACGTAAAATAAATCTAATCCTTCGGGCCAGCCCTAGGAGAGCTGTTAATCAGCTCAGTGGTCTGGGTTAAACTAAAGTATACTTAACTTTTTTCAGTGGTCTGGTTAAAATAAGGTATATTTTCAGTATGTATATATAGGTTATTTTTCGGAAGACTCCAGCCACTCCCCGCTTTATAATTTATATTTTTCTTGGGTAAAACACATCAAAACAAAAAAATTTTTCCCAATACATAACCTTCGCAAAGACTTAATAACAGAGAAAAATAACTGATCAAATTACGACTTATAAGGTATGTCAATACCGGCCCCCCACCCCCCTCCATAGCTAATACGGCAAAATTGTAACCAGTAAAACACCCCTAGGTTACGTTAGGTTGGAATTTTTAGGTTCTTTTAGTGCCCTATCATTTCCTAGACATTTTTGCATGAAAAACCATTTTGGGTTTTTCGTGCAAAAATGGGTAGCTGGCATCTTTCGAAATGGCTGGCTGGAGTCTTCTGAAAAAAAAAAAATATATATATATATATATATATATATATATATATATATATATATATATATATATATATATATATATATATATATATATATATGTATATATATGAGAAAATGTCCCATAACACTATATACTGTGAGAAAATGTAGATAGCTTAGTAGCCTTGAAAATAAGCGCATGTTAATGGCAATGAAGAAATTTCATATGCTAAAAAAATAAAAGAATAATAAAAATGTTATCTTTGAAAGTAAGGAGCCTGAGCACAATTCTCTCAGTTACCCATAACACCCGGGAGGCTATTCTCTAAAATCGGATGCGTTTAACACAGAAAACGCTTACACGAAAATATAATCAGAGTCTCCGCTGTTTTCAGATTAACTAGATAAATAGATAGGTGGTCTTTCAACCACATACCTAACTTTCAATCTTTCGTGAGATCCAGTTCACATTGCATATCTAATCGCTGATTTTCTGTGGGTATTTTTGGTATATTATTAGTATGATTTTTTATTACTAAAAATAATAAAAAGTATATAAAAGAATGGCCGTCTTGATGCCGTTGAGTTTATGTTGAAGTTTCTCAATCTCTGAATTTCCTTGTAGGTAAATTATACAGTATTACATCTGTCCAAGATCAATTTATTCTTCTCTACCACTTACAGGAATAAATTAACCTTCCAGAGCTGTTATATAATTTATCTAATCCTACAAAAAACTCGTTCGAGAGATTGACAAAATGCAATACAAACTCAACGGCACCCACACGGCCATTCTTTGTAATAAAGTTTGATTGAAAGAGGACCTCCTTACGAGATATTCAAATGGACACTAACTTGTTTAACAAGTTTTAATAGCAATAAGTTAAAGAAAAATCGCAAACTGAAGGAAGAGTACAGAAGATTATAAAAAAGAAAACTGTACGTCAATCGAAAGATATGTATCCAAAGATATACAGAAAATAAGAAAATGTAAGAAATCTAAAGGAATGGTTCACTGCATTTCAGGGTAAAAAAGCCAAGAAATTATGAACATTTCACTGAGAAAGACATTTTTGTAAGATAAAGGTGTTAAGTCATTGCAGGTTACTTGGTATTAGCATTTGCATACGGATGTAAGCCATCAACGAGATACAAATGAAGAAAATATTTCCTATAAATAATTAACTCACGAGCGTCTGCAGTCAAGGTTACAAAAGTGATACCTGTTCTATAATGCCTACAAACGTTTGTAATCGTTAAAAAAGAAAAAAAATTAAAGTTTCACAAGCCCAGCCTTTACAAAGGCAATTGTCTCATCATTTTCAACTGTCTCTATACGAAATGCAACCTGATTCTTCAAATTCACTGAAGCAAGAGACGATAGAGCTGAAGTCAGAGAGAAAAAAATATATAAAACTTTCGGTGCATTTGCAGAACACACCAGGTTTTGATGAAAATTTATTATCTTTCAAGAGCTCCTGATAACATGCCACCGTTATCCCACTGTCAAGGGTAAGGTGAATCTATGACGGCGATACTGTACCATACGTGATGCTTATACGTACTAACTGTTTGCAATACTACCAAAAGAGAAAACAACGTGACGAATGGGACTTTTTCGCAACTGAGCGCAACACTGCTTTAACTATATCGACGAATTACATTCCTACCCGAATGAAGTACTGCTTATTATCCGATTACTTAATAGCATGGTGTTCTATAATAGGCTCCTCTTATCTCTGTAAAGATAAGACGATGTGTAGGGAAGGACGAATACCTTATACCTGTAAGATAAAACTCCTATTTCATAACTTACCAAAAAGTCAACGTAAAAAGATTAACGTACGCTTACTAAAGGTTAACTTAGAAGTATTAAAAGGTTAGTTTCATTCTCGAGTACCAGGGAAAATACAAGATGAGAAATACTGAGTTGAAGGGCCACTTTTTCCCTGCTGTCTGACTTTTGCGTAGAATTCATCGAGAGATGGAGGCTGCCTGATCCCCTGTCACTGACACTTTGCAACATCATGTATCAGAATCGGTAGCAGGGAATCGTATATTCATGAAAGCACATGCACGCCTCATTATTTGACTCCTGCTCTCTCTCTCTCTCTCTCTCTCTCTCTCTCTCTCTCTCTCTCTCTCTCTTCTTCCTCAGCTGCAATTATGGACAGTGAAACTTGGTAATGCCACGAACACCTTCATATATCTTCGAGTCTGGCTCAACATCAATCATCATGAACCCGTCGTGGCCAAAGCGCCACGATATCTTAACAGACGCAGAGAGAGAGAGAGAGAGAGAGAGAGAGAGAGAGAGAGAGAGAGAGAGAGAGAGAGAGAGAGAGAGAGAGAGAGAGAGAGAGAGCAAAATGCTTTGTTTTTCACCCAAGTATGGTTTAAAAGGTCGAATGGATTATATACAAAAGGATGGAAAGTTATACTGTTACAGGATTGTCATCTGTCCGGACTGTTACCTGGTTACCTGGTAAACCTCATCATCAGAGGGTAGACATAACCTCCTGCCTATATCAATTGCATTCCTATCATTAGCTGCACCTCAAATTCTAACAGCAAAACTTGACTTAAAACACCAAATATCTTCATGAAATCCTCCAACGTTAATTCAACCTAACATTTTGAGCTGAAACAAACATGTTGACGCTTCAACGAGACAGTGATAAGAGAAGCTGATCTGATGATCTGTTTCGACATATCAACTGTGGATCACATAAACGCAATTAGGAGAATGACGTTCACTGTCTCGATCAATTGTTGGTTTGACAGTTAAGTCGTATTAGTATTAACTTGAAATATATATATATATATATATATATATATATATATATATATATATAATATATAATATATATATATATATATATATATATATATATATACATATATATACATATATATATATATATATATATATATATATATACATACATATATATACATATATATATATATATAATATATATATATATATATATATATATATATATATATATATATATATATATATATATATATATATATATATATATATATATATATATATATATATATATATATATATAATATATATAACAGGCCTCTGAAATCACACCCATTTCTGTATTCAATTGTAAATATACAGTGGATAGTTTCAAAATGCACCAGAATCTTAAAACGAGCCTATTAGACCGTCAAACAGTTTCAGAATACATCTGGGTTACAGTCTAAGAATTCTGTGGTACTGGGAAACTCTCAGAATGCATCAGTACTTCTTTGCTATAACTACAGATACATTAGCAATTGCACATTCTTTTCTGGTATTCCGCTTAATGGCGTCGGACTCACAAAAAACTAAATATAGTACTTTTTTTAGCAGACTTATTTTGAACAGCATTGTGGGTCCCTTACTGACCTAATAAGAGTGACACCAAGACAAGAAATGCAAACAAATGCACAAGCGAACTAAGTTCAGAAGTATCTATAAATATTTGCTTATCATATGCTTCACTACTTTTATGCTATTTTCATAATCAGGAAACAACCTGCTCTTAGTATTGGGTGCATTACCGAACGGTAGTGGTCGGTTTAGATTAGGCCGGCCTTGTCATTACAGGGTCATTGCCAAAGGCCGTCGGTACGTGTGAAGATGTGAAAGGGCGTGACATACCTGGTAAGGACTTCTGATCTCTTCCAAACGAGCGAACGGAGACGAAATACTGCCGAATAAATTGGCGACATCTTATAATCCTACTTTAGTTTCTAAAATTCGATAAAATTCAAGAATTCCTGTAGGTGAAAACATAACTTTGCCTAACCTTCTTCGACAGTTAGCGTAGTAAAAAACTTTCAAAAGCTTTCTGAACGTGAGAATATTTTTCCTTAGACTCAATCCGTTTCTAACCAAAGACTATAAGACAGCAAGATACCTTCATCAAAATGTGGCCTCTCTAAAATCTTTACCGGATTATATGGACAACGTCTCGTACTTAACCACCCACTTATATCTCAGTTCCCTTCATTCAATGAACTCCCTCCAACTGGGACCAAAACAGGTACCAAACACGATTATATCAACCCTTGCACCTGACAAAAGCACGATATCCGCAAGAGAAGGGACGCAAAAAGGACAGTTCGTACCACGCAGAAGTGACCTAGTGACAGCACCACCTTCACCCCCATATTTGACACAGGGACTCGTAAACATCCTGTTATTGTGCAGCCTCCGTAGTCTCCGGGTCCTGCTAGATACCGCAAAGTCTCCGAAAGAGCCGTCTTAAGACCCCGTCTCTCGCCTCTTGCACGCGTCGCATCTCTCCCTCTCCGAGGGGAGGAGCAAAGATATGTTTGAGGAAGGATTTGTTCGAAGAATTGTTTATCTGGAAGGAGACGCCCGCGGAGAGAAACAGCCTAAAGGACATTACCACAAGGCCGCTGGCTGTCACGCCAAACACAAACCCATTTCACAATTTCGCGAGACTTTTCGTTCTTCGCTTCGCTCTTTACGGATTAAGCTGGTCGGTACGTTTGCATTTTCGTCACAGCCCAACAAAGGGCAATCAAGAGATTCTTTTATATTTCAGGAAAATGTCACTGCAGTTTCTACTGTTTTAAACTTGGGGTTTCTAACGGACTCCGATTGTAGATATTACTGGAGGAGGCTTCGATCGTAGTTGTCTATTGGCAGGAACTACGATTGTAGTTGCTTCTGGTACTTCTGGCAGACTCCACGACTGTAGTTTCTACTGGTAGACTTTGATTGTGGTTTTTACCGGTAGAGTCTCCAGTTGAACTTGCTACTGGTGGAGGCTCCGCCTCTAGTATCTAATGGTAGAGACTACGATTGTACATTAGTTGCTTCTGGTACTTCTAGCAGACCCCACGACTGTAGTTTCCACTGGTCAAGATTTTGATGGTGGTTTTTAAAAGTAGAGACTCCAACTGTACCTGCTACTGGTGGAGGCTCCGTATAGTATCTAATGTTAGAGATCACGATTTGCAGATGCTTCTGGTACTTCTGGCAGACTTCGCGACTGTAGTTTCTACTGGTAGAGCCTCTGATTGAGGTATTTAACGGTAGAGGCTCAGACTGAACCTACTACTGGTGGAGGCTTCGACTATGGTACCTAACAGTAAAGGCTAAGATTGTAAAATTGTAGTTGCTTCTGGTACTCCCGAAGGGTTCCGCGACTTCAGTTGCTACTGGTAGAGACTGACTGAGGTTTCTAAAGGTGAACCCCAATTACTACTGGTGGAGTATTTCTGGAGGACTCCACCACCTTAGTTTCTACTGGTGTAGTTTCTAATGGTGGAGGCTCCGAGACTAATGGAGGAGACTTCGATTGTAGTTCCTTAGTTCCTTCTGGTATTTCTGGAGGACTCCACCACCTTACTTTCTACTGGTAGAGACTGACTAGGTTTCTAAAGGGGAACTCCAATTGTAGATGCCACTACGATTGGGAGGCCTGGTATTTCTGGAGGACTGCACCTTAATTTCTACTGGATTGCAGATTCTGTAGATGCCACTGGGGGGGAGGCCCCGACTGCAGTTTCGATTGCAGATTCTATTGGCACCCCGATTCTACGAGTTTGCATTATTCTCGCATGACATATAAACTGAAAAATCAACAAAAACTTTTCGTTCAAGGACAAACTCACAATTTAAAATTACTTCCATAGGGACAAGTCCCAAACACCTTACGTGCCTGGACAAGCTACGCGAAATCTTTAGATCACGAATGCACCCAAAAAATTTCGCCGTCATATCTAAAAATCCTTTAACCAGCGGATGATTATTCGACAAAGCCCATCAGGAACGAACCTCACGAACCCTAAAAATCTTTGTGATTAAAAGCGATCATTAAATACCATCTAGATCTGTGATTAGTCCTATTTATCCAGTCTGGAACAAACTCTAAATACCATTCTATTACGTAAATGGAGAGCCTTAAAAGACGAACTATAATAACTTTCAAATTAGATCAAGATATGCTTTTTAGCATTTTCAGCACGAAGATTATACCAGCGAAGAAATAAAAAAACTCCAGCTAAAGAGGTAAAACATTAAAACCTTTAGAATAGGATGACCCCCTATATTTCTTAGGCGGCGCAAAGCTTTGTAAATATGATGACGCTTTAATTTATTAGATGCATAGGAGACGCTGTGATATCCCTGAAAAGAAAAAAACCTTCATGTCAGCATTTACGTCTGTGATGACCTAACCCTTAAAAAAGTTTATGACCGAGATACCCTATAACTCAATGGAGTCAGGGAAAGGTTCGTCACTAAATCACAATACGACCAAAACCCCACACCTATTTAGATCATGAAGGACCCCTGAAACCATTTATCTCAAGAACTGTTTGGGACGAAATCTGTGAAACCTGAAATCATTTAGATCACGAACAGGCGTTTAAACAATCAATTCGGGTTCTTCCATGCAGTCTTCCTGTCGGGATAAGCCATAAATAATTGACCTAGTTTGAGGACACAAGGCATGTGAACCACAGTAGGAACCTGTATATAAGTAGGGTAGATGAGTATGAATCCTGAAACACTTAGAAAGTCAGAAACTTACCTAACAAACCTTTCGGCCAGCCTTGAGTTTTGCACTTCGGTTACACTATTTCCCTATAATGGCCACGGAAGAATAATAAGTCGAATTTCCAGCCCTTAGAATAATGCAACAGCTGTTAATGGGTACAAATGCACAACGAAGACGGTCATAAATAAATAGATGGATATGCGTCACACAAAAAACTTTTGGATTAATACATTGACAAATATCCAAACAGGGAAACAAATACAGATAAATGCGCAGACAGAAAGACTTATCCTTGATATTCAAGAGGCACAAAAAAAAAAAAAAAAATGTACATCTTCGGCCACATTACGAAGAAAATTTTCTATTTTCACTTCAAAATCCTCGAATCATCTTTTGCAGAGGCTGTGTAACACCGAGTTAAAAAAAAGAAAAAGAAAAAAGAAAACGAGACACCCCACCAAATGAAGGGATATCCTACCAAAAGACTTTGCCATCCTATATTGGGCGAAGGGGATTTCCAAAAAGGGATCCCGCAGGACTAGGCAAATCCGACTCGAGAAACAAGGAAAGGAAAAACAAAGGGATCCTTCTCTCTTAGCGGAAGGTTTAATATTCCGAAAAGGAGGTCACGCGACGACGAAGCGACAAAAGACGAATCTATTTCCATTACGTCGGTCTGTCCTTCAGGCAATAACAACGCCTTCTCATATTCCCAATGGCATTAGTCCGCATTACGCGAGGTGAGGAAAATAAAAGTCATCTGAAATATTACAGCAACGTGATTTCTTTCGTTATATTTAGGTATTTTCTTCCCCTTGAGATATGATGTAAAAAGCTCTCTTCTCCATAAAACGTGATACAAAAAGGCCTTTTCTCTCTAAAATGTGATGCAAAAAAGGCCTCTTCTCCTTCAAGTGTGATGCAAAAAGGCCCCTTCCCCCTAAAATGTGATGCAAAAAAACCCTTCCCCTGAAATGTGATGTAAAAGGGCCTACTTCCCCTAAAATGTGATGCAAAAAGGCCTCATTCCCCTAAAATATGACTGAAAAAGGCAACTTTTTCATAAAATGTGGTGCAAAAGACCCCTTCCCCCTAAAATGTGATGCAAAAAGGCCTCATTCCCTTAAAATGTGATGCAAAAAGGCCTCTTTTCTCTAAAATGTGATGCAACAAGGCCTCTTTACCCTGAATTGTGATGCAAAAAGGCCCCTATGAGTAGACTTGAAAACTTAAATGTAAAAAATACAATATATAAAATACAACTCGTATCAATTAAGACATATTAACATTATTAGTAGACACAAATAATAGAAGATCTAGGAAGTTTTACTAAATAAAATAAAGGAGAATCAAGATGTTCCCATGATGGTCAACGAGCAGAATGGTAGTTCATAAAACGCAATGAACTTCATATTTTCCATTCACTTTCTCTTTAGTCTACTTGTGGTACTCTATGTAAATATAACAAAACTGATAAAACTTTTTCCACTCTAACGGAAAGGAAAATTCAGAGTCGAATTCGTGCTGGCCCTCTTTATAGTGCTATCAATTAGGTTTCAAGCACTGTTGTTGATTTTGTTATTGTAGTGAGTGCCGGGCTATAAATACGGCCGAGAGGCAGATAGCCAGGCGTGACCAACACATTCCATAAGATCAACTTACCTAAAAACACTCGATCTAGTCCTCGCTGGCAACGTTCACTTACACTGGGCACTGTTTACAATCGTACTAAGGTTGTGTACCGCTCTATAACGCATGTGAGGCAACTACTGATTATCTAATCAACGCAGTGAGTGTGTTTTTGGGTAAAAAAAAAAAAAAAAGAAGATTGTTATGACCGAAGTGAAGCACTGACAGCAGAACCTAGGTGTATCTCTTTCTTCTATGCTGGTCCTGGTATTACTAGTACCATTATCACTTCTAACGTCGATAGTTCTTACAGATACTAATACTATATACTTATACTACTATAGCGATGGGTCCTACGAGTAATACTTCTCATGGTTTTCATTAATTTGCTAATTTATCTTTTCTTGTTTAATTAGTGATCTTTTCTTTTTGTATTTCCCATTACCTTCTGTTACTTCTTTCGAATTTCAAGTCAAGTGGCCCCTGTGGGCTTGTCCCATATGAATAAGATTCGGGTTCTGAATAATAATAATAATAATAATAATAATAATAATAATAATAATAATAATAATAACGCACTGCTTTCTCCTCACGGTTTGATAATTAAAAACACAACGTCAGCAAAACCAAACAATCTGAATGGTAGTAAAACAAAAGGCCACTTCACTACACAGTCAAAAGTGACGACAAAACGAAGACCTTACATTCATACTTTAGGCGTTCTACTGCCGGCCTTAAAACACACACACAAACACTAACACACACACACACAAATCCTTATCACCCAAGAAGTAAGAGTTCGTTAACCTCTAAAATGAGACTGACGGAATTGAGGGCAATGGTAAGAGATTCCTCCGGATGACGTTCAGAGGCCAATAACTTCGACATAACTCGGTTTGGTAGGGCGGCGTTGGCCAGCGCAGACGGACCAGGAAACCGTAGGAAAAGTGTTGGAATGGGTCCAGAATTTTTAAGAAAAGTGTTGGAATGGGTTTAGAATATTTAGAAAAAGTGTTGGAATGGTTTTAGAATTTTTAGAAAAAATGTCGAAACGGCTGTAGAATGTTTTAGAAAGTGTTGGAATGGGTTTAGAATTATTAGGAAAGGTGTTGGAACAGGTTTTATAATTTTCAGAAAAAGTGTTGGAATTGGTTTGGAATTTTTAGAAAAAGAGTTGGAACGGGTTTAGAATTTTTAGAAAAAGTGTTGGAATGGGTTTAGAGTTTTTAGAAAAAGTGTTGGAATGGGTTTAGAATTTTTAGAAAAAGTGTTGGTATGGGTTTAGAATTTTTAAGAAAAGTGTTGGAATGGGCTTAGAAATTTTAGGGAAAGTGTTGGTACAGATTTAGAATTTTTGGGAAAAATGTTGGAATGGGTTTAGAATTTTTAGGAAAAGTGTTGGTACGGGTTTAGAATTTTTAGAAAGTCTTGGAATGGGTTTAAAATTTTTAGGAAAAGTGTTGGAATGGGTTTAGAATTTTTAGAAAAAGTGTTGGAATGGGTTTAGAATTTTTAGAAAGTGTTGGAACTGGTTTAGAATTTTTAGAAAAGGTGTTGGAATCGGTTTAGAATTTTTAGAAAAAGTACTGGATTGGGTTTAGATTTTTCAGGAAAAGTGTTGGAATGGGTTTAGAATTAAAAAAAAAAAAACTGTTGGAACGGGTTTAGAATTTTTAGATAAAGTGCTGGAATGGGTTTAGAATTTTTATAAAAGTGTTGGAATGGGTTTAGAATTTTTAGAATGTGTTGGAACTGGTTTATAATTTTTAGAGAAAGTGTTGGAATGGGTTTATAATTTTTAGAAAAAGTATTGGAATGGGTTTAGAATTTTTAGAAAAAGTGTTGGAATGGGTTTAGATTTTTTAGAAAAATTGTTGGAATGGGTTTAGAATTTAAAAAAAAGTGTTGGAACGGGTTTAGATTTTTTTTTTAGAAAAATTGTTGGAAAGGGTTTATAATTTTTAGAGAAAGTGTTGGAAGGGGTTTAGAATTTTTAGGAAAAGTGTTGAAACGGGTTTAGATTTTTTAGGATAAAGTGTTGGAAGGGGTTTAGAATTAAAAAAATATTGGAATGGGTTTAGAATTTTTAGAAAAAGTGTTGGAATGGGTTTAAAATTTTCAGAAAAAGTGTTGGAATGGGTTTAGAATTTTTAGAAAGTGTTGGAACTGATTTAAATTTTTTAGAAAAGTGTTGGAATCAGGTTATAATTTTTAATAAAAGCGTTGGAGCGGGTTTATAATTTTTAGAAAAAGTGCTGGGACAGGCTCAGAATTTTTAGAAAAGGTGTTGGAACGGGTTTAGAATTTTCAGAAAAAGTATTGGAAAGGGTTTATAATTTTTATGGAAAGTTTTGGAACAGGTTTAGAATATTTAGGAAAAGTGTTGGAACGGGTTTAGAATTTTTAGAAAAAGTGTTGGAATGGGTTTAGAATTTTTAGAAAAAGTGTTGGAATGGGTTTAGAATTTTTAGAAAAAGTGTTGGAATGGGTTTAGAGTTTTTAGGAAAAGTGTTGGAACGGGTTTAGACTTTTTAGGAAAAGTTCTGCAACGGGTTTAGAATTTTTAGAAACAGTGTTGGAACGGGTTTAGAATTTTTAGAAAAAGTGTTGGAACGGGTTTAGAATTTTTAGGAAAAGTGTTGGAGCGGGTTTATTATTTTTAGAAAAAGTGTTGGAACGAGTTTAGAATTTTTAGAAAAAGTGTTGGAATGGGTTTAGAATTTTTAGAAAAAGTATTGGAACAGGTTTAGAATTTTTAGAAAAAGTGTTGGAACGAGTTTAGAATTTTTAGAAAAAGTGTTGGAATGGGTTTAGAATTTTTAGAAAAAGTATTAGAACAGGTTTAGAATTTTTAGAAAAAGTGTTGGAACAGCTTTAGAATTTTTAGAAAGTGTTGGAATGGGTTTAGAATTTTTAGAAAAAGTTTTGGAATGGGTTTAGTATTTTCAGAAAAAGTGTTGGAACGGGTTTAGAATTTTTAAAAAATGTTGGAACGGGTTTAGAATTTTTAGAAAAGTGTTGGAACAGGTTTAGAATTTTTAGAAAAAGTGTTGGAACAGGTTTAGAATTTTTAGAAAAAGTGTTGGAACAGGAAAAGTTTTGGAACAGGTTTGGAGTTTTCAGAAAAAGTGCTGGAATGGGTTTAGAGCTTTCAAGAAGAGAGTTGGAACGGTTTTATAAATTTTAGAAAACAACATTGGAACAGTTGGAATGGGTTTAGAATTTTTAGGAAAAGCGTTGGAACGGGTTTAGAACTTTTAGAAAAAGTGTTGGAATGGATTTAGAATTTTTAGGAAAAGTGTTAGAACGGGTTTAGAATCTTTAGAGAAAGTGTTGGAACCTGTTTAGAAATTTTAGAAAAAGTGTTGGAACGGGTTTAGTATTGTTAGGAAAAGTGTTCAAAAGTGTTTACAATTTTTGAGATTTATTTTCACGTCCCCAAAGTAGAATTGTATTGTTGTCCTTCCTTGTAATTATATTTTCTCTTCACACAAATAACTTAAAAACAACAGGAAATGTTGTATATTGTGATTCAATTACTTTATACCGCACAGCTGCAAAAACGTGACAAAAAACGAGGCCATGTGACTATTAATAATGTTTCCGATTCCTTCAAATTTACGTAGCTTCCCGGGATTTAATTAACTTATAGAATAGAATATCGAATTTAGGCCAAAGGACAAGCGCTGGGACGTATGAGGCCATTCAGCGCTGAAAGGGAAATTGACAGTAAAAAGGTCTGAAAGGTGTAACAGGAAGAAAAACTCGCAGTTGCACCATGAAACAATTGTTAGGAGCGGGTAGAAAGTAAGATGGAAGAAAGGGAATATTACCGGAGGTACAATAATAGGAATGAAATGGGTCGCAGCTAGTGGCCGAAGGGACGCTGCAAAGAACCTTAAGTAATGCCTACAATGTACAGCATGAGGTACACTGTTTAATAACTTATACTGAAGTAAGAAAAAATAATCAGATAAACTGAGAATATACTATGCTGCTAAATAGTTAAAATAGTTGGCTTGCTGAAAGGAAAGTCAGAAAAATTTAAGTTAAGTATTATCTTAGTTTAACCAGACCACTGAGCTGGTTAACAGCTCTCCTAGGGCTGGCCCGAAGGATTAGATATATTTTACGTGGCTAAGAACCAACTGGTGACCTAGCAACGGGACCTACAGCTTATTGTGGAATCCGAACCACATTATGACGCGAAATGAATTTCTATCACCAGAAATAAATTCCTCTAATTCTTCATTGGCCGCTCGGAGAGTCGAACGCTGGTCCAACAGCGTGCTAGCCGAAAGCTCTACCCACCCATCCAATGAAGAACTGGGGAAAGTCAGAACGGAAGGCATGTTAAGCCCTAGTTGTGTTAAGAGATCTATAACACTGAAACCGTAAAAATATTAATGTTTATTAATATTTACTAAAATCAAAATTAATATTGATATTTATTAATAATAAAATTAATATCAATATCTATTAATATTAAAATTAATACTGACATTTATTAATATTAATATATATTATTAAAATTAATACTGACATTAATATTATTAAAATTAACATCATATTAAAGTTAATATTAATATTTATTAATACTAATATTAAAGCAGCTACTCTGTCTCTTTCAAACTTGGGATGCAAATCACCTCATCAGCATGTTTTAAGAAAACTGGTAAGGTTTGAAATGAACCCATGAAAAATTTTGTGTAATAACTACTAAAAGAAAATACACAACTCAGTAACTTTAAAAGAATGCAAGAACAATGGAAGCACCCCGTCACGATTTTCATTTTTCATTTCTGGTGGGGAGGGAACTGACGACCATGGATTTTGTCACGCCATTAGTGAAATGGTTCTTTGCAGAGCTCATTCGGTCTCCTTTAATAATAATAATAATAATAATAATAACAATAATAATAATAATAATAATAATAATAATATTGGATAAGCAAATCCACAGTTATGTATATGTACATAAATTTAGAGATAGTCCTTTTATGTTTACTCGGTTGAGGTGCTACATCAACACGTCAGACTGAAAAGGGGTACAGAACAAGTTCCCGAAAGCTATCTATGCTGATTTATCTTTAAATATATGTACATATACATATCTGTGGATTTGCTTCTCCATTTTAAGACTCACGCTACCATGAGTATTTTTCAATAATAATAATAATAATAATAATAATAATAATAATAATAATAATAATAATAATAATAATAATAATAAGTTAAGTATACTTTAGTTTAACCAGACCACTGAGCTGATTAACAGCTCTCCTAGGGCTGGCCTGAAGGATTAGATTTATTTTACGTGGCTAAGAACCAATTGGTTACCTACCAACGGGACCTACAGCTTATTGTGGAATCCGAACCACATTATAGCGAGAAATGAATTTCTATCACCAGAAATAAATTCCTCTTATTCTTCATTGGTCGGTGGGAGATTCGAACTCGCGGCCAGCAGAGTGCTAGCTGAGAACGGAACCCGCTCACCCAACGAGGAAGTAATAATAATAATAAACAGAAAATGATAATAATAATAATAATAATAATAATAATAATAATAATAATAATAATAATAATAAGAAGAAGAAGAAGAAGAAGAAGAAGAAGAAGAAGAAGAAGAGAAGAAGAAGAAGAAGAAGAAGAAGAAGAAGAAGAAGAAGAAAAAGAAGAAGACGATTCTCTCTATCTCTCTCGCCTGCCCAAGACGGCCAATTATCTCTCCTGGATGGCACTGAAAGCGGAGAAAGACACATGCAACACGGCCAAGGCAACACCTGTGCCAGGTGGGAAATTCGAGCCCCAGAAATATAGCGATCAATTTTATGGCCGCTAAAGACTCGTTAAACTTGAGGCGACTCTTTATAGCGTATTCTGGAGAATAAAACGAAAGGATAGGTTTATTACAACGCCATCTAACGGGAAGCAAAGGAAACTGCGATATCTTTCATTACTTTACCTCCTATTACTTCTTCCTAATGAGCACCATACACTTTGGAAGCTTGAATTTCAAGTCAATGTTCCCTGTGGGTTCCATACAAACAGGGTTCATCTTCTGAATAATAATAATAATAATAATAATAATAATAATAATAATAATAATAATAATAATAATAATAATAATAATAATGGAATAAACGGGGTTCGATTTAATAAAACTTCTCAAGCACGTTTAATACGATTTCCGTTCCACGACTAAAATAAAAATAAATAAGTGAAAAATGCGGCGAATTTTCTTGGGCGCAATCGAGTTTTCTGTACAGCAGCTACAGCTTATAACCAAGGCCACCGAAAATAGATCTATTTTTCGGTGGTCTCGGTATAATGCTGTATGAACCGCGGCCCATAAAACTAACCAATGCCCGGTGGTGGCCTATCCTATATCGTTGCCAGAAGCACGATTATGGCTATCTTTAACCTTAAATAAAATAAAAACTACTGAGGCTACAGGACTGCATTTAGTATGTTTGATGATTGGAAGGGGGAAGTTCGACATACAAATTTGCAGCCCTTTAGCTTCAGTAGTTTTTAAGATCTGAAGGCGGACAGAAAAAGTGCATACAGAAAAAAATACGGACAGAATAAAGTGCGGACGGACAGACGAAGCCGGCACAATAGTTTTCTGTTGCAGAAAATTAAAATCGCATTTTTCATTTACTTTTAGCGAATGAATAAAAATGGTAGGTGCACGGCCCACAAGCACAAAAGACTAATTAAAATAAATAAATAGATACATAAATAAATAAATAACAGATTGAAGAGTATATCTTACGGTGCCTCTCATCCGGTTGAATTCTGATTTAAAGAACAAACCACAACATACACTTCTTAAGAGATTCTCATCATTTGCATTTTCTCCGGAAGATTAACTTTCTGAAGGTATTAAGAATCAAAAACCTTAATACAGAAGGAATGGTTCTATTCTCACTTGACTGTAAGTTGACCAAAAGTATGTGTTAGTTATCTGATAGAATAAATCGTGCCAGGCCAAGTATATAAAAGTTTCAAAATGAAACTTCCACAATGTATATAAAACTCGGATACATGACTAGTGCTGCCGAAGAGGCAGAAACTTTGTACTATTTAATTAGGTGATAAATAACATTTTCAAGTTAGCGAAGCCTGAAAGTACACTGCATAAAACGATAAAGCATGGAGAATAGAATAGCATATAGAATTTAGGCCAAAGGCCAAGCGCTGGGATCTATCAGGTCATTTAGCGCTGAAAGAGAAATTGAGAGTAAATAGGTCTGAAAGGTGTAACAAGAGCAAAACCTCGCCGTTACATGATGAATCAATTGGTAGGAGGGGGTGGAAAGTGGAAGAAAGAGAACATGAACGGAGGTACAGTAAAAGGAATGAAAGCAGTTGTAGCTAGGGGCCGAAGGCACGCTGCAAAGAACCTTAAGTAATGCCTACAGTGCACCTGACGGTTATAGATTGGAAACTAGGTGCGACTTAGTGGCTAATTAGAAAATCTTACGTGAAAACAACGGACATCGCCAAGTGAAAGTCCAGTGGCTTTCTTGGAGGTCAAAATCCACAGAATGAATAACTGAAAAAGGATTGAAGAGGATCGTCTCTCTTGGAAAGAAGGCAGCAGGAAGCCAATCGAATACGTGGAAAGGTGGAAGATATAACCAGGCGATATCAAATTGTCATATAAATTTAAAATCACTCAAGGATGGAACAATAAGCAAAATGAAAGCCACAGATCTCATGAGAATATGAGAGACTTGTCATAAAAGAACTAAGATCTTATGACACAAGATTCTTAGCTTATCGCGAGAGAGAAATTCAGGGATGAGTAACCAGCAACCATAAAAGAACTTAGTAAATAACCTGTGTTGTTAAGTCATCTTGGCAATGAAAGACTCTATAGCTGTCCCAAGTCAAACACAATAAGAGAATAGGTATAAGAGAATTACTATATGTATCAAAGGTACTAGTTTCTAAAGAGCATGAGCTAAAACCAGGGTCGAGAAGTGGACAGTATGGAGACTTTTATAGCGGCACACCTGCACAAAACTACGAACGCGATCACGACCGTAAATGTTATTAAGTTTCAAGTGATTCGTACCCTCTAAAGACAGACTGATGGTGATCACGGAACGAAACAGCGGGCTCATGGCAAAAGTCGACTGGGAAGGAAGTTCATCTGCACTTGAATCGTACGTGAAAGATTTAGCTGTAAACAAGTCAAAAATAGTTTTATAAATCTAGATAGTAACTGTAACAGAATAAAAGCGGGAATAATAATGATTTACATATACACTAAAGCTGCTCTTTTTTTTAAACCTGTGAGACTTAAGGGTCAATGCTACTTAAAAATAACAGAATTACTCCTATGATATATTATATATATATATATATATATATATATATATATATATATATATATATATATATATATATATATATATATATACACATATATATGTATGTATATATATAATATATATATATATATATATATATATATATATATATATATATATATATATATATATATATATATATATATATATATATATATATATATATATATGTAATAAACAGAGATGCTTCCAACTGAAAAGATATTCCGATATTTAAGAATTTAAAGTTCGGGATAAAACTTAAAGCTAGTAATAATAAATAATAACACTGATTATAACTAAATATTTTCCAATTTCAAATAGAAAAAATCGCCCAGCAACAGAATCAGGCATGAATGAAATAAAATCAACAAGACAATATACTCGTGAACATATATGCATCAAATTTAACCTGAAAAAGAGGAACACCTACAACAATACCAGTGCTCATATCTTGGTGCTACTTTTAAAACCGAAAAGGTGCAGCCGATAAGAATGTACTTCCATTTTCATTCTCAATTCTTGGGCTCTGCTGAAATCCATGGCTGCTTGCACAAGGGGCTTCCCCTCTCCTCTCTCTCTCTCTCTCTCTCTCTCTGTGCCTGCAATTTATCTCTGCGCAATCTCAACCGAGCTCTGTGAACATCATAACCGACATACACAAGCGATGAAACTCGCTCTATGATTTGCAGGTGACTCCGACCATTCATCAACAAACTACGCAACAAGGCCATACTTATTTAAATGTGGCAAGTTCATACCGTAGAGTTTACCAGTTGCCGTAAGACTAATGCGAGGCAACATACTGAAAGTCAGAATTCATATCAGTCGAAAGTTGCTTTATGCATCTTTACAGGATGACAATCATTACGTTACTAAATCAGATTCCTATGCGCATGTTATCACACAGATTGTCACTGAACTCTGTTCAGTTCCTCGACAACGGTAGCATTATCCATCAAATTTCCAAATGCTGGCTCAGTTTTACAATATAAAATGACAATACGTAACTAAGCCCATCGATAGCCAAAATACATTACTTGCCAAGAATAGTTCTAGATGGGAATTTTTCATATAGCCATACACACACAATAACTAGAAGCAAGAAAGATATAAGTATTTCAGGTGGTTAAAACTCTTCTATTATTATCTAAAAATATACAGTATAGTATATAAAAATACTCATGAAAGCACGATGCAAGAAAAAAAGACCTATTCGCCTTTATTTACTACGCCATGAGGGCTCCTCCTAAGCCCCCCCAAACAACCCCAATTGCCTAATGTCTGCGACAGACAATGACATTTCTCGGGATACGAGAGAGAAAAGGACATCCCTAACCTATTTCTCCGCCACATTCAACGAGAGACGTCCCTTTATTTCCAATTTCGACGGCTAAAAAAGGGTGTCTGAGGAACTGAAAGACTCTGCCTTCTCTCAATAAGTCTGTAGTAACCCTCTTACGTCCAACTCTCTCTCTCTCTCTCTCTCTCTCTCTCTCTCTCTCTCTCTCTCCGCTGATGAAGAGAAAGTCAAGTTGGTCGGTTGAGCGATGCAATGCTCACTAGAGGTTTCGGTTTCCGCGCAAAAACACGACTCTTTCGTGCCGCATTGTCCCTGTGCCACATATGCAGGTTGTACAAATCGGCGCTTATTTTCAGCTGGTTGAATTTGACCGTTGTTATATTTTTCATATACAAAAAGTAACAATTCAGTTTCCTACAAAATTAAGAAGATCAGAATTAAAATCAAAGAGCATATAATACTTTCGATGATGAAATCACAATCCGTAAGTATTTGATCTTCATGAAACCTCCTTGCATTACTTTTAATAAAGAAAGCTTGTACGTAAAGTAAATGCCTTCTCATGATACATACCAACAAATGCATATATCCACAAAATACATAACCAGCAAACGGCAGTAACAGATTAACTACAGCTTTTTAGTCTATCGATCATGAAAAGCAGAAATAGTGAATTCGTCTTCAAAACACAAAGGCCGATTTCTTCTCTGGAGAACATGACAGGAATTAAGGGAATACGGCAAATAGGTGGTACTGTAACACAACCCCGATTATCAATATATTTTGATGAGCACGAATCAAAGAAGCGTCAAAGTTCTTTACAATAATAATAATAATAATAATAATAATAATAATAATAATAATAATAATAATAATAATAATAATAATAATAATAATGTACCAACTCCAGTAGCATGATAACAGTAAAAAGTTAACATCACGGCACTTGAACAAAAGGCGGTGACACCATTATATATATATATATATATATATATATATATATATATATATATGTATATATATATGTATGTATGTATATATATATATATATATATATATATATATATATATATGTGTGTACATACATACATATGAATAACACACACACATATATATATATATATATATATATATATATATATATATATATATATATATATATATATATATATATATATATATATAATGCAGCTCTAATGAGCAAAGCCTGCAAAAGGTTAGCAGCAGCGCAAGTGATGAGGTCTTAGTAGGCGAATGAAGCAACTGCGAGGCTGTGAAAGTTGTTTGCAAAGGAGAGTCTACCCTTGAGTCTTCTGTTGGACGATAAATTAGAAGAAAAAAGTAATTAATATTTTTTTCCGGATGCGGGATGAATTATTAATCTTAAATTTTCTTCCCGTTAGCTGACTGAATAAATGACGGTATCAAAAAGGCGTTACAAAAACCTTGGTCATCGATGCCATGTTGTATTCTTGCATGGTTTTCAAGCAGCAACCCCCCCACAACAACATAAAAGAAGTTGCATATTTGTTTGCAATATCAGTTGCTGTTTACTCAAGATATTGTTTAAGAGTCAAGCTATTGTTTAAGAGTATATATAAGAGTCAAGCTATTGTTTAAGAGTATAAATAAGAGTCAAGCTATTGTTTAAGAGTATATATAAGAGTCAAGCTATTGTTTAAGAGTATATATAAGAGTCAAGCTATTGTTTAAGATTATAAATAAGAGTCAAGCTATTGTTTAAGAGTATATATGAGTCAAACTATTGTTTATTTTCCACCTACTAATACCTACTAATTCATCCACTTATTTACTTAATTTTAAGAGTAGATAAAGGACTGAATGCCCACCCACGACACAAGCCAAGACGAGCTATACGGTTATAAAATGGGAAAAACCTCTCGGGATAAAAAAAAAAAAGGAAAGGAACGACACTCTCCATGAAAGGACAAAAAGGCGTCTCGGGTTAACTCGTTCGAGAACCAAGTTTCCGCCATCACGCGGCGAATCCAAGGTCGACTCCTCTTCGAAGTGTTAAATTTGTTTCAAACTCAGTTGCTAGGAACCCCAGACCACGGGGAATGTCGTGCAGGCAATGCAATTTAGGAAAGCGATTCAGGGAACACCCGACAACCCCTCGGTTCCGGGACTGGAGTCTTATGTACAGAGCACGACTCGTAACCGACAGCTGATCTTGACCTTTCGCGGCACATTCAATGCTTAGGATAATAGACCTCTGACCTCTCTTACCAGAGTCACGGACAGTCAGGGAACGAAGTATTTGGGAAAGGAAGGGATCATACGAGAGTAGGAATTTCTGTAACGCTTGAGAACATACAATTAATTTTGAAGAGAGAGAGAGAGAGAGAGAGAGAGAGAGAGAGAGAGAGAGAGAGAGAGAGAGAGAGAGAGAGAGAGAGAGAGAGGGGCGTTTTTCTATAACGCTTGAAAACAAACACTTTTTTAGAGCTTCAGTGTATACAATGGAGATTAGAGTACATAATTTAACGTAGGAGTATTGAAATAAAAAATTGAATTGGTTGCTCCCGATGAAATCATCTGAAGAGTGAACAATATCTTCTTATCAATGACTTTCGAAAGTGAAACTGAGTTCTACGCATTTTGGAGGACACAAGGTTATAGGAAGGTTAGTGGGACCAGGCAAGGTAAAGTTCAGTTAAGTTAGGTAATACTGTATGAGCCTAGTGAAGAAATCTGAAACTGAAACAGTTTTTAATACGAGGAAGTTGGCGGAAAAACGATCGAAAATGAGGTTATTAGGTAAACAGTAAGGAAGAAGTTGGAGGAATAATATAAAATATGAAGGGAAGAAGAATGGAATAGAGTGGAGCAAATAATTCTGATGATGGGAGGATAAGGAAGAAAGAGGCGAGTCACAGAATACCAGTGAAATGAGCAGTCTAAGGAAGCCATCAGGGGAATGTTTAAAGGAATAGTTGAGCCAAATTTCCTATAAGGAAGCGAAGTGTGAATGAAGGAAAAAATAAGGATTGAAGCTGTTGAGATGAAATATTTTTTTGCGGTATACATGGCGTAAGAAGAAATGCAAAGGGTGAGAAATGTAGTGATACATAATAATGATAACAAGCAAGCATAGGCGACTGGAAGGATCGTTATGTCTTAAGACTGGGTTTTCATGGGTTAAAATGGAGGACGGTAGGTTGGTGAAAATATAATTCCGAAGAATTAGAAGGAAAAGAGGAGAGCATAAAGAGCACAGGACTTAATAGAAAAAATAATGGCTTAAATATACAGGAAGAGCAAGAATGCGATGCTGATACACATTCTGTGTTGTGAAAGTTTACTGCACAGGAATTACACCACAACTCGCATTCTAAAGTATTAATGTGACACTGACTGCTGTTGTTTTTATAGACACACACCCCCTGTTCCTCAAAACGATTTGATGTTGAAAATGTTTATATGTAAATTATATACGAGTTGATTCCATACCAAAAGTTTATCAGGAATATGTGCATAATAATGTAATGTAATAGAGTATATATATGTATGTATATATATATATATATATATATATATATATATACATATATAATTTATATATTAAATTATTATGTTTATATATCCGATGATAATATATATATAATTTATTTTCAGTATTAAATTATGTTTATATTTCCGATGAAATTTTAACATTGTTAATTTTCGTGCATATATGCTCTTAAAATCTTTTAATTAGTAATTGAAGTCCCGGGAAAGCATTTCAAAGAAAACAAGTGCCAATTACTTTTGCGTATTTCATACACATAAATATACACACACGTCTACACACAAAAAAACCATCCACTTACAACGCAAATATCACTTTCTGATCAATCCTTTATCATCAGACCTTTTCACCCGCGTATTTCCTACATAAATTCTCGATACCGAAATCAGCGAAATCTTATACAGTCGTTTTCATTAATTTGTCCTGACATAAGCCGAAAATACTGGTTTTGTTTTGTTGCTATATTTTACACGTATTTCATGATCCACCAGAGATAAATAATGAAACTCCACGTCAACAGCGAACAAGAGAAGAAGGAATAAGCGCAGTCGTAAAGAAAACTGATATTGTATCACGAAGCCATAAATTTGATTCAAAAGCAAATTGTTTACGTCGAAATATTGCCCTTTAATAAAGGAGAAGCCAGGACCGCTATTCATGCCACTGCAACAACTTGCGTGTCTCAAAATAACCTTCAAACATTACTCGTCAACAAAAGCCCACGATGCAAGCAAAAGCTAAAATGAATTTCGGGAGCACTTGCTTTTTAATTCACCCTCCCTCTCGAAAGGCGGTTTCAAGCGCCCAACTTAACATTCCTCAAGGTGGATCGAACCACAATAACAGAAGCACCTGGCTGAAAGATTTTTATTTGGACCCCGCGGAGATTATGCATAAATATCATACGTGCTTCTTCTTCTAAGCGAGAGAGAGAGAGAGAGAGAGAGAGAGAGAGAGAGAGAGAGAGAGAGAGTGTTCATGCCCGTGCGTGCGCTTGATTGAGTGTCTGTGCGGGGTCACGTGCGCATGGCAGCGAGAAGACACACGAGAAAATGACGATAGCACTACCTTAACTGAAACATTACTTTTTCAATTGTAAAGTAATCTGTAACAGTTTGGGAAAACTAGAACTGACATCAGAGAGAGAGAGAGAGAGAGAGAGAGAGAGAGAGAGAGAGAGAGAGAGAGGGGATCGGTCTCACTGCCACTTATGTACTTTGGGATTTGCAGTTCACCAGAAGCACAAATCTCTAGAGACAAGAGTGTGTTCTTTGTTGTTATGCAGATTTTTCCATTTCTGAAAGTAACCACCAGATCTTGGGTTCTTTTCAGAATAGTATAATAAACATCTGAGCAACTGCTACTTCTTTTACTGTTATTATGTCTTTCACTCTAAACACTTTATATAAACACACACACACATATATATATATATATATATATATATATATATATATATATATATATATATATATATATATATATATACACATACTGTATATATACACATATTTCATTATTATTTTAGAATTCAAAAGTTTTTTGTCACCCAGAACTTTAACATATGACGATGTTAAATACAATATTTATACAACGTCTTTTAAGGAAAATGATTGGGCACTATAGTTTAGAAACATTCAGTTCAAGAAATTAGTACGCACAGTGAAACCCCCGAGCCGATCCAACGCAGGAGAAATGACATAGGTCTATCTCCTGAAAAATCCATCGCGTTTCTATCAGCCTAAGAAGTTAACTGGGCACCAGGTGTTAATGGTTGACGGGACTAGCAACAAAATCCCAAAACAAATAAGAAATGCGCCGAAGTTTCTTGGGTGCAATCGAGTTTTCTGTACAGCCGCTACAGCGTATAATCAAGGCAACCGAAAATGGATATGTCTTTTGGTGGTCTCGGTATAATCATAATGAATGCTGTATGAGCCGTGGTCCATGAAACCAGTGCCAGGTGGTGGCATACCCCATATACTTGGCAGAAGCACGATTGTGGCTAAATTTAACCTTAAATAAAATAAAAACTACTGAGGATAGAGGGCAGCAATTTGGTATGTTTGATGACTGGAGGGTGGATGATCAACATACCAATTTGCAGCCCTCTAGCCTCAGTAGTTTTTAAGATCTGAGGGCGGACAGAAAAAAGTGCGGACGGACAGACAAAGCCGGCACATTAGCTTTCTTTTACAGAAAACTAAAAGCCGTTCCAATAATCAGAGGTTTAAGAGAAAAGGCTAACTGACTGATTGATTACGACTACTAAAACTGGCGTCACAAAGAAAAGGCTAAAGTTTTATGTATGTATACAAGATTTCTCAACTTCACACTTCTTGAATACAAAGCCTTGAATTCAAAGTGAAGAAACTTCAATTGCCAGTGAGGAAAATCGAACTCTAGCACACTGAGGTAGGTGTAAGATTAAACCAAAGCACTCCACCGCAAAAGATATAATTATATTGTTGTTCATACATACATATACCTGTCGAATTTATACACATTTTGTTAGAACTGAAACAGACTAGTCCTCATGATAGTATCATAGTATTTTTATAAATACACATATCTGGTAACAATGAGAAGTATACATACATACATGACATATATTGACATACACACGTATACACACACACACACACACACACATATATATATATATATATATATATATATATATATATATATATATATATATATATATATAAGCCTAACAGCCATAGAAACTGCGATAGTGAAGATGGGTCTATTCCAGCTCCATCAAAATATTAAAGATTTAGACATATATATTTGTGTAAGCATGTACTGACAGGAATAACTTACGCCCTTCTTCGTGGACAAGTGCTTTAGCTTAACTTCATCGCAGCCTAATATGTGGGGGTTTCTTCATCTGATCTTCATTTCGGATTCAAGGCTTTGCAGGGGCAGGCATGATCACAACATGATAAATCCAGAAAGTAATTAGTTATTGTGGCTCTAACAAACACCTATAGGCCTATGTCTGATAAAAAGTCTGACAGGATTGGGGTATCGTTAAGAGACATGTTAAGACAACACAACTTGCGAACGCACCATAAACAGTAAAGTTCGATGGAGTTATAGACGTACCAGTGACAGTAAATATTTATTTAGCACTTTTCATATCATAAGATTAGCTCTTGCAATAAGAGTAACCATTATCATATAAAAATGAAATAAGCGTATTGATTTCGGTTTCTAAAATCATGGCCAAGAGTTGAACAAAATAAAACAAAATAAAGAGGGAACTGACAAAACTGTATATTCTAAAACTACGCAGTCGACGGGTGAACGACCCCGTTCCAGCGATAAAATACACTGCCGTACTGAAACTTTGTAGTATAAGCAAATAACCCAACGCATTACGGATTTACAATGAAACAATGCGCATTTGGGCGTTTTTTGAGGGAGACTTTACTTAAAAAAAAATTCTACATACTATGTATAAATTTTTAGAAGTCTTAATTAATCCCTTTCGAATAAACACGGAAGATACATAACTCTCCCTCTGAGAACAAACGAGGACAGAATTAATTCAGTCACAAAACAAACCTTACTCCAAGGCCTACGTTTTCCCAAGGACCTTGCATAAACAACCAGGGCCGGGTCTGCACAGGATACAATGCAGACCATCTCTGTAACCCAAAACACACACACACACACACACACACACACAGAGAGAGAGAAAGAGAGAGAGAAGAGAGAGAGAGAGAGAGAGAGAGAGAGAGAGAGAATGTCCTTGACTCTAGTTTGGTGGTGAACAAAAAGTTCCCGCTAAACATTTTATGACGTGCTAGGTATTTTAAACACCCTTCTAACATATCCCAGAAACAGGAAGTGATAGAAAATGACATAAAATTTCAAAGTTGTTTCCAGTGTTGCATTAAGCATATTTTGCTACAGGGGTTGAGCATTTCAGACTTTAAATCTAAAACGCCAAACTCGGTAGCGATAATGATCTCGAAAACGATTCACGACGAAAAGTATTGAAAAATGAGCCAGGAATGCGTTGTACGTCTGCGACCTCGTGCCAGACGTACGAAACATGTAAATAAACAGAGATTAGCGCCATAACTCAATAAAACATCAGATCTCACCCACACATCTGAGTTACTCATTAAACCCTTGTAAAATAGAAAGTGAAGAGAACAATCTCCGTTGATTTAGAAAATATGAAGGTCGTAAGCGTTGATCTCCAGTACAACAACTCATCCCGTAAAGCCGAGGAGACGATCTCAGAGTCTGCAAAGCTTGCCAAAGCGAGCGAAGGTTCACTACCCATGCCAATGAGTACGTTGAATGGAATCCTGCAGCCTCGCTTTTCCTACACATTTCTGAGATGGGTTCACTTGACCATCATACTGTGATAATCCCATGCAACTGCTCCTGAAATCCGTCACCTGTAACTGTTATCTATGTACAGACCGAATGAAAATTTCACAAATGGCCAAAGTACCAAGTGACCCAACTATGTATGAGGGTCTTTCATTACGCCTCATAATACTTATATTTCCCGACTCTCAGACAGACGTCTCCGCTGATCTCACACCCCCACATTCTCAAGACCCCTTCTCTCTCTCTCTCTCTCTCTCTCTCTCTCTCTCTCTCTCTCTCTCTCTCTCTCTCTCGTAGAGAACGCAATTTGAATTTTACTTCGTGAGAGGCTGGCTTATTGGACATCCTCTCCCACCATGTGAGAGGCGTAGCGTCTGTCAACTGACATACATTATAAGAGAGCTCACAAAAGGCTTATGGTCTCTTGGTGGAACAACCCTTCTCTCAGTGCGGGATCAACACTTAACAATTACAAAAAAAGAAGACATCATCAAAGTATTAATTAGCTTCAGATTACCTTCAAGGAGCTAAAGAAAACATCCAAACTTGCTTTTAAAATGCACCCATTTCGGCGAGCTGGCTCCATTTGTTTACATAAACTTGACTTACGTCTTACCGTTACTAGGTGTAGCATTCAGCAACACCCACACTAGCACCCATGAGAGAGAGAGAGAGAGAGAGAGAGAGAGAGAGAGAGAGAGAGAGAGAGAGAGAGAGATACTAATCTAGGATCACCAGTAGGAGAAAACTTTAATCACCCAAACTTAGGCTTCATAAAAGGCCTAGAGAATGACAAGGCCTAAAATATCCCTGTCATCTTTAGAAACCAAACCCGAAAAGCCGTGATTTCATGACGCCATTACCTGGACATTCTCCAAGACAGGAAGAGAGTGCCAGGTAGCCCTTAGGTCTAACGAAAGACACTCTCTCTCTCTCTCTCTCTCTCTCTCTCTCTCCCAGCACCTTGAGTTATTTCCCATGAATGGTTTTTAAACAGGACAGTAAGAATCTATTACCTATATGAAGAAATGTACATCATATCACTTCAATACGTAGCCTAAAACAAAGGCATATGTGGCTCCTTAAGCTATTACTCTGGAACTGCCGCAAACACCTGACTCCTAAAGCATCTAGCAAGCTTCACGAGTGATTGATTGACTTGTGACTGCTAAAACTGGCGTCACAACATCTCGGTTATTGACACCGGCAAGTTTCACGAAACAACTAAATTTTCAATAGACGTGGGTATTAACCTTAAACTTAACCCTATCCCCCAATTTATCCGGATCATTTCCGACTTACATTATCTTATCGTCATGCAACATAAAACTCGTTAATTTTTGATAGCTTAATATATTTTCTTTACTGTGATACATTTTCTTTTAGACTCCCCTGAACAATAATTTTCACCGATAGCAATAAGTAAACGATTCAAGAATAACAGATTAAGAGAGCCTTAAATACCAAAAAAGCGAATGGGTTCCGTAAAAAAGAAAAATACTGGTAAAAAGGAAAAAAATAGTCTAAAAACACGAGCAAAGAAAGACACTCACCACTTGAACGTCTACAAGAAGTAACGTATCTGGATATATTCGAAAGAGATGGTTTTCAGAAATGTGACCTCTACGGAAACGTACATTATACGGCTAATTAACCACTTGACTGAAACCCTGACTTGGAGAAATGTAGTCTTAAATTAAAGGACACAAGTATGCATATAATTTACATTTATTTAAATCATATGCACCACGCGTTCAGATGGCATAAGAAATACTGTAACTTCACCTGTTATCCCTAATAACTACATTTTCTCTCTCTCTCTCTCACTTCTTACCGCAACAGGAGCCGGTGCATTTCGTCCTCAACTATTTCTTCATTAGGGGTTGGGTAGAGCTCTCGCCTAGCACGCTGTTGGCCCAGCGTTCGACTCTCCGACCGGCCAATGAAGGATTAGAGGAATTTATTTCTGGTGATAGAAATTAATTTCTCGTCATAACGTGGTTCGGATTCCACAATAAGCTGTAGGTCCCGTTGCTAGGTAACCAGTTGGTTCTTAGCCACGTAAAATAAATCTAATCCTTCGGGCCAGCCCTAGGAGAGCTGTTAATCAGCTCAGTGGTCTGGTTAAACCAAGATATACTTAACTTACTTTCGTACTCAACTGCCTTATCTACATAAGGCACGTGTCCTCTTAAACTCTCGCACCGGATAAAATACAGACAGCCCCCACATACCCACTCACCTTGAGGAACACAGCACAGTCTTTTAATTAAATACATATTCTTACTATAACTTACTCATGTCTGTAGTGTATACAGACTACAATGATTAATTAATCTAATCACTCTAACAGACGCAAAGATTCAGTCAACCACTTTCCCACCACGAGAAATTCCCGAATTTTAATGAAGTCTAGTTTTATATAGTTCTGGCCAATGTCAGATCCTTTTTCCCAATGTGTCATGAAATGATTTCAGATAATTTCTGAATTCCTTTCCCCAACTCGTGATTTTAGAATTCCTCTCCCCAACTCATGAAATGATTTCAGATAATTTCAGAATTACTCTCCCCAACTCTCGAGATTATTTCTGATGATTTCAGAATTCCTCTTCTCAGTTCATGAAATTATTTAAGATAATTTCAGAATTCCTCTCCCCAACCCGTGAGAATACTTCAGACGATTTCGGAATTCCTCTCCTCATTTCATAAGATTATTTCAGATAATTCTAAAATTCCTTTCCCCAACTCACGAGATTATTTCTGACGATTTCACAATTCCTCTCCTCAATCATGAAATGATTTCAGATAATTTCAGTATTTTTCTCCACAATTCGTTAGATTACTTGTGATTTCAGAATTCCTCTCCTCCTTTCACGAAATGATTTCAGATAATTCCAGAATTCCCTCCCCAACTCGCGAGATTATTTCTGATGATTTCAGAATTCCTCTCCTGAATTCATGAAATGATTTCAGATAATTTCAGAACTACTCTTTAATGTTTTCATAAAACCATTCCGATTAGATTCCGACGGCCTTTACCCGGCTCTTCATGATGAGATTTCCAGTCTATTTCAAACTCCTCTCCACCGAAATCATGAAACTACAGTATTCCTATTAGGCTCGGAATCCTCTTCTAATTCTTAATTACAACTACCTATTTCAGAATCCCCCTTCCAAGGTCTTCATGGAAACCAGACCTGTTACCTCTTTTGTTCAGAAATCCACGTCCCACCTCTGATTAATGCTTCTTCCCAGGTCTTCGTGAAACTATTAACTAGCCTTCAAGAAACAATGAAATTATCCTTCCTGAAACCATCCCTATTCAGATTACCAATCCTCTCCCCACTTCATGTTAGAAATTATTTTTCATCCACTTCATGTTAGAAATTATTTCTCATCCACTTCATGTTAGAAATTATTTCTCATGATATCAGAGTTCCTGTTCATAGCTTCATGAAACTGTTTCTATAAATTTCAAAACTTTTCACCGCTCTTCAAAAAATCAGTTTGAATAATTTCAAAATCCCTCTTTTAGGACTGCGTGGAACCATTCCTATTAAGTTAAGAGTTTTCCTTCCTAAACCTTCAACAAACCAATACAGTTGCAAGTACTGTTAATTTATAAAATTTGTAATAAAACAAATTTTAAAATGGGATGCATTACGGCACGAAAGTTAAATATATAAGCGTAGAAGGATGTTCCCGAACTGTAACAATTGCAAAATTATATTTACGAATACTACAAACCACTGTAAATTAAAATATAAAAATTCGGGTGATACCTCTTCATTTCACTGTCATATACGAAAAAAGTTAATTAAATCACTGAACTAGATTCTGCGTCAATATTCATATTATAAGTGAAATTAGTACCCCGGGGTTGCAAATATTCAATAAAGTACGTATTATTATTATTATTATTATTATTATTATTATTATTATTATTATTATTATTATTATTATTATTATTATTATTATTATTATTATTATTCAGAAGAGGCACCCTATTCATATGGAACAAGACCACATGGACCACTGACTTGAAATTCCAGATTCTAAAGAACAAGGCATTCATTTGAAAGAACTAAACGGAGGTAACAGGAAATAAATAAAGAAGATATTAATTATTATAAAAAGTATATTAACATATCAATAAATAAATGGATAAGAATGTAAAGAAATCAATAAAGTACAAGGAGAACTGTTTTAGGGTAGAAATGCATTGCATCTTCGCTTGAAATTTTGCACCTAATAAGTGTCATATAAAATTTACATTGTTATTTTCAAGCTATGCATTACCTACATAACCTTGACATATCAACAACATCCTTTCTTTAAAAAAAAAGCCATAATATTTCACAGAGCGAAACGGTTGAGCAAGCTTTTATAAAAACAACAAAAAAGCAGCACTTTCAAATTTCTTTCCAAAGATCCGTTCCCCACAAAAAAAAAAAAAAAGACCTCCTTTGGAGCAATGAACGCGAGATGTCAAGAAAGAAAATTGGATTTGGCAAAAGTAGGAAAATAACACGAATGGAGAAATCTTTTGGGATGCAGAATTTAGGCCAAAGGCCAAGCGCTGGGACCTATGAGGTCGTTCAGCGCTGAAAGGGAAACTGAGAGAAAAAAAGATTCGAAAGGTGTAAGAGGAGGAAAACCTCGCAGTTTCGCAGTTGCACTATGAAACAATTGTTAGAGAGGGTGGAAAGTCAGATGGAAGTGAGAGAATATGAACGGAGGCACAGTAAATGGAATGAAAGAGGTTGCAGCTAGGGGCCTAAGGGACGCTACAAAGAATCTTAAGTAATGCCTACAGTACACCACGTGATATGCATTGACGGCACTACATCTCCCACGGGAGAGAAATCTTTTAAGCGTACCCTGAACTATTTGTTGTGGCGTTTGGTTTGAGAAGATGCACAGCATAAAATATTATGGAGTGGTACGCAGTTGAAAACCATTCCGAAAATAGAGCTACCGCATCCACGTTAACACCCTCCCTCCATCTCTCTCTCTCTCTCTCTCTCTCAAAGGTTTGCTCTCCAGTGAGGAATGGTAGAGGTTTCGTTTCACATGACAAGTATTCGATATATATATATATATATATATATATATATATATATATATATATATATATATATATATATATATATATATATATATATATATTGATTTTTCGTACTGAAAAACACATATTTAATAATTAAAAATCTAAATCGACTCAGGTTATCTAAGATTGACCTTTCCCTGAAGGGTAGGAAATGGTATAATAATAATAATAATAATAATAATAATAATAATAATAATAATAATAATAATAATAATAATAATAACAGTGGAAATTTACTGTAACATCTGCCTGCCAATGAGAAGATTATAGCCTAATAAGAAGAACAGAGAAGATTCTCTACATCTCTACAAACTAAATGCCATTGAAACAGTATTTCTTTTTGATAAAACTACCCTACAAGAGGGTCTCCTTCAAAATAATAATAATAATAATAATAATAATAATAATAATAATAATAATAA
>NC_089745.1:40850489-40855489 GCF_040412425.1 Macrobrachium rosenbergii
AAAAAATCCATTATGCAGAAGAAATTATTCCAATGAAGTACTGGAAAACGTGACTTTTCAAAGGACGACATTTCACAGAAAAAAAAATAATAATAAATAAATAAATAAATAAATAAAAATGAAAAGGGTTTCGTAATTTAATCGTGAATCAAATAAAAGATGAGGTTTGATTCTGGGTCTCCAGAATTGAGAGAGAGAGAGAGAGAGAGGGGGGGGGAAGGGGGAGGGAAATCCATAGGCACAATGCCTGTTTACAGTAAATAGTCCCAGTATAGTAGAAACCACGTGTATATCGTCTTATATTTATTAGTGTCTTGAGTGAATGTAATTTAGCCTTAACACGTGTTTACACATACATGACTAAAGTATGTACTGCACATACATATAAATATTTGCAAGCACGCACACAGACTTAAATATTCATCACAAATTATACATAGAGACATATATACATGTATCTATCTATCTATCTATCTATCTATCTATATATATATATATATATATATATATATATATATATACACATATATATATTTATTTATAAATATGCACACACATATATATACATATATATGGCATATATATACATATAAATATATATGAATTTTATCACATCACCGTGATTCATATACAAGCATTAAGCTACAAATGTCCTTTAATATCCAATTCGCTCTGCCACGGAAATAACATATTTTCATATATGTTAGCCGAAGGGAATTTTTTTTTTTTAGTTGATAAGTTCGTTGTCCCGTGGGCTCGAATCTAGGAAGACAAGAACCCAAGACTACAGTAACGCCTTAAACCACATGGCCATCAAGGCCATATACTATATCTATTTATCTATTTATACACACACACACACACACACACACACACACACACACACATATATATATATATATATATATATATATATATATATATATATATATATATATATATATATATATATGCGGTGGTCCCACATTCAATGCAACCTCACAACAAAATAAACGAGTGACCCAGGTCCTCATAAATATAACCGCGGCATGAGCGCTGCTGCCCCCGTCGTCAGTATGTGTCCCTACGAGGACGGGTTGCGTTCCATCAGGATCCAGTGCGTTCTATTGGCCCCGGTCCTACCGAGGCGACAGGCGAAACCCGGCGCCAACACCCTGTGGAGAGGGGGGTGGGGTGATAGATTGAGGGCACAGATCCCGGGCGGGGGGAAGACGAAGACATAGCGAGCACGGTGTGCATTTATATATGTGTGTATGTTTGTATACACATGCGCTGAATCTCAAGACTATCTACCCTTACTCTGAGGGCAGATACTCCCTTTGGGGCTGTCCAGGTAAGAATGAGGTAAGTAGGTCCTCTTACCTGGGCTTGATCAGATACAAAAATAATTGTCTCCTGTTTACGTGCTTTAAGTATCATCAGCAGCAGGTCTAGCATAATATCGAGAAATCTTGTGACAAATGTCATCGATGGGCTTATACGGTTATTCATTTAAATAGAAACGATACATTTATACTCGCTGACCTTCTCCTGCCTGCCTGGCACAGCAGTTGTGACCTCGACTTCTTCTTCCTCTTTCTTCTTCTTCTTCTTCTTCTTCTTCTTCTTCTTCTTCTTCTTCTTCTTAGGATAGTCCTTTTTTCTCAATGACCGTTAACAACACATCTCGGGTGGATTTAGTTGGCAGAGGCTGACATCTAAACATATGTGTGTGTGTGTGTGTGTGTGTGTGTGTGTGTGTGTGTTGGGGGAGGGGGGAAGGGGTTTAAGAAGAGTTAAGTCAGTGGGTGGGGTGAGAGGAGGGGTGTTGAAGAGCGACTTTAAAGTGTAGACAGAAGTTGTAGAAAAATATACACAAACATACACACACACCCTCCCAAGAGGTGGCCTCGGAGCCATGACCAGCAAATTTGACGAATGTGCGCCGCAGCAAATGTTGCACACGAACCCTTTCTGCGTATTTCCCCACTACGCGAAATGGAGAGGAAGAGGGATTCCGGAGTCTGCAATTAAAAGGCGATGAAGAGGCAATCGAACAAAAGGCCCACAAGTGGCCCTTTCCCACTCGATCCCTCTCGATAACAAACCAATCGTCATTCCTCTGGAGATGAAATATGAGGTCACGTCTTCTTGCATCCTGGATGCTCAGCTGATGTTTGTTTACTGTTTTCTTCCCCTCATGGAATGGAATGGAACATCAAATTTAGGCATTGGAATGGAATGGAATATCATATTTAGGCCAAAGGCCAAGCACTGGGACCTATGAGGGCCTTCAGCATTCAAAGGGAGATTGAGACTGAAGGAGATTTGGAAGGTGCAACAAGAGGAAAACCTTGCAGTTACACTATGAAACAATTATTAGGAGAGGGTAGAAAGTAAGATGGAAGTGAGAGACTATGAACGGAGGTACACTCAAAGGAATGAAAGAGGTTGCAGCTAGGGGCCGAATGGACGCTTCAAAGAACCTTAGGTCATGCCTACAGTGAACGCCGTGAGATGCACTTACGGCACCTCCACCCTAAGGGATCCCTCTCGCGAATACGTGAAACCTCTTCCAGTAAATCATAAGGCGGCAACTCCCTTAAACAGAATGAAAACGTAGATGAATTATAACTTCAAAGTTCCTTTCAGTTGGAACCTTCAACGTTAAGAGTCACAATTTCAGCAAAAGAAACAAATCTGCAAAAGGATCATTAAATTATTCTGCCTTATAACTAACAAATAGAAAATGCTTTAGAAACAAATCGGAGAGTAGTTATTCTTAAAAAAGATGCAGTCCCTCGCAAATGTCCCGCATAGGCCAATTATTATTAACAATTATATGCATAATAGACTTTTGAAAACAAGTCTTTCGACAAGGACAGGATTCACTGCTTTTACATGCGTCTTATACAGTATATCTATCTCTCTTCAACTGCGCAATATCTTTTTTTTTTTTCTTAAAATCAGGAAACTAACATCACGACAACGCCTGAAGGAAAACAGACTGCTTAAAAGCTAATGGAAAACAGAACATGCTGATATTATAATGGATGCGCATTTTCATGAATTCGAAGAACAAACAAAAGTTCTATCTGGAAAGCTTGGGGAGCAAGTGCATTTGTTTTCGAAGATCGGAACGGCTAGAAACCTCATGAAAGTAACTAAACAAGACTATGAAAAATACGAGGAGAGTTTGGCTCAAAACTTAAGTTAGTTAGAGTACAATTTGGGCAGAAGACCAAGCGCTGAGACCTATGAGGTCATTCAGCGCTGAAAGGAAAATTCAGGGTAAAAGGTTACAAAAGTGTAACAGGAGGACAACCTCGCAATTGCAATATGAAACAACCGTTAGAAGAGGGTAGAAAGTAAAATGGAAGAAAGAATATGCATGGAGGAATAGTAAAAGGAATAAAAGGGGTTGCAGCTAGGGGCCGAAGGGACGCTGCAAAGAACCTTAAGTAATGCCTACATTGCACCACGCGTAAGGTGCACTGACGACCCTCCCTACGGGGGCTAAGTCAGTTACAAACCCAACCTTGAGAGAGAGAGAGAGAGAGAGAGTAAATCAACTTACAGCGGTGAAAGAGGATTTGCTGAAGAGGACAAGGGCAAGGTCACTGATTCACGCGAATTGTTTTTGATTCCATGAAGAAAAGAGTCACCCACTCATGAAAGCAATACGGATAAGAAAATGTGCAGTTTATCAACTGAGAAGTCAAGAATTGACGACATCGACAAAAGCATCCAATTTCGCAGAAATAAAATAGTAAATGTCCAAGTGTGAGACCTCTCCAAGTCTGGAGAAATTGGATGCCAGAGCATTCGAAGAATGACGACGTTAAATTTTACACTGAAGAATAGACTAGATCTAGATATGATAGAACAAACATATAAAAATGAATCACCGTGGAATTGGAGAGACGTAATTTCCTGGGTCACATTCAGGTGTACTCGCAAAATTATATTAGTATTTAAAAACGAAGAAATAATGAACTGAGACTTGACCGTGAGCAACAGAAGTTCCCAAGAGGGTAAAGGAAGCAAAGAAAAATGGACAAGTTGGTCAGCTATATATATATATATATATATATATATATATATATATATATATATATATATATATATATATATATATATATATATATATATATATATATATATATGTATATATATATATATATATATATATATATATATTATATATATATATATATATATATATATAATTTATATATATATATATATATATATATAGAGAGAGAGAGAGAGAGAGAGAGAGAGAGAGAGACTCCTAAATGCATAGCAGAAAGTCATGGACAATAATAATTTTGGCTAAAACAGCATAACTTCCAAATATATTTAATGTTTTTTAGGTAACAAAGCAACTACAAATTCTTCTCCGAAGTACCCCTTTATAGAAATAGGAAAAACACCCTTTTACATTATTTGTAGAAACCTTCTTTTAGACCAACACGGGCATGGAATCAGATGTTGAGAAAGTGACTATTGTAGAATTGTGAACACTACAACTACACTAAAATAAAACATGACGATAGTTCGAGGGATTGAAACATTCATATATTTTTAGTAAGGGCTGGATCCAGGCAGGACTTAAAGTGAAGAGTACAAAGCAATAACTGAGCAAATTAGACAGGAAAGGGGGGCCAATTCATACACAAATTATATAGAAGCCAATCTTAAGAGAGTAATCTTTACTCTACAAGAGGAAGATGTAGATTCCCAGGATGGTAGAAATAGGGAAAGCTGAGTAACCACTTCCTGTTTTCATAAAGACCAGAAATCTGTGTCAGTAAAAAGCAGGATCGATTTTCTCCAACTGCAAGAAAACTTTCTCCTTCAAGGTTGAGAAGTACAGCGATTCCTAACGGACTGGACAGAAGTGTGGGCAAAAACACGATGAGAGGCAGCGGCAAGCAATGACTGATGCTCCAGGTAACCTTGAAAGCAAAGCCGAGGATGAGGAGCGGCCAAACCCAAGACGCAGCGAGAGAGATCTT
>NC_089745.1:40857989-40905489 GCF_040412425.1 Macrobrachium rosenbergii
TATATATATATATATATATATATATATATATAATATAAATTCTTGATAAGAAGCATATCTTAAAAAGAACTCTCAATGGATACTGAACCCTGATCTAGCAAATGTTACAAAGATGAAAATTACATTCTACAAAGTCAGACGAATACCTTCGTTGATAAATTTGGCAAACACCCTTACATTATGTGCACATCAAGCACAGTTGTTTTCTCATTGAACCAATAACAAATAGAATGCATGTTACCATGAGGTGACAGCGTACATTAAATCAATCTCAGATCAAATGACAAAGCAAGTGCCCTCATACTGAATTCGCTGACCAGCTTGTATTGAGAACTGATTTACTTGTAATGGAGAATATTACAGCCAGAACCCTGATATACGTATTAGAGAAATTCGAAGTATAAAAAAGCTGGCTCGCTAAGAGTGCGCTAGGGAATGAGACGCCTTTAAAAACAGATCTTGCTACGGCAGTCTGTTTGACTGCTTATTTGTCTCTGCTGGTATGCACACACATTTATACATGTTGGTGCGGGCATTTTTATGTATATACGCAGTGTAGGTTTAGTGTGCCCGAACAAGTATGGAAATCTAGACACACTTAATAGGAGCAAATTGTGGCTAGATTTCCATACTTGTTCGGGCACACTAAACCTTAAATGTTTATATAGTGTGGAAAAGTTATCGCTAAAAGCAATTGCTTCGGTGGCATTAATAAGATTTTTGCAGAAATTTTCATATCGTCGGAGTTTTTTCCGATTCTCATGCGCCAATCTTCGGTGAAGAATACACAAACTTCAATCTTCCATTTATTGTATGCTAAAGTATTATTAACTTTAGAAAAATCAGTCTTGGCACGAACGTAATTTCTGCACAGACAATAAACATAAAACACCCGACAACAGAAACTCATCAGAAATGATAAAACAAAATTCCAGTTCAATAAATCATTCTTTTGGGCTTCCTGCCGAGCATTTACTAAACCTAAAACGCTGAGGAATTTATTGAAATATTCCTAAAAGAGAAGAGATCATAAAACCAAATTCTAGCTAAAAAAAGTGTTCTTTTGGGCTTCTTGTTAAGCTTTCACTAAACCTAGAACGTTCAGGAATTTAATGAAATATCCCTAAATGAGACGAAAAAAAAAGAAAGAAAGGTGGGTGGGCCAAGATACAAATCCGGCCAGGAGAGGTTGATACCTCTCAAGTAGGAAAGGTGGTAGCTACAAGAGTTGACTGAAATGTAAGGAACAACTGTTACAGAGGGAGGGTTGCTCCGTGAGGAGATTAATGTATGGGTGGTTAGGAGCAGACAGAAGAAGGCGTCTTGAAGAGAGAGAGAGAGAGAGAGAGAGAGAGAGAGAGAGAGAGAGAGAGAGAGAGAGAGAGGGGGTTATGGTTGATAGAGAGTAGGGGATGGAAAGGTGGGACGGGTGGTAGTGCCTATCTAAACCTTGTCCCCAAGAGAGTCAGTTCACGTCAGCTTCTGTCATCTTTTCTATAGAGGCGTAATCAACGACAATTCGACAACCCTTCCTTATCTGAGGTATCTTGCATAAACTCTACTCCCACCCTACCCCACCCCCCACGCCTCCTCGGAGCCTGGCAAGAGACCCACACTCTTACACACTCCTTATCAACGATGTAAGATCAATGTAAGATCGTCAAAGTGCAGAATTTTACAGGGCTTTCTAATTCTACATGAAAAAAAAGTGATACTTCGAGCGACAACGACAACGAGTGCACAAAATACGCGAACATTCATTGCGAATCACATTTGTGCTTAGTCACTCAGTTTAGGACAAGTGGCCCTCTCTCTCTGTCTCTCTCTCTCTCTCCCTTCACCAGAGAAGAAGTATCAGGGACATTGGCAAGGCGAGGGGAAGAGGGAGAGGGGGGGAAGGGGGGCGGTCTGTGCCCTGGGTGTGGAGGGTATTGGTGGTGGGTGGGTCATCAAGGCCAATTTTCACATCTCGGCTTCAGTCATGCCTATTTATAATCAGCTTCGAAATAATAGATATGATGGAGGAAATCTAATGGCAATTTAGATGATTTACACATTAATTTATCTTTAAAAACAAAGCCATCCTTTTACTAATCAATTTGCCTTTAAAAGCAAAGGCATCCATTTACATATTTATTTGTCTTTCAAAACAAAGGCATCATCTTACAAATCAACTTGTCTTTAAAAACAAAGGCACCCTTTTACAAATCAATTTGTCTTTCAAAACAATGGCATTCTTTTACAAATCAATTTGCCTTTCATAGCAAAAGCCTCCTTTTACAAATCAATTTGCCTTTCAAAACAAAGGCATCCTTTTACAAATCAATTTGCCTCTTAAAACAAAGGTATCCTTTTTAAAAATCAATTTACTTTTCAAAACAAAGTCATCCTTTTACAAATCAATTTCCTTTCAAAGCAAAGGAATCCTTTTACAAATCAATTTGCTTTTAAAACACAGGAATCCTTTTACAAATCAATTTCCTTTTCAAAACAAAGGCATCCTTTTTTACAAATCAATTTTCCTTTAAAAAAAAAACAAAGGTATCCTATTAAAAATCAATTTATTTTCAAAACAAAGGCATCCTTTTACAAATCAATTTTCCTTTAAAAAAAACAAAGGTATCCTTTTAAAAATCAATTTATTTTCAGAACAAAGTCATCCGTTTACAAATCAATTTCCTATCAAAGCAAAGGAATCCTTTTACAAATCAATTTCTTATTCGAAACAAAAGGAATCCTTTTACAAATCAATTTGCCTTTTCAAAACAAAGGCACCCTTTTACAAATCAATTTCTCTTTAAAAAAAACAAAGTTATCCTTTTAAAATTTGAACACACGAAGTATGAATCACGCCTATATCTCCCCCAAATCAATTTCATATCAAACGGAAACCCCGAAATAGACATTTTTCCCTCAGTGAGAGGCAACGATGAAAAAAAACTCTCGAATCGAGAATCATGCAAAACACATATTAGAAAAGAAAGACGTGTAAGGTTATTATTGCCATGTTGTCAACATAGGAAAACATCCTACATGGAGACTGCGCGCGTGGTCAGGTCAGTCTGATGTTAAAGTGGTGACTTGCAAGCAGTGTTTGTAATGTCCCGAAACTAAATTCAGTATTTCCATCATCATATTCTAATGCGACAGTAAGAGAAGTAAAAACAAACTATGCATCCATGACTTCATCCTAAAAAAAAAAGCACTATGTACGAAAATATTACTAATACCGATAAACACAGAAAATACAGAAGCCACGAGAAAAGACAGTCCTGTATTTCAATATAGCCAATTGGTCATGACAACAGTTTCGTTACGAAAAATTTTTTTTTTGGACAAAAAGGTAACCCTGTCGTTAAATATAAAATTTCACTTAGAAAATAAGTGAACATAAAACCTCCCTCATATATATTAGTAGATAACTCTTCTCAAATAATGTAAGAAACTGAATGGAAGAAAAATAACAGGTAAAATTTCATGGCCGGCCGTGTTATGCTTGTTTCTCATTCATTTTTAATTCCCGTCTCACCACCAGTTTGTTTTCTTACTCCTTCACTACACAGTGGCAAAATTAAGCATATACAACCTAATTCTGATGAACAGGACGGGAATTTATTATAAGGAAAGAAATCTTTCAACTTCATTACCAGATGAATTCTACTGACATAGAGGAGAGAAATTTCTAAACCAAAAAGTCAAAGGAAAATATAAATTCGTACTGGATCTAGTGCAATGGAGTGTCTGATTACTAATTACCTGCTAACTGACTAAGCCTTTATAATCCTTTGCGGAATTCAGGATTCTTCATGAAACTTACATAACAAAGATTTTAACTTTGTAACATAAAACAAGTGTTACCGATCCAGAAGTATCTGTTGCGAACGGCAAAAGGTCACAATAACGCATGAAATACCAAGAGAGTGTAAAATTAGTTATTTAAAATAAACAAAAGCCAAGTTTCGATGAAAACTGAACGTATGGGTTGGAAGGAATTCCTTGTCAAGCTGACAGCAATTCACGGGACGCCAGCTACTAAAGTTTTTTTGGAATGATGAGCTCATTACAATCTCAATATTTTGGCTGAATATGAAGTAACGCGCTGGAAACATAATTATGGTAACAAGAAGACAAAGTTAAGTTTCCGTCATGTTTATTGTGCCGTCTGACATATGTTTCTGTAACCTCTGTCTTTAGAGAGTAAACATGCATTTTTACTAAATAGTTCTTACTTGAACCTAGCAAAGAAGCAAAGCATATTTAGTGAACACCTTAATTTGGAAAAACTTAAAATACGATAAAGTAAACCAAATTAAACCAATACATAAGAGAAACAACAGAAAACACCAAAGAATATCGGTGTTACAATATGGTTCCTTTACTTTGTGGAACCTTTGTCTAAAACTCTCTCATTCGTGCTCGACCGGCACCTGTACTCGACAGGTACCCGTGTGCGACCAGCACCAGTACTGTGGCACTGTGGCACCTGTACTCTTGACACCAGTACTTGACCGGCACCTGTACTCGACCGGCACCTGTGCTCGACCGACACCTGTACTTAACCGGTACCTGTACTTGATCGGCACCAGTACTTCGGCACCTATACTCAACCGACGCCAGTACTCGAACGGCACAAGGACTTGACCGGCACCTGTACCTGTACTCCGGCACCTGTATTCGACCAGCACCATGTACTCGACCGACAGCAGTACTCGACCTACACCAGTACTCTTATCATGAAACCGGATGAAGACAGATTTTTGGTTCGCGTCATACTTTCTCTATCTTCCTTTCGCTCTCCTAAAGCAGCCGATTATTCTCAAAAGTCAGAGGAGCATTTAGTAAGTTCGTCTGACCTGCGGTAAATAAACCTCTCGATGCTTTAATCTGCGACGGTTATCTGCGGCGATAAAAGTTCCTATCAGTCCTCGATTTTCCGTCCTCTTATAGAAAAGGCTTCGCTTGGGCGATGTTAAGATTTAGAAAATATTGTCAAATGTAAGATTAATCACTGCGTTGTTGCGCCATATACAAAAATAAAAACAAACCAAAAATGAAAAAAATGAATGATTCTGTGTTTATGAATCACCGGAAGTATTTACTCTGTTAGGTAATAAAGGAATTTAAAAAGAAAATGAATAATTCTGTGTTCATGATCAAACAATTTTTACTCCCTTCGACATGAAAAGAAGTAAAACCAAAAATGAGTAATTCTGTGTTCATGATTAAACAATTTTTACTTCGTTAGACAATAAAAGAAATTAAAACCAAAAATGAATAAGGCTATTCATGATCACCTAAAATGTTTTCTCTCTTCGATAACGAAATAAATTAAAACCACAAAATGAATAAATCTGTTCATGAACACAAACAATTTCAACCCCCTTCGACAATAGAATAAATTCCTCCGAAACCCCATCTGGATACAAACTGCCTACTTAACATTTCCGCTAAACCAGAGGAACGTGGCGACTGTTTTTTTTCATTTTCTTTTATCATTTTCTTTTTTTTGGGGGGATGGCCACTGATAGCCCTAATAAAACCTCCCTAGGGGCTAAGTATCATCCAGATGACAACATTCGTGGGATTTCTCGAGCCCGTTAATTGAACTCTTGAATGCCCTCTCTGCGGTTTGGGAGACAATGATTTATCGTAAGAGCTATCATCAGCTATCTCATGAGCTGGGGTTCATTATCATTCGCTCGGTCCAACGTCTTTTAAGGGTTTCTGCTTCGTTTCTCTCTTCCATTATTGACAGGATTTTTTTTTTTTTTTTGAGTTTACGGAAAACCAAATTATCTTCTCTAGAAACTTTGAGGATTCAGGTTCCGCGAAGCTTGCCTAATTTTCCAGAATGTTTTTCCGATAACTCTTGGGTTTCACATGGTAGTTTTAATAATCTCAGAATTAACAGAAGAGATTCTTTCCCTACACCCCGATCCTACCAATGAAAATATATTACAAAATTACAATGATTGGACGATACTTTAGAAAAGGAAGACTATTTCTATGCAAGTAAATATAAAGAATGTCAAACGGGTGTCCTAACACCTGTGCGCTGGCTCAGATGTGAACTTGCATCTCTCAATATATTCCAAGTGGTCTTCATTAATATTATGCCCAGTTTTCTGTTCTTCTTTATTCCCGGTTTTCGTGGCAGTCTCTCTGTTAAGTGGACCAGAATTATAAATGCAAATGCCATCTTATTATCAGTTCTGTTCGTATGTCCTTCATCCCGTTACTTAAACCTCCACTCTGTTATATATTGGGCAATGAACGCCTATGTCTTGCAGAGGCTTAAATAATCTAATTAACAATAAAGTGTATCTTTGTTTTTCATGCCCAAAGAGTACAAAAAAAAAAAAAAAAAAATGCAGATGCACGGGCAGAACTTTCAACATAACAGGAGATATTATCCAAAACGATCAAGGCAGGGATGTTGTTATATTAGCCATGAAAACATGATTTCATACAAGTATGGATTCGTAAGTTCTAAAGATTTAATCAAATAATTAGATCATTTCAATTTTGGGATCTCATCTGTATATTTGTATTGAGAGACTAATCGTGGTTTCTGTTCACAGTGACACTGCCAAAAAAAAACCGTTGGATAATTAAAGAATTTCTATATTTTTTATTACTTAGGACCTTCACCACAGTTGCATAAGTAATGTTTTGCTACATCGGGGAGCGGGGGAGGGTGACGTCCTTTCACTTACACCTAGAAACAGTGTTTACACTGCCTTATGTCCTTTATATGCCCATTTCCGTCTTCCTTTAATCTCTAAATAATCTCGGCAAAAGCTCTCTGATTTCTCCTACAGGGGAGCCTCTCATATGCCAATTACCATACAGCAATACCGGTTTCTGGCAATGCCGGACCCAGTGGCCATCTCTTAGTAACCCTTAAATGGCCCCTTGGCAGCGACAACAGCAGCAAGAGACTGAAACCAGTTACGAATCTGCATAAGTATTTAATATACAGTATATCTAGACATCAGGGGTAGTCAAGTCAAAATCCGCTCCGGCGCTCATCGGTTTAAGGGTAGTTAATTTCGTACTGCTCCTTAAAATCCTTCTGCAATGCCGTTTCTGTCAAATTATAATCATCAGATAAAAAACTTAAGCTCGAAGTTTAAGCTCCAAAATCGACAAAGTTTCATTGGACTGTCAGCTGTCAAAAAACTGCATCACCCTGACAATCAGAGTCCAATGAGAAAAAGAGAGAGTATTGTGCTACAGACCAAGTCGACGTAATGCTTTATTGATCAAATATATCCTGGTGTAACACAGTAAATACAGTAAACGAGAACTGAAATTTGACGCCCTGTAATGCTGCAAGCTGGACTGAAAGAGCATCAACCAACTAAGGAAGGTAATTTACCTTGAAGGTAATGAAATGACCTCCAAATTGTTGGCCCGGTCTGAAATGCCAAACAGATGTCCCTCATAGTCTCTGAAATAAATGAGACTGAAGCAGCTTCCGAGGTAGATAGTGAAAAATAAAAAGAAGAAAACTGAATGAGACACAAATTAGCGAGCATAAGAGAATATCATTAAGTAATTGAGAGCAGGACCTTTAGAACAAAAGAGGGAACAAAAGCTGTTCTTTGAACTGGGAAAGAGACAAAGGTAAAGCAGACAGAAATACGAAAAATGGAAAATCGTCGAGAAGTGCTCCATTTATGCCTTCCAACCCCAAAAATTTGGTCAAAATGCTCCATTTATGCCTTCCAACCAAAACGTTTGGTCAAAATACTCCATTTATTCCTTCCAACCGCCCAAAATTTGGTCAAAATACTCCATTTATGCCTCCCAACCCAAAAAGTTTGGTCAAAATACTCGACTTATGCCTCCCAACCCAAAAAGTTTGGTCAAAATACCCCATGCATGCCTTCCACCACAAAAAAAATGTATCAAAGTACTCCATTTATGCCTTTCAACACAAAAAATTTAGTCAAAATACTCCATTTATGCCTTCCAGTTAAAAAAATTTCATCAAACTACTCCATTTATGCCTCCCAACCCAAAACAATTTTGTGAAATACTCCATTTATGCCTTCCAGCCAATTAAATTTGTTCAAAATACTCCATTTATGCCATCCAACCCAAAAAAAGATTTCGTCAAAATAAAACTAAAGAGCGAGAATTTACTCCTTTTGCATCCGTACTGACTTACACTGGCGCCTGCATGTCGATGCGAGAAATGCCGAGAAGACTTCGGGATTTATTTACTCAGTAAACAGAATGAGAAAATTTTCTTCTTTCAAAGCAGCAGAAAATTAAATAACTGAATTAATGAAGACTTGAGGAATCTGATAAACTGCCTTCGATAGACATTAGCATACTCTATCGCTTCGGGAAACGCGAAGTCACCGCGCAAAAGTGAAAATCATTCACGCAGAAGCAATTACAGTTCGCAGATATTCAATGCGAGGAGAGATGACCCCTCGCTTATCCAGTTCAAATCTTACGAGAGAGAGAGAGAGAGAGAGAGAGAGAGAGAGAGAGAGAGAGAGAGAGAGAGAGAGAGAGCATATACCTCGAATAACAAATACATTCAGTTGAGACTGCCTCCTTTTCCTCTTCTTAAGTGTCGCCATAAAGATAAGAGAGAGAGAGAGAGAGAGAGAGAGAGAGAGAGAGAGAGAGAGAGAGAGAGAGAGAGAGAGAGAGCATAAACTCCCGAATAAAAAACATAATCAGTTGAGAACGCCTCCCTTTTCTCCTTCTTACAGTGTCACCATATTTCAAGACAAGACTTTTTAACCGGCCAAGTTACACCATAAATATTGCACTCGCTGTCTCACCAGTTCACATTCAACCTCACCACTTCACTTCCATAAAAGAGAGTTGGCACAACAATTCATTCTTATATTCCTATAGGAAGAATGTAACATGTTTTTCCCTACTGATCCCAAGTCTAATTCGAAAACTGACTTAAAAGGAATAATTAAAATACACAGAATGACTGTGCCCATGTTTTTATGGGCTGATGTGACGCTCTGACGCAATCGTACAAATTCCTTTATCGAATGACATCATGATTCATACTCATGTCAAAATGAGTACGAATGGAATGACATTCACTTGCCAGCGAATAATTATAGGTCACTTGACTTTCCCGTCTTCTCTTCTCTCTCTCTCTCTCTCTCTCTCTCTCTCTCTCTCTCTCTCTCTCTCTCTTTGTCAGTCTATAAGTTCCTGAAGCCTGTTACAATAAGAAAAAAACAAAAAATATCCTACAGAAAGATAAAGATACAGGGCATGGAGAGAGAGAGAGAGAGAGAGAGAGAGAGAGAGAGAGAGAGAGAGAGAGAGAGAGAGAGAGAGAGAGAGAGAGAGAGAGAATTTTCCAAGGAGAAAGGTACAACATTTTTCTTATAAAACATCGACACATTTTTCTTATAAAACATGGACACACATGCACAGGACAGAGAGAGAGAGAGAGAGAGAGAGAGAGAGAGAGAGAGAGAGAGAGAGAGAGAGAGAGAGAGAATTTTCCTAGGAGAAAGGTACAACATTTTTCTTATAAAACAGGGACACACATGCCCAGAGAGAGAGAGAGAGAGAGAGAGAGAGAGAGAGAGAGAGAGAGAGAGAGAGAGAGAGAGAATTTTCCTAGGAGCAAGGTACAACATTTTTCTTATAAAACAGGGACACACATGCCCAGGAGAGAGAGAGAGAGAGAGAGAGAGAGAGAGAGAGAATTTTCCTAGAAGAAAGGTACAACATTTTTCTTATAAAACACGGACACACATGCCCAGGAGAGAGAGAGAGAGAGAGAGAGAGAGAGAGAGAGAGAGAGAGAGAGAGAGAGAGAGAGAGAGAGAGAGAGAGAGAGAGAGAATTTTCCTAGGGGAAAGGTACAACATTTTTCTTATAAAACATGGACACACATGCACAGAGAGAGAGAGAGAGAGAGAGAGAGAGAGAGAGAGAGAGAGAGAGAGAGAGTGGCTTTCGAGCGGACTCATTGACCATGCAAATGGCGTCATTTAGACTGATAGACGGAGGGAAATCAACAACGCTTTATTTTATTTTTTTGTTTTCTTTCGAACGTTAATGTCACTTCTTTTCTACTTGTTTTTGTGAACAAGGATTAATCATACACGATTCAGACTAAACCAAGAAGTATGTTTGATGGAACTAGGATCGTTCAATAGTGAATGTACACAGCAACGTGAGACATGTATTGAAAAAATGTTAATTGACGATATTGATTTCATTAACGGAAAAGATTATATATATATATATTATATATATATATATATATATATATAATATATATATATATATATATATATATATATATATATATATATATATATATATATATATATATATATATATATATATGTGTGTGTGTGTGTGTGTGTGTGTGTATGTATAATGTAAATTTCAACATACACGACTGACAATTTTTAATTGTTTTTAAAACAAGAAACAGAACATAGTAGGTCTGGAACAAGTGTACATAGAAAATAGATTGTAAAAGGGAGGCAAAATAAAGTAAGCAGTCCTAACTAGGGATAGTGAGGAGCAAGTGTAGAAGCTGGTAAGAGAGTTTATCGTTGTTTATGGTGGTTAGTAACGAGAACAAGGTCAAGAATATAAAAGAAAACTTAATCTTTGGAAGCTTGAATTTCAAGACAAAATATAAAAAGGGTTTATCTTCTGAATAATAATAATAATAATAATAATAATAATAATAATAATAATAATAATAATAATAATAATAATAATAATAATAATATTGAACCAAACAAAAACTTCTTTCAGTTTTCTTCTGAAGATGGAAAGAGAAACCCACAAGATTCTTGTGTATAACTTGTTTACTGGTAAATATTTACATATTACTTTGATCTCGAGCACTTTCAGGTCCTAACTGTGACCCTTTTTCAAGAAGACTACTGGGCCTTGAACCAGCCTGACTACCTCATCTCTTGAAAAAGGGTCACAGTTAGGACCTGAAAGTGCTCGAGATCAAAGTAATATGTAAATATTTACCAGTAAACAAGTTATACACAAGAATCTTGTGGGTTTCTCTTTCCAATAATAATAATAATAATAATAATAATAATAATAATAATAATAATAATAATAATAATAATAATAATAATAATACATATTGGCACTGATGACAGAGAATGAGCGAAGAAGCCCGCCATGTAGCAGATAATGCGAAAACTAAAAAACGAAAAGGACATTAAAGTTTACGAACTCACGTGATTGTAGGAGGGAAACAGATAGCATAGTATGTGCTTGAAAGCGCAGGAGGTCTGTGTTTTATCTTCGCAAGATATGCAAATCCTCTGAAATATTTTCAATGAACGCCGAGGCTTCGATCAGATAAAGTCCGAATGAGGTAATGCGATAAGTCTCTCCATCACATCAGGCTACCTTCTTCATAAGAATAGAACGACATATAGAATTTAGGTCAAAGGCCAAGCGCTGGGACCTACGAGGTCATTCAGCTCTGAAAGGGAAGTTGACGGTAAGAAGGTTTGAAAGGTGTCACAGGAGGATAACCTCGTGGTTGCACTATGAAACAGTTGTCATGCAGATGGAAGAAAGAGAATATGAATGGAGGTACAGTAATAGGAATGAAATAGGTCCAGGCAGGGGCCGGAGGGACGCTACAAAGACCCTTGAGTAATGCTTACAGTGCACCACGTGAGGGGCACTGACGGCACAAACCCCTCATGGGGTACCTGCTTTATGAGAGAAAAGTGCTTTTCACAATTGTTTGCGTTTTCGTTTGGAGAATACATGAAATACAGGTTGTAGTCATATACGGGGAATAATTTGGGGTCCTCTGCACTTAGCATTCTGGCCACAAATATTCCGGTTCGTTTTAACCCAACCCTGATCTGCAACCCCACAGCGACAAAAACAAAAACTGCCTCCTCCTGGGCGTGTTCAGTACGGGTACTTTATATTCTGGTCAGTGTCGATTCCCGTTACAAAAATGCTCTAAAGGCTGTCCCTTATGCGAAGATACCAAAACGTTACGTAACGTGCTTATCATGTCTCTAGTGAGAATTGTCTAATAAAAGCATCATAAAGAGCATTTCAGTGCGGCAAATTTGGTTCAGAAAAAACCTAATGATTTTTTCGATTTCTGAATTTTGTTGACGTCCTGATCACCTCGCATAACTAACGTCAGGAAACCGGTCAATCGAGAGATTACCTACTTAAAAAGAGATAGAAGACATTTTGGAAAGGCGTTTTCTTCTTGCGACTGACTTTAAAAAAGTTTTTTATGGCAATTCCTCGTTAAAAAAGTTCGAGCGATAAAGTTAATCCGTCAAATTTATGATCTCTACCGGAGCTTCGTCAGCTTTTCATGGCAGCCTAGATCGCTCGACGATAACCTTGGAATCTACCCCACCTCCCCTGCACCCCCACCAAAAATTAAAAATAATACATTTGTTTCATTTTATGATTTGATGAAATTTCTGCCGTCAAGCCAAGCACTGGGGCACTTTTAGCCACTCAGCGCTTCAGACGGTGAAAAGGGGATGTTGGAGTGGTCGGACAGCAAGATAAAGAGATCCAGAAAATAAAAGATATAGTACAAAGATCTAAAGGTGGAAATAGAAAACAACCTCACAGTTGCATAAGAAGTAACAGCAAGAGAGATTGTTCAGCAAGACTGCAGAAAGAAAGAGGGAATTGAGGCAAAGTAAAAGGCTAAAAAGTGGGTAGGGATAGGGACCGATGGGACGCTGCAAACGCCTTTTACCAATGCCTACAGTGCTCCAAGCGAGATGTAAAGACGGCTCTACACCCACGCCCCGCCACGGGAATGAATACTTTTGTTTAAAGGGCGTTACAATGACCCCGAGTTCTTGGAGTTCAAGTAATGATTATTATAAATGTTATAACATTATGTTTCAATAAACGGAGTTTAAAGTTAAAAGAAAAAAAGCTTAATTACATAAAAATCAGGCTTGTGTATCAGAAGTTGTATTTTGCTGTAAAATTTTATTATAAATAAATAACACTGTTTCAATAAACTGAATGTAAAATTAAAATAAAAAAGCTTAAATATATAAAAACGACAACTGTGTATCGGAAGTTGTATTTTGTATTTTACTGGTAAAATTTTATTCATTTTCATTTCTTATAAGGCGGTCTCCTTGTGACCCAAAACAGTCAATCAAATCTTGGCATTCATCGCCAACATTTTGTCACCTCCCCCCCCGCCCCCAGGGAATTTATCGACCACCTGGATTGGCCCATCGACCCCTAAGGATTGATGTCAGCCACTTTAGGAGATCTGGGGCCCAAGAGCTTTTGGCTGCGAAGACTCTCTGCTCACGTAAAGGGAAAAACGTAAAAATAAAAACTTATTTAAGGCATTGACCGTAATATAATTTTTGCATATTTTTGTTGATTTTAAAACTACAAATTCGATTAGTCTTTAGATCTCGGAATGAAAACATATTTGAAACTTAGTGAAGTATGAGAAAATCGAAGGATTTTGAAAGATAAGTATGATACAGATAAGTATAACAATCATATTAAGCGTTCAATACGGCATCTCGAGTATCAAGGTTTTGTTGTTTAAATCAAAGAAGAAAACTACCCATAAAAGTCGAAACCAAAATAGAATATTGATTACGAAATAATGCAGAGAAGCCCCCACTTTCACACACACACACACACACATATATATTATATGCAAATGAAGCAAACAAAAAAAAAAACGAAACTCACGGTATAATCCTTTGTTTCATTTTCCCATCTTATACATCTGCATATTTAAATTACGTGTTCCGATGTTACACGTGCGCGCGCGCGCTCACACACACAAGCTATATATATATATATATATATATATATATATATATATATATATATATATATATATATATATATATATATATATATATATATATATATATATATATATATATATATATATATATATATATATATATATATATATATATATATATATATATATATATATATATATATATATATATGTGTGTGTGTGTGTGTGTGTGTGTGTGTGTGTGTGTATGAGACACAGGAGTGTGTGTGTGTGCAATCAATCATTATTTCATAAGTGTTTGAATTCGGAGTAAAATATATTCATCAACTTCTGTTTACATATTACATAATGACACCATCGATTTCTCTCTCTCTCTCTTCCTCTCAGCATTAATTTCAAAATGGGGCTCATATAACACCATTGCGCATTATTTTCAAAAAATGTTATCTGCCTGTCTCCCGGCAGATTTAGTCTTATAAAGTAACCGCGTAACAATATATAGTTCCAAACTCATCTTAATAAGAAAATAATTTAAAATACATTAAACAGGAACTCACAACGACAGACAGAAAGGAGCGATACAGCAACTGACAGACATATTAAGGGAACGGCAAGAAGACAAGTAATTACTTACCAGGCACCTACGAAGGGCATCACTCTCTTACCTGCAAAAAAGGACGAATAATAATCAGAATCCTAATAACACTATATTAAATCAGTGATTAAAAAGAGTGGCTCTCCAGATACCATTATCAAAACAAGTGACTTTCAACAAACATTCTTCTATCTGCAAACATTCTTTTATACGGATGTAATTGTCGTTACCTCGTTCTGATACCCCGGACGCGAGTTCGAATCTTGGCCGGGCAAGAGAACATCTTCATTTCTTTCTTTATCTAGGTCTAGGCTTAGTAGTGAATAGCGTTTTCGAAATGTGGAGAAATCGAGAAATCGAGAAGTTGACGGGGCATTGTGGTTATTAAAAATTACATTCGTATCTGGGAGAAAGTGGCCAGTAGATTCTGAACCACCCCCACACACGCACACGCACACACACACAGACATATATATATATATATATATATATATATATATATATATATATATATATATATATATAATTATATATGTGTGTATTTATATATATATATATATATATATATATATATATATATGTATATATATATATATATATATATATATATATATATATATATATATGTATATACTATATATATATACTTACATACATACATATATACATTATATATATACATATATATGTATATATACATACATGTATGTTTGTATGTATGTGTGTCTGTCTGACATTTAATCCTCATCTCGTTGTCCATCCAGAAAGCTTCCCGTTTTCATAAGCGAAGGTTTAAAGACTGTCTTGCATGGGTGACGACCTTCGAAAGAGCATAAAAACTAGTCCTGTTTCTGGGTTTCTCGCTCGGAATACTTAGCTTAAATACTTCGAGTCAGCCTCCCACTACAGAAAAGGCGTTGGTCTCTTTTATCAAGCGTGAATCGCCTCTATACGGGTGAATTACAATCAAAACCGAAAAGTACTAATCTTTCGATTGAAAAAAAAAAAAAAATTATAAATGAAGGTTATGTCAAAATTCTGATTGGAATTTTATGCAATAAATATATAAACGTCGGGGAAAATTCTCTCTGAAAATAAATGAAAATATAAATTGGGCGAAACACACACGCACACACAAAAACTGTACAAAAGTTTAGATTAAAAAAATTATTATAAATAAAATTCATGCCAAATTCTGACTCGAGTTTTCATACGATAAATATATAAACATTTACGGAAATTCTCTCTGAAAATAAATAAAAATATAAATTGGGTGAAACGCAATTAAAACAAAACTACTTTAGACTGGAAAATTATTACAAATCAGTATGCCAAAATTGTGATGGGAATTTTTACACGATAAATATAATCATTGGGGGGCATCTTCTCTGAAAATAATTTAAAATAAAAATTAGGTAAAATACGATGAAACAAAATAGTGCTACACTTGAAATTGAAAACATTATTATAAACCAAAGTCATGCCAAAAATTCTGACGGGAATTCTTATACGATAAATATATAAAGTTGTGAAGATTCTCTTTGAAAAAAATAAAAATATAAATTGCGTACTACTTATGTGGATTATGTCACCAGACATTAAAGCAACACTTTTACAGACTTTGTAGCATTTTGAAATTGTAGTGACTTGACATCAAAGACAGGTTATGCGAGGACTCAATGACTATTATGTTAAACATCCAGCGAAACTACTGTTTAGAGGCCCATACACAGTATCAACTCTGTAAACTATTATTTAGAGGCCCATATATAGTATCAACTCTGTAAGTCAGTGCTGAGATATTCCATTGATGAACATATAAAAATGGCCCACTGCATATGTCACGAATCTTAATTTCATAAGTTATTTTCAGTGCTGTTCTACTCTTCCTCTTCTTAGTTCCTCATTGGAAGGGTGGGTATCGTTCTCAGCTAGCACTCTGCGGGACCCGCATTCGATTCTCCGACCGGCCAATGAAGAATTAGAGGAATTTATTTCTGGTGACAGAAATTCATTTCTCGTTATAATGTGGCTCGGATTGCACAATAAGCTGTAGGTCCCGTTGCTAGGTAACCAATTGGTTCTTCGCCACGTAAAATAAATCTAATCCTTCGGGCCAGCTCTAGGAGAGCTGTTAATCAGCTCAGTGGTCTGGTTAAACTAAGGTGTACTTAACTTTTTTCTTCCTCTTCTCTTAATTTTGTTTGGGCACTCTCTTCCTAGGAAGTGTCTTATTCTGTATAAATCTGTGAACATTTCAAGGAAAAAAATCATATATAGTTTTTAGATACCTGATTTTCGTGCAAAGCTTATAATTAATTTTTTCTTTTGATCTGGAATACACAAAAATCTGTAATATGCTCATATTCATTTAAGTAGCCACACATCGCAGACTCCACATATACAAACAGGTAAGTATAACAGATATTATGGCAGCTACAAGTGATCTGTAACAACTACCAAAAAATCATTCATGACGCATTTTATATGCACACTATTTTTTTTCCTGCCGGGTTGGAGGTTACATGGGAACCGAGGTCAACCTTGAATCTACCGGAATAATGTGAAAAAGCCTTAATCAAATATATACCAAATTTTAAGATAGGTAATCCGCTTGAAAAAGAAAAAATCAAGGCAGGCATATTCAATTATTCGTAACAAAAGACAAAAACAAGAAATTGCTGCCAGTTATGATAACAAGAGACAAGAAATTGCTGTTGGTTATGATAAAAACAGACAAGAAATTGCTGTCAGTTATGATAACAGACAAGAAATTGCTAAAATTTCTGATAACAACAGTCACTGACATTCAAAACAATATATATATAAGAAAATAAGAAAGGGAAAAAAAGCCACCAGTCACTCGACCACGAGCCTTGTAAATCTGTCGAACTAAGCACCACCAGGCGTCCAGTGCCAAGGTGCATCCGCGTACCACAAAGATTTTTCACGCGTGCCAATTTGGCACTCCGAAAGTAAACAGAATAAAAAAGCCAGATCGCCAATGCATATAGTCCTCGGATACTCCCCAAGCTGGTGAGGCATTGCAAACACAAGAAAATTAAAACCTCTTATACAAATGGATACGATGTCTGGTGTTTAAGGGTGGGGCAACAAGCGCCAAGTCTCCTCGACAAAGAAGCTTCCTTTCGTCGGAATTTTATGGCCCCGATTTTAAAGGACCTACTTGGCAGGCATTTGCCACCCATTAAGAATGCTTTCCTCTCTCTCTCTCTCTCTCTCTCTCTCTCTCTCTCTCTCTCTCTACCCACTGTATGGTGGAACTCATTGGGGCCAAAATGCAATCGATTCTATGTCGAATTAATTTGGAGCAACTGTTTATAATAACTGCTCTTGAGAATGACTCCCAATCGTCCTTCCTTTCCTCTCTCTCTCTCTCTCTCTCTCTCTCTCTCTCTCTCTCTCTCTCTCTCTCTCTCTCTCTCTCTCTCTCTCTCTCAAGCACTCGTTTGGAACCAGCAGTTAAATCTAAGTGGACTACAGTAATAAAAGTGGATTACAGTGATAAAAATCCAGCATGTCTAATAACCTTAAAATTAAATCTGGTTGCTAGTCGCGTGTTGTGGGTCGCAGGTAGAGTTTACGGAGAAAAAATTACATACTTATTACCATCATATAATTGTAAACTGAAAGTCTCGACGAAGTAATCCTCACCTCACTAGAGTGAATGTATTCACAATCTCTCTCTCTCTCTCTCTCTCTCTCTCTCTCTCTCTCTCTCTCTCTTTCAAGCACTCGTCTGGAAACAGCAGTTAAATTTAAGTGGATTACAGTAATAAAAGTGAAAGTCAAGTATATAAACTCAAAACTGAGCAATGAACGTTATGCGCATCAAAGTTCAAAATCTTTTAAAAACACGGAAAGACCCCATTTGTATCAAAGGATCTCAGGAGATAAATGGGGTAACCCAAGTCATATAGATGTCTATATTTCCTCTTGCTATATAACACCACAATATTAATAGGAAAGAATAACCGCAACATTCATAATAGAAATATTACTAATTTGAACAGATACACAACTGATCACTATCGCCAATTACTCTGCTTAGCTAATAAGACATTTGTATGATGCAAAAGCTCCTCTGGTGCTTGCCCTTTTCGGGGAGAGAGAGAGAGAGAGAGAGAGAGAGAGAGAGAGAGAGAGAGAGAGAGTCGTTGTCCTCTAACTTTGTGCATGTTAATATGTTTGCAATTACTAGGAGTAACATGACGAGAGAGAATAAATGGACATCAACAATTCCACATTTACATTACCACAGAGAGAGAGAGAGAGAGAGAGAGAGAGAGAGAGAGAGAGAGAGTTAAAGACACTGCGCATGTCCTTGCATTTGATGGCGACCTTGAGTACGGAATTAGACGGGGTTGAGTCATTAAGCGTATGTTGTGCAAATCACCTAGATTTATCTACAACTGGGAATTATCTATCTTCAGATTTAAATAAAAATGTGTTTCATGAACTGTTTGTTAAAATACAAAAAATGCACAAACGAAAGAAAATAACTATTCATCTCACAAACACATTAGGGTCTAGGGCCACTTAGCCTTGTGTAGCATTACGCCGACTGAACAAATTGCATAATTACATGTTTGTGAACTGCAGAGAGAGAGAGAGAGAGAGAGAGAGAGAGAGATGAAGGTCGGCTTTTAAAGCGACCTTCGCAAGCCGTTTATGACAAAAACCGGCAATTACTATTAATGAACATCTTACTACGTAAACACGCTGCTTCGGTGAAAGGTTTCACAGTACCAAAGTTGTTACGCATCATTATTACATAAAAAACTGTATATTAAAACTACTGACGCAACAAAAGGATATTTAAAAACTTTCTCTAAATGCGTGAACACGAATTAGTTCAGGCTTGTTAATCTTTATCTTTATTATTTAATATGAACACACATTCACGGCCATCATGACAAAAGGATTAACAACAATCCTTGTTATTCAATCGTCCAAGTACAGAAGCCACATGAATAAAACGAGTAAAAAATGCGCCGAAGTGTCTGCGGCGCAATCGAGTTTTCTGTACATTGTATAACCAAGGCCACCGGAAACAGATCTATCTTTCGGTGGTCTCGGTATAATGCTGCATGAGCCGCGGCCCGTGAAACTTTAACCACGGCCCGGTGGTGGCATGGCCTATATCGTTGCCAGAAGCACGTTAACGGCTAACTCTAACCTGAAATAAAATAAGAACTACTGAGGATAGAGGGCTGCAATTTGGTATGTTTGATGATAGGAGGGTGGATGATCAACATACCAATCTGCAGCCCTCTAGCCTCAGTAGTGTTCAAGATCTGAGGGCGGACAGAAAAAGTACGGACAGAAAAAGTGCGGACGGACAGACAAAGCCGGCACAATAGTTTTCTTTTCTGAAAGCTAAAAAGCAACGGGATGTAGAACGACACAGAAAAACAAATCGATCAATGAACTGACTGCAAATCATTGTATCTCTCTCTCACATGCTGGTACGCAAACGGACAGTCGTTACGACAACCCGCGGGTTACGTCAACCGAACCAGATACAGGCGGATACGTCAATTGGATACGTCCTTTTTTTCGTGTCAACACGGCAATGAGTATTGATGCGTTTCCGTGGGTGGACATTTATTTTTTTTCCCATGGCCTGAAATGAAGCAATCAGGCAACCAACTCTAACACGATTAACGAGCTTTTCTTGGGCTTAGTATTTTACCCCACTGGGTCAACGTTCGTTCTAAAATTGAATGAAAAAGATAGCACTGTCGCAAAGGATAGTTCGTTGATGAAAATTTTTGTCAGAATAACGAAAACAAATTGAAAAATAAACGAGATAATGAAATAGAGGAAATGAACGAGGCCTACTTTACAATCGAGTATAAATAATAACAAAATCATGATAATTATTTTACAATAAACACTACAATATGAACAATAATCATAAAAAAATTATAAAACCTGGTTGTAATGAAAATAACTACGGGAAAATTTAATGCAAACCCACTTGATACAAATGACAATAATTAAAAAAGACAACAACAATTAAAAAGAGAATGAAGTAAAGGGAAACGCAAGGAAAAACGGAAAATAAAAATAAATAGAAAAACACAACAGTAAAATTCATTTTACGAATGCAAGTCATCGTTCGACGCGCAATTTATTGCCAAGGTTGGCAACAACCAATAAAACTTAATTAAATTATTAAGGTAGGTTTGGCAACGTTGAAAATCGAAATAAACCAATACTGCGCATTTAGCATGAGCCTGAGTATGCTTGTTATACTCAACTTTGCCCGTAAACGCATCATTCAAGAAACTCACAATAACAAATATATTTTATGTACTGATTTATATATATATATATATATATATATATATATATATATATATATATATATATATATATATATATATATATATATATATATATACATATACACACACACATATGTATATATTTACATATGTATATATTTATCAATATATATATATATATATATATATATAAATTTATTTATTTATTTATTTATCAATATATAATGTAGCGTTTGTGTGCATCGCAGTAATGCCTCGTTAACACACAAACAAATCAAGAGAATCTTTCCAACCAATACAAGAGCTCAAACAATATAATATCTCAGAACACTTTAGCTTGCAGTAAATATATTTTTACCCAGAACACCCAAGAGTCCCCCGTCAAAAAAAAAATATATATATTTAATAAAGACAATATGAGCTACGCATCCTGTTTATGCTCCCAAGGAAAAATAACATTCATCTCATGGCTGCGATGCCAGAAACGAGTCTCAGAAGGATTTGTCTTCTGTCCTTGTTTTGTTGTTACTTTCACAAGAGGAAATTTAGAGTCTGCACACATTTTATTACGCGTAACACACAAAGCTAGGTGCGAGGGCAGAAGCACACATGGCCTACCAATCACGTTACTAGGACGAGGAAAGTGGGATGAACAAACAGCGTGCACAGTTATTCTGTTTTGCCCAGACTAGTTACTGTGCTGCACAAGTGTTCGTCGATAAGTGGTGAAAATGACACAGATTTTGAATATGGGGAGATATAAAACTGGATTTTACTAAATTACAATAAAAAACTACTCAAGGAGGAAAGGAATTGGAAACAATGGAAGAAAGCTAAACTATGTCGACGAATGATGAAAATAATGCAGGCCTTAAATATATGGGGAGAAATAAAACAAGATTTGACTAAATTAATATAAATAATTAAGCAAGGATGAAGGAACGTGGCACACTGGACGAGAATGCAGCTAAAGCTAAACTGTGACATCATAGATTATACCCTTACAGTAAACAAAACTGTAAAATACAAAACAAACATGAAAAAATAAAGATTCATAATATGTCTCTAGAACAATATCCTCCAAAATCATAAGACAAAAAACAAAAATATAAGCTGGCAGAGCAAGCTAACAATTCATCGTATAAAACAAAAAAAAAAAAAAAAAAAGAGAAGAACGCAGAGGTTATTGTTATCTGATGCCGAATTTGCATAAGGAATTGTTTTCTGAGGTCAAACCCAGGAGGAATGCAAGGGGAGGAGACAATCTCTGCCTAAAACAGAACACAGAAGGAAGAAAAGTTTTCTGGGACGAGCATACCGGAAGCAGATTCTTGAACAGAATAGAATATAGAATTTAGGGCCAAAGGCCAAGCGCTGGGACCTATGAGGTCGTTCAGCGCTGAAACGGAAATTGAAAGCAGATTATAGGCCTCGTGCATATAAGCAGCACATACCAACACAGCGCACAGTGCTGTCACTTGAAAACAGTATTCTGAGAGACACAACAACGTTTAATCAGGCGACAAAAATAAGTATGTCAACAAAGTTATTCCCCTTACAAGGAGATGCACCCAGCATTCTACAATGATGAGACAAAGAGGTGACGGTTATTATACAGCTGGCAAGATTTATACGGACATTTTTCGAGAAGGAAAATTTATTTAGACCATTAAGTCAAGATTAGTAAATATGCCACTTGATTTGGACAGAGGTCCAGTTTTTTTCCTTAAATTGCATAATCATTCACTTGCTGAATGATAGAAATAAATCCATCTGCAACTTCATAAATTGTTGACGTAAACAAACCTTATTACTGGTCTGTTGCGCCTGATTTAAATACGTCTGATAACTGCATCGTTAACTTTTATATGATGAATATAATGGTATCTTTAACTTTTATGTACTGAACATAATAGTATCTTTAACATTTATATACTGAATATGATAGCATTCCTTACTTTTATATACTGAATGTAACAGTATCTTTAACATTTATATACTGAATTTAACAGTATCTTTACCTTTTATATACTGAATATAACAGTATCTTTAACATTAATGTACTGAATATAACAGTATCTTTAACATTTATATACTGAATATAATGGTATCTTTAATTTTTATATACTAAATATAACAGTATCTTTAACAATTATATACTGAATATAATAGTATCTTTGACTTTTATATACTGAATGAATATAATATCTTTAACTTTTATAAACTGAACATAATAGTATCTTTAGCATTTATATACTGAATATGATAGTATCCCTTACTTTTATATACTGAATATAATAGTATCTTTAACATTTACATACTGAATATAACAGTGTCTTTAACTTTTATATACTCAACAATATAATAGTATCTTTAACAATTATATACTGATTATATTAGTATCCTTAACTTTTATATAATATTATGTAATAGTATCCTTAACTTTTATATACTGAATATAATAATATCCTTAACTTTATATGCTGAATATAATAGTATCTTTAACTTTTATATTCTGAATATAATAGTAACTTTAAATTTATACACTGAATACAACAGAATCCTTAACTTTTATATACTGAATATAACAGTACATGAACGATGAACGTGCAATAATCTTCCGTAATACACCCACATTAAGTAGAGGAAAAAAAAAAGAATAAAGCGAAGGGTAGGAAATAGATAAACAGTTGGCGAGATCTGCAAGAATATTGGCGCCAAAAGCACATAAAAACAAGAAGAAGAAGAGGAAGACCAAGCAGAAGAAGAAGAAGATATAAGCCATTGGGTTCCCGCGCTTATTGTGCCTAAGTCAACTGCACCACCGCCACCATCGTTGCAAAGAACAAATAATAGTGACGACATTATACGCAGTTACAATGAAATCATCTCGAGTCTCAGACAGACGCCTCCTTCCTGCCCGCCGGCACCACCTACCCACTTCGTTTCAACTCGATGCGACCAGTATTATTATTTCTCTCTATTAGATGTTTGACGGGAGCAACGAAGAAGGACCATGCTGGCCCCAAAATCCGGATAAAACAGGCGGCTCGAACTTTCAGTTAGCGGACCTACCTTCTAAAAGAGAGAGAGAGAGAGAGAGAGAGAGAGAGAGAGAGAGAGAGAGAGAGAGAGAGAGAGGCTACCGAAACTCGGAGCAGAATCTGGGAGGGATCTGCGTATATTTGTTTAGTATTTATGTTGTTACTATATTTACATCATAATAAGTAATGTTTGTATGTATATAGCGATTTCCGAGTTAAAGACCCAACTGTAATTACCAACGAATTCTTGTTACAGTAATGAAGATTGGTTGTTTTAACTTGTTTTAGACAGTTGTTTAAATACTGTTTGTCTCTCTTCCGAGGTGAAACAGGAATCAGCAGAAATAACTCGGCAGTTCATTCGTGGTGCTGTTTTGCGGAAGAGCTCGAGATCCCTGCCACCTTGGATTTTATACATCAGCCCTACTTGAAAGTGCTCTTCGTCGGTGTTGGCTGCTTATCGGCACCGAAGTATTGGTGTTCGGTGTTTTGAGTTACTGTAAATGATGTGCACTGATCGCTATGATCGAGAGGAAGTGTTTATTGGCCGGTCGAAGGCACGAAAGCATGTTTGAGGGTTGTGGCCTTATGCAAAAGGGATAAGTGGCCGTCCGCACGACAGTATCCGCGAGTGTACTCGGTATCTTTCCTTGTATATTGGTTATTATTAACTAAGATACCTATTGCTATTATATATATTATTAAATAAGATACCTATTGCTTATATATATATATATATAATAATTGTAAAATCAGATTGCAATCATTTTTCTATTTTCGTTACGTACGTAAAATTTATTGGTACTTGTGTTATGAAAGTTGTGAAAGTCATTATTGATGAAATGAAGACCGTTTTTACTTATTGATATTTGTTTGTCATTTATTATATTCACTTGACTGTTCCATATTGTTCACTTTTATTATCAATTATATGTTAGATATCTTTTTGCTAAATGTTATAATTAAAACTTTAAAAAACCCATATACTTGTTTATCACCACTTCGTCTACATCTTTTAAAAGACTAAAAGAACCTTCAAGTGCTATTGCATAGCTTGCGTTTAATATATATTAATTAGTGAATAGTACTTGTGACATGCGACCAGTATTATTATTTCTCTCTATTAGATGTTTGACGGGAGCAACGAAGAAGGACCATGCTGGCCCCAAAATCCGGATAAAACAGGCGGCTCGAACTTTCAGTTAGCGGACCTACCTTCTAAAAGGAGAGAGAGAGAGAGAGAGAGAGAGAGAGAGAGAGAGAGAGAGAGAGAGAGAGAGAGAGAGAGAGAGAGAGAGAGAGAGAGAGAGAGAGAGGCTACAGAAACTCGGAGCAGAATCTGGGAGGGATCTGCGTATGCCACAATAGGCACTCGGCCACAATAAGACCAGAGAAACAAACATCAACGAAACAACTGTCGTTTGGGGTATTATGCATCAGATAAAAGTACCATTCCTCCCTCCCCACCAAGCCACAATATCCCAAAGGAATGCAATGCCCCAGTGGAAACGGAGAAAACTCCCATCTTGCAAAAGCATTTGCATTTGCCACACACGACGAAATATTCAAATAAAAAGCGACATTAATGCTAACGACCTTTTATCGGGCAGAGAATTTATCTATAAGCGGGTCTTAATACCTTGAGCGATATCTCTACAAGTAATCTCCGAACAGCAAACTGCCATTTACTTCTGACCCTGTGATATGACGGTGCAAAGCCACCTCAGGTGAGTATCCCTTCGACACTTACTGTCACTTATGCCCCTGGCAACAATTTCAGGTAAATACTGTGAAATAAACAAAATCAATAACAATAATGCAATGCATTAATGCCCTAATACTATTCTCCTTGCATTTTAATACATTTTTATCTCTTCATTAAAATGTTTTCTTTTTTAATAAATGAGATCTCTTCTTTCTGCATTTCCCATTGCCACCTCTTACTTCTTCCTAATGAACACCATATTCTTTGGAAGCGTGAATTCCAAGTCAAGGGTCCCTGCGGGCTTTTTCAGTATGAATAGGATTCATCTTATGAATAATAATAATATTAGAGCTGGAAAAATTCGTTAAAAGGATGCTTTAACATACTTTCACGTCTACAGCACGACAGGATTAAGTTACTTAAAAAAACGGTACAATCATGCAGCTAAGGACCTAGAACTAATGCACTTTGGATTAAAAATAACAGTAGTAACAATAATTATAACAATAACTTTTATTGATAAGTTTATTTTCATTATGACACGCAAAGTGTGCTAAACAAAACAAAGCACTCTTGTGTTTAAGGGGTAAGAACTACAAGGACAAGACCAAAAGGTGCTTATGTACCTGAGTAATGGAGCTGAACTGAAAATGTAAAAAATGACCCCTTGATGCTACGCAAACAATTACGAAAGATCCCCAGAGGATTATCTAACTGAACTCTGTGGACACGACAGTGAATGGCGTAACGTTATGAATGACAGATCGTGAATAACAGCTCTTCTGATTCATCCACCTGGTATTCATGAATACATTATCAATAAAGACTTTCGTAAAGGAGAGGCCTACGTTCTTTAAAGCTAATTCCCTCACACTGACTTCAATTACCTTGTAGAATAGAATGGAATATAGAATTCAGGCCAATGGCCAAGCGCTCGGACCTATGAGGTCATTCATGGCTGAAAGGGAAACTGATAGTAAAAAGGTTTGAAAGGTGTAACAGGAGGAAAACCTCGCAGTTGCACTATGAAACAACAGTTAGAGGGGTGGAGAGTCAGATAGAAGAAAGAATATGAACGGAGGTAAAGTAAATGGAATAAAAGAGGTTGCAGCTAGGGGCCGAAGGCACGCTGCAAGACCCTTAAGTAATGCCTAAACAGTGCACCACGTGAGGTGCACTTAGTTGCCTTCTAAAACTCAGCAGTCAGTATAGGAGAGTTATAATTAAATATTGCTATTGTCATCACGCTTGGTACCTTAACCACATACAGAGCATGGCCCAAGTAAATGAGAAGACGACCATGTAATAACAATTACTCTGAATGGAGCTAAAATCATCGGCCTTCATATTAATTCTACTCTCGACGCGTTGGCATTGTACTAAGCCTCACAGGGTACACAAAACCTGCACTCAAGATGTCCTTGATCGGACAGCTTCGGGACAAACAGCATCCTATCAATAAATACAGCAAAAGATAATAGCATTGATGAAAAAATGAAAAAATGAAAAAATTTGATTTTATGCAAGGACCAGTGTTCCTAGTATCTATACACTGCTGGCTGGATCACAATGAATGGAAGGAATTTGAAAAGCACGCTTGAGTAAGGAATATAAGACCTTGGGAGGATGGATTGCATAAAGTAAAATCTCTCTCTCTCTCTCTCTCTCTCTCTCTCTCTATATATATATATATATATATATCTATATATATATATATATATATATATATATATATATATATATATATATATATGCAAAAATGTATGCAAAAAGTCTGCAATGCCTTTATTCAATCGCACCTAATTCAATTCTTGCCAGAAAGAATTTCACTTCATCGCGTACTGAAAGGACTGACCTCACAAGCCCCAGCAGACATTATAATGCAGATACGCTAAGGCTTATTATTATCCGAACAGAAGGCGAACTCAACTGATTAAACCTTAAACCTTAATATTTGTGAAAACCTTAAAAATATTTGGAGGAAAAAGACATATTACCCGTGAACGGGTTAGCCCTGGATTTTTGGCCTCAAGCTCCAAGATCAGCCGATATTTCCGCGTTAACTGCAGGAAGTCAGTCCTGCGTCAACGAGCCTTGTAGCGTCTTGAGACATCTCTCGCAAGAATAATTCAATCAAGGCGAAGGGACGCAAGAAGAAGAAGAAGAAGAAGAAGAAGAAGAAGAAGACGAAGACGTCGAAGACGAAGACGAAGAAGAAGGGTTTATCGATCTGTCAACCTCCGGGGACGTTCGTAAATTTGGATGCTAATACCCGAATCAAGGCAGGTGCCAAGATGGGACTCTACGGGCAGAGAGAGAGAGAGAGAGAGAGAGAGAGAGAGAGAGAGAGAGAGAGAGAGAGAGAGAGAGAGAGCAACACGATGAGACATCGGCCAAGCATCCCACCTCAAAGTTTTAGTTCGCACCTCTGTTTGTGTGTTGACGCCAATGTTCTTAAAAAAAAAAAAGGCGGAGTTCACATTTAGAGGTTTAAATTTAATATTAAGGCAATAAAGCACTACCACAACAATTTTACTCTAATATCAAATAAAAAAAACAGAATATATATATATTAGATAAAATTAGATATCCTGGATTTAAAAATACTGCTTTTAATAACTTTAATAACGGCAGTTTAAATAGCGAAGCTGACATAACTTTTGCTCAAATGAGCACGCAAGAGCTGTTCATTTGTATATACAAATGATTTAGAGGATTACTGACGTACAGCGAACAGACAGACACACCAAATAGTTTGACCAATTGGCCATTCTTTCTCCTTTACAGATTACGTCATTTTTCAAGCAACCTACCTGGGTCAACCTCATCCAATTTCCCTACATCAATATAACATTAAATGCATCATCAGTTTCTAGTTTATCTTCATTTTCCGTATATCAGATATTCCACATCCCTTTACCTAATACATCCTTCTACCATTCCCTTAATCACCTTCAGCAACCTCAGATATTATACAACACCCCTAAATCGGACTAGGTTATGCAAAAGATCGATAAGTCATTATCTGAAAAAGGTCAACACTGAATTCTATGGCCGGAACTTTGGCAAACTCGATGCTCATGAATAAATAAGAAACTTGGCAATGTTGGTCAAAAAAAATCTGTGGCAAAAGATCACTCTCGCTGTAAAAAAAATTGTCTAAACAACGTTTTTCTAAACATTTCACGTGGTTTTTGTATTAGCCTTACGAACCATGCTTCTAGGATTCAAAGTATGTCACATAATTTATTTTCATTAGCCTGATTGATTCTCAGCATGTTCCTTATTTATAACTATTACGCTTTTCACCCATAATCCCCTCTGTCATCAACTTCGCTGATTACACCAACATCCCATGTTCACTGAAGAAGCTTTTGAAAAAAAGTACAATTACAGGTACACTTCCTCTACAAGCAACATTTCATCTCAGGAATCCCTATAGACTCTTAGCCCACACTCACTGCTTTATGTTCTTGTAAGTTTATGTTTTTTTTTATTCCGTGGCATATTAAAACAAATACTTTGATTTCATGTTAAAACAAATACTTTGATTTCATGTGAGTCTTGATTTTGCTGGTGAACAGTTACGATGGAAACTCATTTCGAAAATTCTGTGATAATGCAAAACAGAAATATACACAAACAAACTAATGGTCATACTGAAAACTGAAGAACACACCTGTCACTGGTCACTTTATGGGAAAAGCGACTTCAAAGCGAGTTATTTCTCGTAGGCCTGGTAGCTATTCGGTGTGACATGTCAATTAACGTTCATTCATGTAACAAAACCATGAACAAAATGATGGAAATCCATCTGACAGGCGCAACAGAACCTGGCTACACCTTTTGAACCCTTTTTTACTTGTTTACCTTCCATCCCCGCTTACTCAATGGCCTGAAGCACGACTCCATCTGCCGTACACATATCAAACTAATAATGCTCTAATGGATATTGCTACGCGAACGGCTGTTTACTACAAATTCCTAGGCCTCTAATAAATGTGTCACCGTAGTTTAAGGCGTCTGATCTATAGCAGTTCTCGATAAAAGGGAACAGCTGTTTCACTCGGGTAAAAGAAAAAACTTTTATTGAAAATCCTGCCATAACAAAGGAAATTTAATCGTCATCTAAGACGAGAATGAAACGGTGGGCACCGGTGTAACTGGTCTCACTCCAGAAACCACTTTTACAATTCTCTCAAACACACAGCCCAACAGACTCGTGATACATGCGATAAAACAGACCATAAATTGGAGGGGAACAAAATGATATAGAGGAACCTTTATCGCCTTACAGAATAGACTGTAACGCGAGATTAGCAACTCTTAGAGCATTCTACTTCCTGCACAGCAAACGCAAATATCTTTTGGAAATTTGTCAATATTTGGGAAAGGAACAAACGAAAGTTTATCTTTTAAAAGTTTCGGAATTAGAGCAGCCTTTCTACCCTATGGGACGAACGAGAGACAGTTGCATACCAATTTTAGAGAGAAAGAGAAACGACAATGACGTTTTGAAGGCTAATGACAACTAAAAAAGTAGGACAAACAAAACTAAACAAAAGGCAATATGGAACACTTATTTCACCCACAAGAGCAAACAGGATAATTACAAGGATCCGGAAGAAAAAGTGATGAGAGATGACATGACCTCGACCAGATTCTCACCAAAGGTCATTATCACTAGATTTCGCTACTGGATCAACCAATCAACCCAGCTGTCAATGGGCACTAGTAACGCATGTGAGTATTTTCGTTACTTTAGGGTGAAAGCTACTAACACTGATATCTACAAATGAGACGGTTTCTATGACTTGTTCGGTGTCGACTTGGGTTACTCAACTGGAGGGGACACCCCAGTGAATGTTTTCAACCACTGTTATCCAAATCCGTTTGCTCTGTCTTGAGATATCTTGTAAACAAGAGATGACGAGCAAACAAACACACAAAACACACACACACAAACGGTTGGAAATAACTTCGGTGGCTGAGGTGACGATAACATTTTTCCAACAGGTGTCACGACTGAACGGAGTACATTCACCATCAAAGACACACAAACTCATCCTTTACACACATAATTATTACGACAAGGACGTGACAATTAGAGCGCGTCCACACCACAGCAAAACGTGTCACAAACATGCCGGCAACTTGTCTCATACATATCACAAAAGGTATCAGGACAATTACCCCTTCCCGTGTACAATTACCCCTCATGGACAATTTCCCCCGAGGACAACTAGCCCCTAGGGCAATTACCCCCAAGGATAATTAACCCCCAGGTATTACATTCTGTTTGGAGAAAAGGATAACTTTTAAATTTAAAAAGAAAAAAAATAAATTTTTTTTTTTCGTAAAATGTCACTAAGTGCCATATTACCTATAACAGCTTAACAATCGTTACACTAGTAATTGCTTTTGGCTTTTGAATGCATTTAATTTTGACAACTATAACAACTTCACAACAGTTACATTTGTAATTTTTTTGAATATATTTCTTTAAAAAATACATTTTTTGTCTCTTTTGAAATTCATTAAAATTTTTTTTCTGTTAATTCTTTAGCATTAGAGAAAAGACTAAGTCCTTTAAGCATTATGGTATTTATAAAAAGTGAAAGAGGAAAAGGCAGGCTAGTTTATGGTGGATATATTTAAGTTAAACAAGATTAGCAAATGGTGTTGTGTCATTTGAGTGCAAAGAACGCAGAAACAAAGCCACCTGCAGAGCTAAATGAAAGTGCATATCGAACGAAATTGTTGGTAGCCAAAAATTGAAGTCGCCAAAACTATCCACAAGATAAACAAGTTAAAAATGCCGCAGCCCATGAAACTTTCAGCCACGGCCCGGTCGTGGGCCTGTGTTGTTGGCACCTATAGCGGTGCCAGACGCACGATCATGGCTAACTTACACCTTAAATAAAAACAAAAACTACTGACGCTAGAGGGCTGCAATTTGGTATGTTGGATGATTGGAGGGTGGATGATCAACATACCAATTTGCAGCCCTCTAGCCTCAGTAGTTTTTAAGATCCGAGTGCGGACAGACAAACAGCCACCTCAGTAGTTTCCTTTTACAGAAAACTAAAATACAAGCTATCAATACAGAAGAAACTATGCAGCATATAATTTCTGAAGCCTGTGCCCTCATTGATGAAGAAACACGAGAAATTTGCCTCCAATTCACCATTTAAAACGTCACATTAGACGTCAGCGACAATGATCGTCTCACTTACGGCCTTTACCTCTAAACGCAAAAGAATTGGTTTTAACGGACGATCCTAAAAGAACACAAGATGGCCAAGATTTTTTGCTGTACGGCTCTGGACCTGTCGAAAAAGAATTCTGGCTTTTGGAACACATGAAAACCTGGACTATTTATGCAGAGCACGGTACTGGTCTCTAAATGGAAAATTTAAGACAGTTCCCGGATATTTCACAATTATACACAGTTCATGGACTGCTAAATGACCGTTCAATGTCATTAATTTACGTTCTTTTACCCGATAAAAGTCAAACAACTTATACCAATTTTCTAGAGCAGCTAATATTATTGAAACAAGATTTAGCGCCAAAAACTATCATGGCAGAATTTAAAAGTAATCCCTTTCTGCAAACAGCATATAATAACGGGGGGTAATTGTCCTTGCGGGTAATTGTCCTAGGGGGTAGTTGTCCTCGGAGGTAATTGTTCATGGGGGTAATTGTCCGCGGCGGCTAATTGTCCTAGACTCATCACAAAAAGGTTGGAAACAATTCACACAACTGTATTTGGATAGCGAATCTTCGGCAAATGCTCGGTAATTGTTTGAAGCAGTGGTTAGGACTACCAAAAGTTGTCGACTTGTATTCAACATGTTTCTGATATGTGAGATAAGTTACCAACGTGTACTTATGAAACGTTTTACTGGGCATTTAATGACTGACAAATAAACAAGAAAAAATTTAATTCACGAAGAAATAATATCAATTAATCGGAACGACTACCTGAATACGGATGCCAAGGGAAACATGGAGAACTGATTTGAATGCATGCTTTAACTTCAGAATTATCTATCTCCACATCCTTTGTCAACAACAATGCTATAAAATCATTTTTCAAATCTAGATTGTTAAGGAGGGTCTCATACAAGAGCAATGAACCAAATGACATCTCAGTGAAAGATGAAACTGAACTCAAAGGCCTACGCATTTTTTGCCCCCAAAGTCTGTAGAAGACAGCGCACACTAAAGAGCTTGATAATGCCAAGATCAAATACGCTCTAGGTATAATACCTGTCGCATCGCTCTATACAGCAAACAATACGATTCCATGATCACTCGTAGAATATAGGTTTAATACGGACAATTATGTTTACATTGTACGAGCGCTACAAGGTGAGAGAGCTGCCGTCATTCTAGGAATTTAATTCATTTTTAACAATAATTGAATAGAATGTAAAACAGTTGTGGAATGATATGACGTAGGGAATAAATTTAAACTATTTCGCATTCTTCAAATTGTTTTTTGAGAACCAGAGAGAGAGAGAGAGAGAGAGAGAGAGAGAGAGAGAGAGAGAGAGAGAGAGAGAGAGAGAGCCAGGAGCGTTTTACCCTGCTTCAAATTGTGTTTTTGAGAATCTGACAAGAGAGAGAGAGAGACAAGAGAAGAGAGAGAGAGAGAGAGAGAGAGAGAGAGAGAGAGAGAGAGAACCATCCTTTTACCCTGCTTCAAATTGTGTTTTTTGAGAATCCGACAAGAAAGACAATCACAGAGAGAGAGAGAGAGAGAGAGAGAGAGAGAGAGAGAGAGAGAGAGCTCAGGGGACCCCTTTATTCTGCTACGGTCAGTCTACAAATCTCTATGGATGAGAGTGAGTGAGCGCCACCACGGTCGTCTAACCAAGAACAGACTTAATCTTTCCCCAAAACGCTTTTACAAAACTCCTTCTGACGTCATTCGCAGACAACGCAAAGGCTCTGGTATTTGAGGTTAATCTTATAGAAGAAATCGCTATAATAACCGTCCTTTTCATTCCATTAATCTCGTCAGGAATGTTGAGCGTCTCATTATACGCCATTCATGTTGAACTGAATTAACTCTACTACGACTCACGCTCACCACTTTCTGATACTTTTGCGAAATGTTGTCCGCGGGTAAGTTAAGCCATATTATTGTTAGAATGGGTAGATATCATTCACAAGAGAAAAAATAGTATAATTCATTGAGAAGGGTAGAAATCATTCACAAGTGGAAAAACATAATTCATTATTAAATCTTTAAAAAGCAGCTAACTCAAAAAGAAATGATGGAGACTCCATGTTATTTAGTATTATGTCCTTCAAGAAAGATTAGAAAACCTGTCAGAGACAACTGCCTTATGTACAGATTTAGCAACTGTAAACACATTGCGGATTAAGGAGTAAGATTGCCGTTCAAGAATATAAATGTAAAAATACCTCAAAATAAAAATGAATGATAAAGGGACAAACTTCGGAAGGATAATTGGTGATCTGAAGATAAAAGAGAACAGACTTGATAAAATCCCCGATAGAATGTTTGCAAAATATCAATGAATATTAAATTCACCAAAAAGAATCGGCGGGGAAATGTAACCACTGAATTGTGACAGAAAGATCAAGGTTAAAACAATCAACATTATATAATTTTTGACAGAAAAACCAAATGATTTCATGTTTACGTAAACAGCGAATTCAAGTAAACGTTGCTTTACTGGAATGGATCCAGTCATCTGATCTGTTTGAGAATGAACGTCTTGAGTAAAACAAATTCGAGAATATGTCCGAAGCCTTAGTGACAAAATTGTACCATCTTGTCTTCTAGTCGAAGTATTTTCTATGCTCAAAATATCTGATAACGATGGAATAAACCACAAAATACCTGACATTGCCCAGCTGCACCCTTTTCTCTCGTAGCTCAAAGGCACTCTCGAGCCAATAAGCAAATCTGTTAGAAGTACTACTGCTGCCTATCAATCGAACATCACTGACCAGGCTTTCCTGCTTCTCCCACGTCAAAGACTCCTTTTCAAAGGCTTTTGTTTTCGACACATTCTTCTCAACGAAGAAGTATTATGCCAATAAAAATAGACAAAAGGAACATAAGAAAGTTACACGAAGTGAACACTCGATCCCTCATCGAACGAATACCTATTCGCTGTATAAGTTTCTTTCTTTCTTTAAACCTTCGGCTGAAAACCCTTAGAGATAGAGTCAACAGACTATAAACCCAACAGGGTTCCAAAGGAAATGAACCTGCAGAGAGAGAGAGAGAGAGAGAGAGAGAGAGAGAGAGAGAGAGAGAGAGAGAGAGAGAGAGAGAGAGAGAGATAAATTATAGGAAGAGGTGATAAATAAATATAATCATATTCTTGAACGGGGATCTTATTTCCTCATTCGCAATGTGTTTACAATTTCTAAATCTGTACATAAGGCAGTTGCCTCTGAGAAGTTTTCTAATCTTTCTTGAAGAACATAATACTAAATAACATCGAGATTCCACCATTTGTTTTTCAAGATGGCATCGATTATTAAAGCCTCAACTAATTAACCACTTTTCATTTTATCGCCATCGTCTTTTAATAGTCGAATTCCGTAACTAAGAACACCAAAGAATGAATGTATTGTTATCACCGAACCAGAACAACGAAAATAAGAGCAATTAAACAGCTCCTGATGAATGGGTCTGAACTGCAAAAACAAGATAGAACTGGAATCTTCATGAGCTGATTATCATAAGGATAAGCATCTCAATCCTATTTGGAATTCTTGCATTGCCCGGGAGCCAAAAATGCATAATATTAATCATAATCAACTTCTTTGATAAAGGTGAAAAATGCACGGTGGTTTCCGTAGATTTTTCACATAGAATCTCGGCTGTTTTCACCAACATGAGCAATAATAATAATAATAATAATAATAATAATAATAATAATAATAATAATAATAATAATGTCTCAGATTTACATTGTCGTTAACTTTACCTGCCATACGGGCAAAATAAACCCATGATCCGGTAATGAACAAAAAACTTAATACAGTAATTTGCATGGAAAGGCATCCTCGTGCCCTGTTTTATTTAAACGCAACGAGGATATTTGGAGTTGATTACACCAGATTAAATTGAAGCGTTAACGCTAATTAGTAGCGGGGAGAGAGAGAGAGAGAGAGAGAGAGAGAGAGAGAGAGAGAGAGAGAGAGAGAGTTGTATGGTCCACATTCCGAAGTTATCAGGGCGTCTGTACTTCCTTACATCAGCGTCAGGGAAGAAAAATGCCAGCGTGCCCCGTTCTTGTCTTGCTTTTTATTTTTTTTATCTGAAAGGCTTTTGCTGATGTATGCGGTCTTTAAAAATATTTTATTTTTTTAAAATGAACCATTCCCAAGCTAATGCTTCGTTCAAGCACAGTTGAGATTGATGGGGAAGTTTAAATGTGAAATAATGTACGCCGCCAGGAATCAGAATATTATATAAGACTGTGATTCTTGGTCATAATCATTGTTGATTTGCTTATTGTAAATGAACAAATGGATTAATATAGAACAAGAGTCTGTAAATACTAAGCAATATCAAGACATAGTCAGATTAGCTCAACGTGAGAGACTTAATATCCAGTGTAATGGTGTCCGCTAAATAATGATGACGTTTTCAGAGATGTCCGCTAAACACCGAAGACAAGTTAACAATTTCCAACTGTGTAAAGCGTCAAATAAAACCTAACAAGATAAAAACTACATCTATAAATCGACAGATGAACAAAAAGATAATCATATACAAAGTCTATAACTGAATATCTAAAATTCGAAAAACAAAATCATAAACCACCACTTACAGTTGCTTTGACAGCCAAGGTCTACAAGTCTAAGCCTACGTATTAAGGGCTCGAGCGTTAAGGTTAGGAGTATGTGCGTTGTAACCACTTAGCCACCAAGCTTCAGTTTCTTGTAAGTAGTATGTGACACCATGAACTCTGAGGAAGAACGGGTCTTTTAACTCTATTATTCCGTTTACATCTAAATTCTGCTTTGTTATTTTCCCCGAGTCCTAATTCAGCTACAGAAGGTCAAGTCTACTGACATTTTATCCTGTTAAAGATAAGTTATTTTTGTCCTTCTGTGCAATATTAGTCATTGAACACTATAATAAAGCTGGTATCTCTGATTCATCAATCATATAATTTTATTCAATTAAACTGAATACATGCAGCCTTACAATTGGTCCCAATTCATCTTACTCTAACATCAAATCACTGTAACAAATCTTAATAAAAACGCGAAGGCTTTTATTTAAAACACTGCCAGAACAACAACAATTACCGTCAACACATTTGCATCTTCAATGCAAAAATGGAAAATAAAAAGGAAAAAAAAAAAAAGGTGAAAACTGGATCCCCTTTCCTACAACCGCAAGAAAACACGTCCAGTGTCGCCCCGTCTCAAAAGCAGCAACGGCGTCGTCGAATTTACATATCAAATGGCGTGAGCTCCCTGTCCCACAGCTATTTATAGAGATTGCAACGATTGGCTACTGATACTCCTCATTGTTGCTCCAGGTGGGGATGTTGTCCTGGTCGTGGAAGAGGAGATAGGGAAGATGCAGCTGAAGAAAGCGTCAAAAACACTACTTTTCTTTATTTTTCATCATCTTTGTGTTTTGGGGTCACTTAAAAATTTATTTTTTGTCATTTCCATATTTTCCTTTAGTTCACTTAAAAATTAAATTTTCATTATTTTAATTTTTTCATCTGGGTCAGTTCAAATTTATTTTTCACAATTTTTATTTTTCCTTTGGGACACTTAAAAATTTATTTTTCATTATTTTCATTTATTATTTGGTTCACTGATGAATTTATTTTTCATAATTTTCATTTTTTCTTCGGTTCACTGATAAATTTATTTTTCGTAATTTTCATTTCTACCTCTGAGTAACTTAAAAATCTATTTTTCATAATTTTAATTTTTTCCTTTGGGACACTCAAAAGTCTATTTTTCATAACTTTAATTTTTTTCTTTGGGTCACTTAAAATTTATTTTTCATAATTTTCATGTTTACCTTTGAGTCACTCAAAAGTCCATTTTTCACAATTTTAATTTTTCCTTTTGGGTCACTCAGAAATCTATTCTTTATCATTTTCACTCTTCCTCTGGTCACTTACAAATTTATTCTCATTTATTATCTGTCACGGTTTCTGTTTTTTTCTTTGGTCCTTTTCACATACCAACAAGAAGAATTTGGCAATAGTAGTGACTGAATTAAGAGATTTAGCATAATAAAAAAAGTCAAATGACCAAATTTAAGGACAAATCCTTCAGCCTTTGCAGATAATAATGGGGAAAAATGAACAATCCTTATTGTAGAATGAAGAGATCTAATACTATACACGTATCCAATTAAAATATATTCTGCGCAAATCGTTAATATATAGGAAATCAAGTTAACATTGGAGGAATATATAAAAATGTCCTACCTCTGAGAATCTGCCGAATTCTAAAAAAAACTCGATTACAGAATCAGCTATAGATAGAAATGAATTAAATAGGACTTATTACGTTACTAAGTGTAAAGTGTTGTGCTTTCTTATCTTAAATTTTTTCTGCCGGCATTATAGGCTTTTGGTAGCTGCCTCATCTGTTTGCATTAAAAGGATGCCTCGCTTAAAACACACACACACACACACACACAAACACACAGAGTGCAGATGACTCCAAACTCGAAGTTTTTGCATGAAGAGACACATAACTATAAATAAAACACCCGCACGTACGGTTTTTGCATAAAGGCACACATGACTAAACACACACACACACACACACGCACATGCAAATGGCTCCCAACCTAAAGTATTTGCATAAAGGGACACATAACTAAAAAAACACACAAACATGCAAATGACCCCCAACTTAAAGTTTTTGCATAAAGGGAGACGTAACTAAAAGAAAAACATACCCACAGACACGGACACACACACACAGACATGCAAATGGCTCACAACTTAAGTTTTCCTTCCACAGTCACTTGACTGAAGAGCCAGTCGAGAAAGGTGGATGGACCGCCGAAATAAAGTCAATGAAATACGCTTCGTACTCGGCAAGGCATCCTGACCACATCCTGGAACATTCATCGGGATTTCTTGGGGGTTCTTTCCCTTCTCGCGAAATGTATTTCAGGTACCAAAGAACCCGTCTTCCTCACTATAAGCCCAGAATTGCAGTATCGTTGGAGATTCTCCACCGAAAATACTAAGAGAGGGATTGGTAGGGAAATATGGAAATGCTTCGCACAAGTCACAAGATTCAAAGGGTTAGAGGAGAAGTACCTCAAGGAACCACCGAATAATGAAATGCTCTTATCCTGCTGCTGAAAAGATACAGAAATAAAGCTACAGCGTCTCAAGAAGTTTGTGGACAAGGAAGAATACATTACAAGATTGAATATAAGAGTATTTGCATGTACTTGAAAAGATACAGAAATAAAATTACAATGTCTCACGAATTTTGTGGACACGGAAGAACTCATATATAAGATTGAATATAAGAGTACTTGCATGTATTTTATCTGATTATGTGAAAATTAAGCGGTCAAGCCGAGCTCTGGGGCACTTTCGCCCATTCAGCCCTAAGACAGTGAGAAGAGGGAGCTGGAGTGGCTGGACAGCAAGATAAAGAGATCCAGAAAATAAAAGAGCTGAAGTACAATTATCTTAAGGTTGAGCTCGGAGGAAACCGAACGATTGCACTAAGAAATAAAAATAAGAGAGATTGAAAAGGAAGATAGAAAGAAGCGGGAATGGAGGTAAAGTAAAAGGTTAAGGAGGAGGTGCAGCTAGGGGCCATAGGGAAGATGCAAACGCACTTTAGTAATGCCTACAGTGCACCAAGTGAGGTACAATGACGGTACTTAACCCTTCGCCGGGTTTTGCATGTGTATCTATTTCTACTCACAAAACTACTGCAGGAAACTATACACTCATGCCGGTCTTAATCTTAACGCCCACTCTTGTAAAAAAAAAAAAAATACTAAGAATATCAAAAGAGAAGCTCGATAAAAATGAGGCTGCAAGCCAAATGATTAAGAATGTCATTTCATCATCACATATCTGGACATTCCATAAGCATCCATTAGCAGAGATCCCTGTATGCGGGTTTATTAGTGCACCAAGCATTAGCAAACAAGCGTTTCTTCGAAGAAAACCAACAACTTGAAACTTCTGACTCTAATATTCTCAGGTTCGGTTTTTATCCAGTTTCGCCATACGCTGTCCCACCTGCTGCTGCAACTGGAACTGACGAACGAACAAGTTCTGAAGCAACACAAGTCAAAGACTTACTACAGAAAGAAATCAAAACGTATCCATTTGTCGAAAATGGCATTAAATGCTATGCAAATGGAATATAAAATTGAGGCCAAAGGCCAAGTGCTGGGACTTATGAGGTCATTAAGCGCTGAAAGGGAAACTGAGAGCAAAAAGGTTTGAAAGGTGTTGCAGGAGGAAAACCTCGCAGTTGCACTGTGGAACAATTGTTATGAATATCTTATGAAAGGGTTCACCCTGAGGAAAGAACGACCTCGTCGAGGTAGTTCCGGCTTTGATTGTATACCTTTTTATGGGGCAAGGAAGACACGTCTGTCTGTCTGTCTGTCTGTCTGTCTGTCTGTCTGTCTCTCTCTCTCTCTCTCTCTCTCTCTCTCGTGAACCAAATATTTTGTTTACTCTTTTACCTCTTTGCCGGATCTTTGGTAATTTTGTATATTGATAGAAAAAGATAAACATGAATCCTATATCCCGAAATTCTCTCTCTCTCTCTCTCAAGTCGACGACAAAAGCACACTAGATTATTTTATAGCACACACCCATCTGTCACTCCTCGCTCGCTTCTAGATTTTTACAGAGGTCGTTCAGTTGTGAGATAGACGCGCTACCAACAAGCCACGAAGCTGGAGAGAGAGAGAGAGAGAGAGAGAGAGAGAGAGAGAGAGAGAGAGAGAGAGAGAGAGAGAGAGGAGATACACAGTCATTGTTTATATTCACCATCAATATCCATATCGGCACCGTAAATTTATATGAAAGATGTAAGCATAATTTCAGAGAGAGAGAGAGAGAGAGAGAGAGAGAGAGAGAGAGATTAAGGAATCTTTGTTATTGTTTATCTTCACCATCATTATATATACTTACCAAAAACCCAAGATTATTATATTTATATGTAAAAAAATGTAAACATAATTTTAGGTTCCGAGAGAGAGAGAGAGAGAGAGAGAGAGAGAGAGAGAGAGAGAGAGAGAGAGAGAGAGAGAGAGAGAGAGAGAGATATTTAAAAATACGGCACAAGTTTAGATATAAAGTGGAGACAACTGGAAATAATCTCTAACCTTTGGTAATTTAGAGAGAGAGAGAGAGAGAGAGAGAGAGAGAGAGAGAGAGAGAGAGAGAGAGAGAGAGAGAGAGAGAGAGAGAGACGGCACAAGTCTGGGCATAAGACGACGACGAAATGGAAGTAATCTCTATCCTTTGATTTCATAAAATCAAAATATTAGAGAGAGAGAGAGAGAGAGAGAGAGAAGGGGGGTGAAGAGAGAATTTCAGGATACATAGCTATTGTTTATTTTCACCAACAATATACATACGAAAGATCCGGCATAATAAATTTATGTAAAAACGTAAAAAAGAGAGAGAGAGAGAGAGAGAGAGAGAGAGAGAGAGAGAGAGAGAGAGAGAGAGAGAGCAAAAGTCTAGATATACGGCGGAGACAACTGAAAATAATCTTTAAAGAAAGAGAGAGAGAGAGAGAGAGAGAGAGAAAGCCATCATCACAGAAGTTCGATAGTTACCGAAACTCAAAATGACCTTGGCAGAGCTGCCAACGACCCACTACGAGAAAATGGCTAGACACGAGAGTGAGCCTTTGGTAAAGCAATTTTAGCAAGTGGCCACACTTATCAAGGGTTTGGGAATAGAAACCCTTAATAATCATGGATACGATATATTTTTTGAATGTACGAATTTCAGTGACATAGTATATGTCCGTGTAACTTTATCTGAGAGCAGACATGCGCGTTTACATACATACATATAACATATATATATATATATATATATATATATATATATATATATATATATATATATATATATATATATATATATATATATGTGTGTATATATATATAATGAGTGTGTGTGTGTGTGTAAACTAATACCAGAGCAGGCGACGAATACCATGTTAGTGTTTACTAGGATGTACACAAGAACCCTTGCATAAATACAAACATAAACAGGCAGAGTAAACACAAACACACAGTGAAACAAACCAGAGGAAGAGGGAGTTTAACCAAACGTTATATTCACCAGGGACCACAAACGAACACAGACCATGGCTGAAGTCTAAAAGGCTGATAAAAATGAAAAATGCTTCCACTGGCCCATAATTAGAATGAAAGGAAGGAGAGGCAGAGAAGACAGAATAGTATAATTATGTAAAATGAAACATAACAATAAATAAAATATAACGATAAATGTATAACACAATCCATGGCTGAGGTGTAAAAGACTGATAAAAATAAAAATGCTTTCACTGGCCTACAATCAGAATAAAAGGAAGGAGAGGCGGTAAAGAAAGGGCAGCATAATTATTTAAAATAAACTATAACAATAAATAGAATATAACGATAAATTTAAGGGAATTGAACAGAGACTTTATACATAACGCGGCGTAGGAGGGGATGATGATGATAAATATATAAAACAAATAATAAATATACCTGAAAATACGTAATAAAAAAGGATTATTCATAAATATGTGACATAAAAATATAAAAGCACTGGAATAGAGAATAAATGAGTAACTCAGACTATGTCACAGCACAAGATTCCAAACATTGAAAAGGCCATTTCTTCGTTCAGTATATGCAAATAAAGTCATTCGAAATGCAATTGATGTCAAATATATGATATAACAATCGAGCCATATCGATGGATGTTACGGAGGGGGTGGGGAGGGGGTGATTTAACATACGGAAAAAAGTAATAGCTGATGTTTCGTAAAACTCTGATCATTCATGGTTTACAGAGTCCAGTACTGTATAATAATGTACATACACGTGTATGTATGTATGTATGTATGTATGTATATATATACATATATATATATATATATATATATATATATATATATATATATATATATATATATATATATATATATTCCTTTGATACTAATAACATATCAAGAGTTGCCAAACTGGAAAAAAATAATTAGTAACTTAACCTGGTTTAACTAAGGTTCAGAAATATTTTCAAACACACACTGGCAGACCACACGGAAACCTAATTACCTCGCCAGGCCTTAGGACTAAAGCAACAAGAAATAAACAAGAGATAAACAAGACAAACAAGAAATAAACAAACATGTCGAGCCTCAGGAGATGACGGCTCTATTACCGAGCAGAATGAAAATGAAAAGTGCCAGGTGGCATCAAAGTAAGCTGAGAATCGCTAAAGTGTGAAGACGAGATAAAAAAAAAACTACCAGCTTCAAGAGGCCTACCCAAGAGAGTAAGCAAATAATTACACCCTTGCTGCACAAGGCCTAATGAGAAAAGAAGTTACTGTCCTAGGCCTAATATGTTCTCTAAACACTGGGTCAAGATATACAAAATCTACTGGTCATTTTTTTTCACAGATACGTTTATAACTGCAATAACAACAATGCCCTCTTAACTTCTCGAACTCGTCACAATTTTTGGATACGCTCGTCACTACAAAGCCTGAGATTCCAAAGCAAGAATGCGAAGTAATTACGAAGTTCGTAGCCAGATTCGAATCCGCATCCGTAGTATCAGAACGAGGTCGCATTAACGACCTGCCCACAAAGTAATTTAGTAAAAAGACTATATATACACATGGAATGTAGGCATAACATTCACTGACAATTTTTTTGCTTAACTGAATCAATGTATATATAAAAAAACACAGTCAGCTACATCCCAAACTGTTAAAATAAATCTCGATTTGCCGGCCAAAAACCTCCCAATCTGTAGAGTTTCCTTATAGCCTCCGCTTTCCCTAATCTTCCAAGAAGCTTGTCTATCTATCTGGGACAACTAATCCCTTCTATCTTTATAGATCTTTAAATCTATCAAACTCAACCGAGAGAATTAATCCAGCGTTCCAGACAGTCGAGGATCTCAATCGTATCAAAGTCGAGAAAGATAATAAAAACTTTGAAACTTTCCCGTTGGTATGATGATGCAATAAACGAGCAGTTGCCGCCGAGAGTTTATATATATATATATATATATATATATATATATATATATATATATATATATATATATATACATATAGGATTTAGGCCAAAGGGCAAGCGCTGGAACCTATGAGGTAATTCAGCAATGAAATGGAATCTGACAGTAAAAAAGATTTGAAAGGTGTAACAGGAGGAAAACCTTGCAGTTGCACTATGGATCAACTGTTACGAAAGGGTGGAAGGGAAGATGGAAGAAAGAGAATATGAAAGGAGGTCCAGTAAAAGGAATGAAAGGTGGTTGCAACTAGGGGCAGAAAGGACGCTGCAAAGAAACTCAGGTAATGCCGACAGCGCACCGCATGAGGTGCACTGACGGCGCCACGCCCTTACTGGGGCTAAGATTTCATGGCATGGATCATCGTCGTCATGCTCTCCTGCCCAAAAGTGAGATCTGATTCCAAAAGGCCTTATTTATCATTCGTATTTCATTCTGGAATTGGAATGCCTCAACTTAAATGAGCCGGGAAGGCTCGCGGTGACTTTTACAAAGCGAGCCAGTTTACGATGCTGATCCGATGAGATAAAACGACGTTTCGGACGAGGTCAGACTGCGCTCGGATTTCGAAGTCGTAAATTTTGCAACGGTCAGCAGCGGGTTTTCGTCCAATCTTATCAAATAAATGAGAGAGAGAGAGAGAGAGAGAGAGAGAGAGAGAGAGAGAGAGAGAGAGAGAGAGAGAGAGAGAGAGAATGAATTTTGTCTTTTGCGGTAGTAAGGATTTAATTAAGCGGTGAGTTTACAAGTTCATGCGTAGTGCTTTGTGCGTTTGAGAGAGAGAGAGAGAGAGAGAGAGAGAGAGAGAGAGAGAGAGAGAGAGAGAGAGAGAGAGAGAGAGAGAGAGAGAGAGAGAGAGAGAGAGAGAGAAAAATGGGCGTTTATTTACAAACCAATCCTTCAAGTTCATGGCCTTTCCATTTAGTGCCTCTAATAATATTCTATTTCCTTTATATATCGGTAAAAACCAAATGACAATTTAGACATACTTAAATGGCATCATATAATTGTGTAACTCAAGAAATTCGACTTTTGTAATTAGGCATATTCATGCATTTAAAAAACATAAAAATCAAAACCATAATTACAAAAACTCTCATCTCTGCAACTACACAAGTTGGCCATTCTATTCATGAAAGACTATGATAAAATTTTCGTGAAATAATACGAAATTCTCACTGTCCGTTTCCGGTTTATTCTAAAGAGTATGACACCAAGAACAGTAGCCACGTAAAGAATATAATAATATCCTTTAAAATACATATGTATGCATAGAGATAAACACAGATATATCCACGACATTTATATATTATATATATATATATATATATATATATATATATATATATATATATATATATATATATATATACCATAATATGCAATAACAGATGGCCAAAACTAACAACATAAGAAACAAGAAACAAAACATCAATTCATCACTGTTAGAAATCTGTGGCTTTAATCTACGCATCTTTACGCGCCTTTCCGCGACCACACCGCCGAGTGAAAATCTTCCAATCTCTGCCTCGATTTCCGCTTCACCGCGCAACAATCTTTATCTAAGAATCTCTACAGTACACAAACAAGCCACGCGACTCCTAACAACTGAGAGCCGAGGACAAACCACCCCTCATGACTCCCCCATTCCTCCTCCTCAAGAAGTCAATGAACCTATGCAACATGAACTGGTCGGACGGCGGTGATAAACCCAAGTAGGGGTGCCATTTATATCTCAACCTTGAAGGCGTGGGGGGTGGAGGGAACGGAGTGGGCGGGGACTGGCATTCATCTGAGTGTAGTGGGGGTGGGTAGGCAGGGGTATTCATGTCAGTGTAGGGGGCGGTGGAGGGATGGAGGGAAGGAGGGAAAGGATATAGCAGAGTGGGTGTAAAAGCAAAGGCATCGAGTGACAACACAAACAAGAGGATTTAACCCAGACATATTGTGACCACATTAGTGCTAGATCGACCCTACTTGCTGCTCTAGTTAGGCCGATAAGTAACTGGCTCTCTGTTTTGCTGTTCTAGCTAGGCCGATACACGAATGGCTCTCTATTTGCTGCTCTAGCTAGGACGATACGCAAATTGCTCTCTCTATTTACTGCTCTAGCTAGGCCGGTACGCAAATGGCTCTCTCTGTTTGCTGCTCTAGCTAAGCCGACAAGCAAATGGCTCTCTCTATTTTGCTGCTCTAGCTAGGCCGACAAGCAAAGGCTCTCTCTATTTTGCTGCTCTAGCTAGGCCGACAAGCAAATGCCTCTCTCTATTTTGCTGCTCTAGCTAGGCCAATACACAAATGGCTCTCTCTATTTGCTGCTCTAGCTAGGCCGATACGCAAATGGCTCTCACTATTTGCTGTTCTAGCTAGGCCGATACGCAAATGGCTCTCTCTATTGGCTGCTCTAGCTAGGCCGATAAGCAAATAGCTCTCTATATGCTGATCTAGATAGATCGATAACGCAAATGGCTCTCTCAATTTGCTGCTCTAGCTAGGCCAATAAACAAATGGCTCTCTCTATTTGCTGTTCTAGCTAGGCCGACAAGCAAATGGCTCTCTCTATTTTGCTGCTCTAGCTAGGCCAATACACAAATGGCTCTCTCTTTTTGCTGCTCTAGCTAGGCCGATACGCAAATGGCTCTCACTATTTGCTGTTCTAGCTAGGCCGATACGCAAATGGCTCTCTCTATTGGCTGCTCTAGCAAGGCCGATAAGCAAATGGCTCTCTATATGCTGCTCTAGATAGATCGATAACGCAAATGGCTCTCTATATGCTGCTCTAGATAGATCGATAACGTAAATGGCTCTCTCTATTTGCTGCTCTAGCTAGACCAATAACAAATGGCTCTCTCTATTTGCTGCTCTAGCTAGGCCGATAAAAATGGCTCTCTCTATTTGCTGCTCTAGCTAGGCCAATATTCAAATGGCTCTCTCTATTTGCTGCTCTAGCTAGGCCGATACGCAAATGGCTCTCTCTATTTGCTGCTCTATCTAGGCCAATACACAAATGGCTCTCTCTATTTGCTGCTCTAACAAGGCCGATAAACAAATGGCTCTCTCTGTTTTGCTGCTCTAGCTAGGCCGATACACAAACAGCTCTCTATTTGCTGCTCTAGCAGGGCCGATAAACAAATGGCTCTCTCTATTTGCTGCTCTAGCTAGGCCGATAAACAAATGGCTCTCTCTATTTTGCTACTAGTTAGGCCGATATGCCACTGGCTCTCTATTTGCTGATTTAGATAGATCGATAACGCAAATGGCTCTCTCTCAATTTGCTGCTCTAGCTAGGCCGATACGCAAATGGCTCTCTCTATTTGCTGCTCTAGCTAGGCCAATACACAAATGGCTCTCACTATATTGCTGCTCTATCTAGGCCGATACACAAACGGCTCTCTCTATTTGCTGCTCTAGCTAGGCCGATACACAAACAGCTCTCTCTATTTGCTGCTCTAGCAAGGCCGATAAACAAATGGCTCTCTCTATTTGCTGCTCTAGCTAGGCCGATAAACAAATGGCTCTCTCTATTTGCTGCTCTAGCTAGGCCGATTAACAAATGGCTCTCTCTCTTTGCTGCTTTAGCTACACTGATACGCAAATGACTCTCTCTCTCTCTATTACGCGAGAGAACCAAGAAAAAAAAGAAGAAAACGACAAAAATGTTGAGCCGTAGAATCTTGCGTCTAAAGAGTCACTTGTGAGGTTTCGAAACCCATACAACTTGCCCGCGAGATGGCCACGTCTTTTCAACAGTTAAATGACGT